>NC_134105.1:21555000-21858030 GCF_040939455.1 Microcebus murinus | reverse complement strand
CCTCACAGATTCCACCAGGCAATTAGAACATGTTGTAATGGGAAAGGTTTAGACGAAGTAGTCGAGAATCTAGAACTCTAGTCCCAAATCTGCCATGTAGTCTCTGAGCAACTTTGCACATAGCATTTCTTCTCTCTGAGCATCAGTTTTTACATTGATAAGAGACTTTACCTTTAAGGCCCATTTTGCCTCTGGTATGCTGTTAATCCAAGCAGGAGAGAAGAAACTCTGGGTGATTAGTTTAACAAGAAAAAAGTGAGTCTAGAGGTCCATTTTAGGCATTTCTCAAGCGTTTCAGGGAGTGCCAAGCTTGAGTCAACAACAGACCTGTTGTGTTCTTTCCTGCTTATATATCTTCCTCCACACTCTGAAAGCATTTGTGTGTGTCTTCTCATTGAAACATCTCAGCATTCTAGATTTACACAAAGAAGAACTCTTGCCCTTTCTCTTTGCTTGTTCTGAGTTTGTAGGGTGGAAGAATGGGTTTACTATAGCAAAAAGCAGGAGACTTGCTGGATTATATGTTTGGTATTGGGAGAGTTTGGAAATGCCCTGGTATACAGTTCATAGACTTGTCAGGAACTAAAATGCTTTCAGTGATTTTTTTGTAATAAAAATTATATCTGATACACAGTAAATATTTGTTGAATGGTCATGTTTACCTTTTGACTATATTCTCATCTTCATAACAAACTTTCATGCATACCTTTGCCTTTTTTGCCTGTGTGACTCCAAGGGTTGGCATTTTTTCACACTCAAATAAAATTACATCACTCAAATTCTGTTATAAGGTATAGTTTCAGTTACAGTGGCTGTAACTATTACTTACAATGGATGTTTATACATGTATCCTGATTTTAGTGGATTTATCACTGATTCTAACTCTTTTTTTTTTTTTAATTAGAGTCTCACTAATCCTACTTTTTTGCCCAGATTTGTCTCAAACTCCTGGGCTCAAGCAAACTTCCCATCTCAGCCTCCCAAGTAGATGGGATTATAGCAGCATGCCACTGAACCTGGCTAATTCTAGCATTCTTTATAGTGAGGAACAGTGAGGTTCTCTAAATGGTTATTAAAATAATAGCAAAAGGCCAGTTGTGGTGGCTCACGCCTGTAATCCTAGAACTCTGGAAGGCAGAAGCAGGAGGATTACTTAAGGTCAGGAGTTACAGCCCAGCCTCAGTAAGACCAAGACCCCGTCTCTACTGAAAATAGAAAGAAATTAGCCAGACAACTAAAAATACATAGAAAAAATTAGCCTGGCATGGTGGTGCATGCCTGTAGTCCCAGCTACTTGGCAGGCTGAGGCAGTAGGATTGCTTGGGCCCAGGAGTTTGAGGTTGCTGTGAGCTAGGCTGACACGATAGCACTCTACCCGGGGCAACAGAGCGAGACTCTGTCTCAAAAAATAAATAATTAATTAATTAAAATAATAATAAGAAAAAAGTAATTAGATGATAGTAGGAAGAATTTCTTGTTATGGCTACATAATAAAATTATAGATTCTTTATTTTTCTTTATTGCCTCTAATTTTTAGAACCTTTTCACATACATCATTTCATTTGATTCTTAAAATAGTTCTATGAAAAAAGAACAGATAATTATATATTTTGAAATAACTAAAAGAGTTGAATTTGAATGTTCTAAAGAAATGATAAATAGTTGAGGTGATAGATACCCCAGTTACTCTGATCTGATTATTACATTGTCTTCCTATATCAAAACATTACATATAGGACAGATGTGATGGCTCATACCTGTAATCCCAGCACTTTTGAAGGCCAAGATTGGAGGATCACTTGAGGCTAAAAGTTTGAGATCAGCCTGGGCAATAGCAAAACTCCGTCTCTACAAACAATATTAATAAAAAAAATTAGCTGAGCATGATGGCATGTACCTATAGTCCCAGTTACTTGGGAGGCTGAGGCAGGAGGATCGCTTGAGCCCAGAAGTTTGATATTGCAGTGAGGTAGGCTGACACCACAGCACTCTAGCCGAGGGGACAGAGCAAGACTCTTGTCTCAAAAAAAAAATTTCAAGAGGTTGTCATAAAGATTAAATGAATTAATGATATAAAGCTCTGAGAATGACACCTGACATAAAAGTAAGTACTATGTGTTAGATGGTGATGACAACAACATCACCATCATCCTTTTGGCTATGATCATGCCACTGTTCTCTAACCTGGGGGACAGACTGAGACTCTGTTTCAAAAAAAAAAAAAATCACATGTACTCTATACTCAATAAGTATGTACAACTATTATGTACCCATAATAATTTTAAATTTTTAAAAATTAATTACAAAAAGAAACAGATAATTTTCTCCTCATTTTACAGAGTGGAAAACCAAGACACAAGCAATATCACTATTTACCTGATGTCATCCATATATATAGCAGAGCTAGAATTAGAATCGAAGTTTACTTTTTCTTATTCTTGGTACAGTGCTCTCTTGATTTGAAGTTTGGTTTTATATTATGGATTCAATGTCACAGTAGTCTGTGGTATTTAAATTGTCCCTCAGCTTTGCTGAATGTGACTCTGAGTTGTTGGAAGAATCATTTACAGAATGTTTTTTTAATTAGTGTCATACCCAACTGCATTCTGTTGCAAATCCCCAACAGTGTATTTGACATTTCTCTTTCCTACCTTCTCAGCTAGCCTCAGTTAATGGGACTTGGATGCATTTTATTCCTGCTAGAAAAAGAAAAGATCCTTAACAGGTAGCAGTGTGTCATACTGGACCTCCTCCACCCAGGATATCATCTATCATTGACAATAATCTTAGCTGGGTGCTCAGGAAGTCTCTGGCTGATAGTTATTTGGTTGGTTGATTTGGATTTGTTTTGCAGTTCGTGTCTGGGATGTCAGGCCATTTGCCCCCAAGGAGAGGTGTGTGAAGATATTTCAAGGAAATGTACACAACTTTGAAAAGGTGAGTTCTGCATGGCAAAAGAGTTTTACTGTCTATCTAATTTAAAGAAACATTTAAAATGGTGCTAAGGATAGAGAGCAATAACTCTAAGAATGGACTGCGTTTCAGTAACACTGTTCTTCATCAAAACTCTTCTGTTCCAGAAATGAAACTAATAGACGTGTAGCAGAGAAAGTCACACAGCCCAATAGTGATGGGGCCAACTCTCATACTGAAGACTTCTCACTTCAGTCCACCCTCAACAGGATAATCCCAGCCTTTTCATTACTTGGAAATTTCACCCTCTTAGATCAGTGTTCCATATGGAACCCAGGATCCCTTTGCTGGGGATCCATTATCCAGACGGTCTCCTTCCCCAATCCCTCCTGAGGAACCATTTGTCAGAGCCCTGAGAATACATCTCTCACCTCAGTAAGCACCACAGCCCAAGTACTGAGAGAGAAGAAATTTTTTTTTTCAAGCCTGCAAATTTTCAGGTCAACTCTGTTGAAAGCAGCTTTTCCCCTCAGAGAATTTGTTAATAGAGATTAATGGGGTTTTTTTGAGAGCTTGTTCAGATTCAGTTTCACTTTATAAATCAAATCCTATTTTTTGTTCGGTTTGGTTTTTATTTTTCTTCAAGATAAACAGAAAAAAAATTTAATAAGGATCAAGATAAATGGAGCAAAGTGAGCTTCTATTTGTAGGAAGAACAAAATTTTGTTGCCAGGTTCAATCTAATTAACCGTAAATTAAGCATTTTTTACAGTTTCTATATGGTATAAAATAACAAAGTATGCTGTTTGGAGCCACAGAGTATATAAAGTAATTAAATACTGATCATCTTTCTGGGGAAAATAATTAAAACTCTACTTAGGAAACTTAAAGTCAGTGGTTCTTTAGTATAGCAGTGAGGAATTCAGTATGTTACTATTCAGTGGATTTATATTTATCATTGTAGAATCTTCTGAGATGTTCTTGGTCACCCGATGGAAGCAAAATAGCAGCTGGCTCAGCTGACAGGTAAGGATTACTGGGTGTGAGGTAAAGAATGATGTAGCTATGCAGCTATCTTCTCATGTTTAATACATGAAATGTAGATATGGAGCCAGAGCAAACAGTTACAGCTATGCTCAGAGATGAAGCTGTGTGCAGTATGGTTTAAAAACCATTGTTAGATAAATACATCATTTCCAACCTCTTTGGATACATTTTAGACCTGGAGGGTCAACAGCTTATTTGACTCTTGAATTCCCTTTGCCATCAAAATAAAATTTAAACTCATAATCTATCTCTAGTCTCCCTCATCAGATTTTTCTCCCATGCTTCAGTTCATTTGAATACATATTTAGTACTTACCTCCCCCACCATCATCACAGTGCTTCTCACATGGAACGCTCCTATTAACCTCCACTGTGCATTCTCATGTCCAAGTTCTCTCTCGTGTTCCCTCTTCTCCACCATCCAAACTTCCATATCGCTATAGTAACCACCTCTATATTATCTATAAACTTTCCCTGGCCTTCCCTCTCTTTCTGTCTCTCTCTCTTTCTCTCTCTCTCTCTCTCTTGCCCGCACCTCTGCAGTTTAATTGTACTTTGTGCTATAGTCACACTTCATACATCTCATCTTTATTAGCATTTATTAGATATTACAGTCAGACAAACATAGTGAGTCACTAAATTATTTGCTCCTAGACATCAAGGAATAAGCCTTTGTCATCTCTGTGAACCCAGGGCAGTGCTTGTCAGTGCTTGATCTGTTCTAAGCACTTAGTGAATATTACATGAATGAATTCCTAGCTCGAGGATGGCAGTCACATTTTACCCTACATGTCAGCTGAGCTATTGGTAATAGCTGCCTGTGTTGAGGATGATTCAGAACTGGATCTGGGTTAGGGGAAGCGTGATGATTGCTAGGTAAGGAGTATAACATCATGTGGACCAGGTAGTTCCACCCCAGTGCTGAATTAATAGACTGAGGCCTTATGAAATGTGAATCTAAACTGTCTCAGGCATTATTTGCTGAATGAGAAGCAGAAAGGAGAGAATTCTTCTAGCAATTAAGTTTGTTGTATTTGGTACGTCCGTGGTGACCTGTATTTGGGAGGGAATCAGAGATTAATTAGGCATATCCAGGTGTCAAGGCTGATGGGCTGCAAATGTGGACTGGTAAAGAATGGTGAGACCCCCCTAATGGCAAATTCTAGATTTAGTTCCCATTGGGAGATGTCTTGACCCTTTTTAGTTTAACCCCATCCATTCTTCTTCCCATTAGAGATTGTCCTCCTACCCTACTGAAACAAACACTATTGTATAAATGGGAAGCCTTTCCTGGACTAGCCTGGACATTTGGCATATTCCAAGGTTTTCCACTATTGGGAGACCTGGCACTGGTCTGTCCTGCACCTTTCTGTTTGTGAATAATACTGACTACACTTAAATTCTAGAGTCTACTTTTTTTTTTCCCTGACAAGTTGAATACCAGAAAAAATGGATGAGTATTCAGGTTTCTGGAGGAAAAAGAAAGAGTCCAGGTGAAACAGTGCCACATTGATGATTTGAGTCCAAGTGGTTTAGAACAGCAGTCCCCAACCTTTTTTGGCACCAGAGACTGGTTTCATGGAAAACAGTTTTTTCTCAGAGTGAGAGGGTATGGAAAGGGGAAGCTCAGCAAGCGATGGGGTGAGGCTGTAATTACAGAGGAAGCCTCCCTGTATGATGAAGCCTCTCCCCTCCTGCTGTGCTAACAGTCCATGGACTACTGGTCTGAGGCCCAGGGGTTGGGGACCGCAGGTTTGGAAGAAAGCTGCCTTGAATAGGGAATCTAGGCGATTTTCAGTTGTCAGGTTACTAAAGACCTTAAGAAACAGACTAAGGTATCTTGCATTCCAGTAAGAATCATTCCAAGTGTTTTTACATAATTTTCAGCAGAGATAATTTATCTTTCCTTTCTAATTAGGCTTTCAAATTATATTTGAATTAAGTATTTTTTCTGATGAGCAGTTTGCTTCTGACATTGTCCCTTTCTGACTTGTAATGTCCTCTCTTTCCTCCTTCCATCCCCACTGTTCCTTTAAACTTTATATGTAGAAGCATAGCTCTGACCTGAGGAAAGCCTGCCTCTACCTGCTGGGGGTTGGCCAGATTTTACAGGCCACCTTGCCAATTAGCCCCAGGTCAACAAGCAGCTCCATGACATAAGGAACCTGGTTCCTGCCGAATGTTGCCAAGCCAAAGTAAGGAAAGGACAAGGAACCCCTCTAAATTTATCATCTTGGCAGCCATCAAGAGTGAAGCCTTGAAGTAAACCCTTGGAGACCTGGGGTTCTGCTGTCTTTTATGTGCCTGGGAAATGTATCCTTCCTTCTCAGAAAATTGCTTTACAACTTGGCTTGGATGTGGCAAATTTTCCTTTCTGACTTACAAATCACCTCCTCGTGTTCAAACTTAAAACCCTCAATGGTCCCGTCAAGGACTCCAGGGGACTGGCCAATCTCTCAGCCAAGAGTGATTTATTCAACCTCTTGACTTCATGAGATTCTGTTTTGATAATGAATGTAATCATAATAACAATAGCTATAATTACATCTTATATTCCAGGCATTTTGCATACATTATCTCATTACTCTTCTTAACACAGCTGTCTGATCAATATTTTTTTCTTCCCTTATAACTAAGGAAAGAAGCTCAGAGAAGTTAAATAATTGTCTAAGTTTACTTAGCTAATAAATAGTTACTCTGAGAATTGAACCCAGGTCTTTCTCTAGACCTAGAGGTCTTTCTCTTTCACTACATCACACTGCCCTTAGCTGGATTAATGAGAACCAGTTATTTGTGCATGGTAGGAAAGCAGACAGTAGGGAGGGCATGAGTATTAGAGCCATGTCTAGACAGATAGGGTTCCTGCTTCTCTTTCATCTCGCTTGGAACTTTCATTTAGTTCCTATGGAGTCTAGCCCATGAAAAACAAACAGTATAATTAAGAAGCTGTTGTTTATTTGCATTTTAGACCAAAAGTATAATGTTGGATCAGAGCTAGGAATTTTATAATCCAGTACTGGTGAATGTACCCTTTTTGTAATCAAGTACTGGTGAGTTGCTCTTTCTGTTTATAGTAGAGACGGGGTCTCGCTCTTGCTCGGGCTGGTTTCGAACTCCTGATCTCAAGCAGTCCACCCACCTTGGCCTCCCAGAGTGCTAGGATTATAGGCGTTAGCCACCACGCCCAGCCTGAAGACAATAACTCTTTGTTTTAACTCAGGAAAGGTTCAGAGTCAAAAGAACTGTTTTGTATTTTGGCCCGGATATTTGAGAGTGGTAAGAGAAAGGAAAGTACTGGAATATATTAAGAGTTCTATTTTTAGTTCTGCCACTGATGAACTGTGTCACCTAGGATAAGTCACTATACACTAGTTTTCTTGTGTATAAAATGAGAGTTTTAGACTAGCTGATTTCTGTTTGCCCCTTCCCATTCTAGATTTCAGGATTCTTTCTGCCTATTAATTCTGTGGAAAATGGGGCTCAAGTGACTATTTGGATAATGTTTGTACAGCAGAAGCTTCCTATCCCTTCTTTGGGCTCTGTTTGAATACAATACTAAGAAATCCACCTGGATCTACAACCTAGGCTCCCAACATGCCATGAATTGGGTTACCTTTTAGACATTCCCGGATGATTAGGAGGTTAACTGTAGACTAATTCTACGAGAGCCTCCTTAAAGAAGGTTTTTGTGTAGAGTCCATATGAAAAACTGTTTCTTCTCCATGGCCTTTCCCATTTCAGAAGCTTGTGTTTGAAAAAAAACAGTGATAACTTCATTTTTAGCTATTCTTATTTTTCTACCTAGTTGCTCATGGGCAGGGTCCATGTTGTTACTCAGACTCTTAGTTTCTTTTTTTTTTTCTTCATTTTTGGTGCTGACAGCCAATAAACTCTTAGTTTCTAAAAGCTAAAACACAGTTCAGTAAATATGGGATGAATAAATTACTTCTAATCCCAGCTACTTGAGAGACTGAGGCAAGAGCATTGCTTGAACCCAGGAGTTCAAGTGCAGCCTGGGCAACATAGTGAGACCTTGTCTCTTAAGTAGATAAATAGTTGTTGCTTCCATTTCCCATAAAAAGCCATGCCTCTGCCCTATCCATAGCTCTAGAAGGCTTTACCCTTGCTCTTCATGATACCTTGCAGGTTTGTGTATGTGTGGGATACCACCAGCAGGAGAATATTGTATAAGCTGCCGGGCCATGCTGGCTCCATCAATGAAGTGGCTTTCCACCCCGACGAGCCTATCAGTAAGTCTGGCCTGACTATGGGGAAAGGAGAACTGGAAATCTCCCATGAGGGGCCCTGGGAATACAGAAGCAAAAGTGGGTATCTATTTTATGTGAATTTCCATGCAAACAGTCTTTAATGGGTATCAATTAAGTGGTAAGAGTAAGAGCAAATTTCATTTTCTTCTCCATCTCTAAGGGAGGTTGGTTACTCCATTTATTCCTAGTTCTTTTTAGTTTACTTGCAGCAAGTCTATGCTTCAATGATGTGTTTGGATAAAAGAATATGTTTCTTTTATCCAGATACAAGTTCTATTTAGATATAAATTTGAACTAAAACCTTTTTGGCTAGCTAAACCAAATAATTTAAGACTTGAATTTCAGGAGAAAATGTAACATTCTCCAGGGCTAAGCAGAAGCACATTTACAAAATGACTGGCACAGACATAGATTCCTCTCTTCCAGAATGACCAAGAAGGTCTTTCTCTTGTGGTTTGACTGATAAGAGATATCAGGATTTAGATACTTTCTCTTGCTTATGGATGTAAAAATAAAAAACAAAAAAATGATTTAGGGCCTAATAATGTATTTCCCATAGCACAGTCAGTCAGGGCTTGAATTGAAATTTGAGAGGGCTTGAATTGAAAAGCCAGGCTACAGTTTCCTGTGGATGGCGTTTAGAAGGGGAATTCAAGCTAAATCCAATTGCTCTATTATACCAAAATCGACTCTTGACATAAGAACCCTTGAGCATCAAGTCTCCTTAATCCTACATTATTTCCAGTTATCTTCTCTGTTTTTTTTACCTCAGTTCTCTCAGCATCCAGTGACAAGAGACTATACATGGGTGAGATTCAGTGAAGATACGGGGTGGAAGACTACAAGGCTGCTTGACGGTGAGACCTCAGACGGCACAAGTGGCGTCACATGTTGCCCAGGCGAGCATCCTCCCTTGATATGACCGTCATGAACAAGAAACAGGAGGCAGTGGCCATATTCCAAAAAACACTTCTATCCCATTTCACCAGGAAGCTCCCAGTGGCCTCTAAAAACCACCTGTCAGATTTCAGGGACTTTTTTTTTAAATATGTTTTCTTCAAAGGGACAGATATTGATTGGTTTGTAGTTTCCTGTTTTCTAATCCAGGCCGAAGACAGGGAATATGACAAATCTGTTGGTTGGGATTTTTTTTTTTTTATTCAGCATCTGGCTTGTATGATATGTTCTTTCTGTGTTTCTTTGAGTCATTTTATATTAAAAGCCAAATAGATGTCTTTTTACAAGAGCCATGTGGATTGAATTTATTGCTGTCTTTTCTTTAATGCTTGATTGCTGTAAATCAGAGTGGGACATGACGTGGCCAAGGGATCAGATAGATTTAAACTTCCAAGAAACTGTTCTCTTGGGGTTTTTTTCCCCCCATTTTCTGTGTTTTCAGGTTTACTTCCATGAAAATAACAAAGAATAATTATCAGTAACAAATACTTTTCTCCTACTAGAAGCAGAGCAGCCAAGAGGCAATAAATAAAATCTGAAAGAACCTGATTCTTGTGTACTTTGCACACACTCCTTAATGAAAAGAGTCTGTCTATTCTGCCTTCTGCCAAAAGTACTTTCTGAGCCACGGTCCTGTGCTCAGGCTCCTGAGGTGAGCAGATGCGGAACAGTCTCAGCTGGTAGAAATGACACTTGACTAGAGTGCTACAACAAACTCAAATAGAATATGGGAATGTTTTGGTGGAACTTGGTCATGGCGCTATCTGAGACTTTTTTATGATTCTGCTTACTTGTCTGTCTTTTCATAAACTGACAAGGACATTAAAAAATACTTGTAGTTGCCTTCCACCACTAAGACAGGTTACTGTCTCCCTGGATTACTGGGTAACTCTGCCCAGCACACAAACAGGCACTAATGAATTCCATCTGGCACTGGAAAGTGGTGTGTGTTTTTTCTGAATCTCCTATCTCAGAACAAAGTGGTCCTCACAGCTCCAACCTGTTCTGAGCATGTTTGGTTTTATTTATTTATTTTTTTCATGTTTGGTTTTATATTTTTAGCTCACAAACCTGAATCATCTATTTAGCTTAAGGTAGAGGGAGGATATTACCCTGCGTTTGGGACATAATCATTCAACAAACACACCAACCTCTGTTATGTGGCAGGCATGGTAATTGTTGCTGAGGACACAGATAAATAAGGTACTGTCCTTGCCATCTTGAGAAATGCACAAACCAATAGAAAAGACCAAGTCAAATTAATTACTTTTTTAAGTGAGCACATGCCAAAGATTTATTTAACTCATTAATGAAGGAAGCAGCAGGATGGTAAAGCTCTGAAACCAATTACTTTCAATACAGTCAATGAAGTTTGAATAAAGTGTACTGGGAACACAGGAGGAAGCAATTTATTGTGCCTAGGAGAGTTGAAGTTTCACAGATTATGTGATTATACTTAGATTGGGACTTGGGGAATGAGTAGGGCTTTCCAGGTAGACAAAGAGCATTCCAAGAAACAGCAGGCACAAGGTTGGAAGTGTGGCACATTGCATGAACCAGAAGAACTTGAGTGTGGTTAGAGGTGGGGAGCAGCAAACAGTACAGTTGCAGAATTAAGTAGGAGCCACATCCTGGAGAGCTTGTACTTCCTAAACGTAGTCCTGCAGGTTTAGGTTTCCTAAAGCATATTCCACAGAACACTGCTACCCAGATAGTTTGTTAGGTAATTTGGGGCATAAAGGTCCCATGCTCAACCCAGTTTGAGAAAGACTGGTTAGATAGAGTGAAGCTGGTTTCTCTACTGCAGGACTGCTTAGAGCCATTAATGTACAAAGCATGGTGTGAACTCCACAGGGAATGGTGACTCAGATTTCTGACCTGAGCAATATTTACACAGACAGTTATGCACTTTACCAGGAGAGATTTGACCAAAGGTGGCATGCAAGCTGCTCTTCGTGCCTCCAGCACTATCACAGGTGACTTCCTGATCCCTTTTAAGCACCAGGTCCACATGCAGGTACCATCCCTAATATGGACGGGCTATGGGTATAAGCTATATGTGAAGCGTAAATTTTATGTTTGGATTAGGAATGCTAATCTGAAATCCACAATGTTCAGAGCTTGGAACTTTTTGAGTGCCTACATGATACCACAAGGGGAAACTTCCACGCTTGACCTCATGTAAATCGTTGCAGTCAAAACTTGTTTCATGCGCAAAATTATTTAAAATATTGTGTAAAGTTGCCTTCAGGCTATGTGTATAAAATGAATTTCATGTTTAAACTTGGGTTCCATCCCCAAGATAGTCTCCTTGTGTATGTGCAAATATTCCAAAATGCAAAAAAATCTAAAATCTGAAATACTTCTGATCCCAAGTATTTCAGGTAAGGAATACTCAACCTATAATTGAAAATTGGTCCAGGCTGGGCGTGGTGGCTCACGCCTGTAATCCTAGCACTCTGGGAGCCTGAGGCGGGAGGATCACTCAAGGTCAGGAGTTTGAAACCAGCCTGAGCAAGAGCAAGACCCTGTCTCTACTAAAATTAGAAACAAATTAATCGACCAACTAAAAATATATATACAAAAAATTAGCCAGGCATGGTGGCACATGACTGTAGCCCCAGCTACTCAGGAGGCTGAGGCAGCAGGATCGCTTGAGCCCAGGAGTTTGAGGTTGCTGTGAGCTAGGCTGACGCCATGGCACTCACTCTAACCTGGACAACAAAGTGAGACTCTGTCCCAAAAAAAAAAAAAAGAAAGAAAGAAAATTGGTCCAGTCCCTCCAGACACCCTCATCTTTCTTGCCTTGGGTTAGAACAAAGTTTGAGCCTCAACACTGCACTTTTTTTTTTTTTTTTTTAATTTTTGGTGGGTTTTTTTTGTTAGCCAAAGATAGCAGTGGAGAAAACACTGCACTTTTAAAAGCCTACCAGTCCCTTGAGAAGTTTGCAGTGATTGGGAAGAACCAGGGCCCTGGAGACTGCAAGGGTTTTCCTCTAACCTTCACCTCTTCAATCTTCCCAAGTGCCTTCAAGAGGCTGAAGCCATTAACAGGAAATAGCAGCACCACTTAGAACTTGAAGAAAATAGAAGCCCCAGCCTGGGGAATAAAGATTTGAGTATAAAACATCCTCAGGGGGTACAACTCCTATTCTCACTTTGGGAGAGATAGATTGCTCCTGAATGAGTAATGGCATCTCTGGTTTTCAGTTAATTTCCCTTTATGACTTCCACAGTCTCTAGCACTTAATACTGTTGGCACTTAAAGAGCCAAATTTCTGTTTTCACTGCATGGCTGAGTTTTGTAGGCTGCATTTTCAGGGTGGTGGATTTTCAGATCATTTTTCAATTTGGGGGGCCTCCCTGACATAATTATTTTTTCTCCAAGCCTGTAGCCCTAATCCCATCCACTCGTAACCCCCTAAACAGTTTATTTACAAGCCAACCCATCACAACACAACATGGTGCTGTCTTCCCTTACATGCAGGGATGGTTGACCCCTTTTCAGGCGAGAGAAGATAATCCTCAGAGACCATGGGCCTAGTGGAGTTATATAAGGGTGAGTCTTGTAGGGAGGCAGGTCAAGGCCTCCCGACATTGTCTACTGTTCCAGGTAAACAGACAATAGGCACAGTTACTGGTTTCAAAGACAAGAATAATCTTTTCCAGGGACTGAGTCTAGTTAACAGCTAGAAAGGACAGGTCAGGGCTCTTGTCAGTTGCTTCTTCACAGCAAAACTACAGAATATTTGCTTCTTTACTCATAGAGTCTGCTGCTCATTAATATCTCAAGGTGGAAGGATGGGAAACTGAGTTAAAAGAGCTCTGAGCAGTTTAGAGCTGTGGGCAGTTGAGCCTTAGAGAAAGACTGTCAGGCCATTTGGGTTAGGACAGTATTGCTTTTTCCAAGAGACTTTGGGGTTTGACAGCTGATGATCCAGGATGAAGTGAGGGGCCAGACTGAAAACTGACAGCTCCTGTTCCTGCAGCACCAAATGAAGCCACATCTGAGCTATGAGCCTGCCTTCTGGTCAGTTTTCTCTGTACACCAATCAGAGTGTACAGATGATCCTTCTCTGAAAGAGTCCTGCCTGGACGCCCACCCTCTGCATCAAGCCCTAGGCTATACCACACCTCTTTTCTTCTAGCTTCAACTTCTTTTCTTCACTTGACGCTGCAACCCACCTAGACACTTGCATTCTTCTTTAACTTAGATCCTCTAGAGCAGTGATTCTCAACCTTGTATAACTTTTCCTGCTGGGGCATATTTGACAATGTTTGAAAATATCTGGTGGAGTGCTGTGAGCATGCAGTGGGTGGAAGCCAGAGATGCTCAAAGAAATAACTGCTCCCAAACGTCATCAGTGGGGCTGTTGAGAAACGCACTCTGCAGCAATAATTCTCCAGCTGTGGTTCCTGGCCCAGCAGCATCAGTATTACCTGAGAACTCACTGGAAGTGCAGGTTCTAGAGCCCCTCCAAGAACTATTGAATCTGAAACTTTGGGGGAAACGAAATGTTTAGCAGTCTGTGTTTAACATGTTCTGCAGGTGATTCTGATACAAGTTTGAGAACCATTGTTCTACACAGGTTCAGAAAGTTTCAGTCTTCCCTAGGAAAGCCACAGAGCCTTCCCCTGTTTACTCATTAATAATTGTCTTTAACTACTAGCTGTTCTTTTTGGCTTAGTGCTAGCCATGGATTATCTCACTTGATTCTCACATGTGGGGCAACAGGTTCAAAGAGAAGTAACTTGCCCAAGATCATCCAGCTTTCCCCAGTACCACAGCATAGGCCTTAGTGGCTTTTAGATTTGAATTCACATTAGAATCGTGTGAGGAGCTTTAAAACTCCAGATGCAGCGTCGTGGTTCACACCTGTAATCCTAGCATTCTGGGAGGCCAAGGCCGGAGGATCACTTGAGCTTAGGAGTTTCAGGTTGCAGTGAGCTGTGATGATGCCACTGCATTCTACCCAGGGTGACAGAGCAAGACCCTGTCTAAAATAACATAAAATAAAATACAGCTTTCTCTCCTTTTCCGGCGTTCAAGATGTCAGAGCGAGGACGTGGTGGGTCCTCCGGTGCGAAATTCTGCATTTCCCCGGGTCTTCGGTAGGAGCCGTGATCAACTGTGCTGACAACACAGGAGCCAAAAATCTGTATATCATCTCTGTGAAGGGGATCAGGGACGACTGAATAGACTTCCTGCTGCTAGTGTGGGTGACACGGTGATGGCCACAGTTAAGAAAGGCAAACCAGAGCTCAGAAAAAAGGTACATCCGGCAGTGGTAATTCGACAGCAAAAGTCATACTGGAGAAAAGATGGTGTGTTTCTTTATTTTGAAGATAATGCAGGGGTCATAGTAAATCATAAAGGCGAGATGAAAGGTTCTGCCATTACAGGACCCGTTGCAAAGGAGTGTGCAGACTTGTGGCCCAGGATTGCGTCCAATGCTGACAGCATTGCATGATTCTCCAGTATGTTTGTAAAAAACATTTAAAAGTATTTGCTTTAGAATCTGAGGGTATTTTGTAAAAAATTAAAAAAAAAAAGTATTTGCTCGTAAAAAAAAAATACAAAATAAAACAATAAAATGTTCCAGATGCTTAAGCCATACCCTAGACCAATTTTCTTCTTTTTTTTGGAGACAGTGTCGATCTGTTGCCCAGGCTATAGTGCCCTGGTGTCAGCCCAGCTCACAGCAACCTCAAACTCCTGGGCTCAAGTGATCCTCCTGCCTCAGCCTCCCGAGTAGCTGGGACTACAGGTGCACAACACCAGCTAATTTTGTGTATCTTTCAGTAGAAATGGGTGTCTCACTTTTGCTCAGGCTGGTCTTGAACTCTTGGCCTCAAGCGATCCTCCTGGCTCAGCCTCCCTAAGTGCTGGGATTACAAGCATGAGCCACTGTGCCCAGCATATTAAAAGTTTTTAATGCTGCCTTAGGTGATTCCAACATGCAATCAAGGTTAAGAACACTGGTGCTGACCATGGCTAGAACTACAGCAAGGAGGATAGCATAAAACCAAGTTAACTTCCCCTTCAATCCTTTGTCTCTGAAGGAAACCTCCTGCTGTGACACATGCTCTGTGTGAGCTTCAGAACACTTCTCCCAAAGCCCCTGGTTGAGCTTAAATTTAGAATTGGGAAGGCTGGGCTCCCCCAACTTTGGGCTTGGTGGCTCACGCCTGTAATTCTCTAGCATTCTGGGAGGCTGAGGCAGGAGGATTGCTTGAGGCCAGGAGTTCAAGACTAGCCTGAACAAAAGCAAGACTCCATTTCTACTAAAAATAGAAAAAGTTAGTCAGGCGTGGTGGTGCACACCTGTAGTCCCAACTACTTGGGAGGCTAAAGCAGGAAGATCATTTGAATCCAGGAGTTTGAGGTTGCAGTGAGCTATGATGATGCTACTGCACTCCAGCTGGGATGACAAAGGGAGACCCTGTCTCAAAAAAAAGAAAGAAAGAAGTTGGGGCCAGAAAGCAGAGTGGATCCCCTGTGGTCATCTCTGCCTGGTAGAACTGAGGAACTTTGTGTCCCTAACTTTCCTTTAAAGCCCCGGGTACAGGATCCGAAGGTACTAGAACGAGAAAGGACCTTATAAGTCCCTAAGTCATCTAATCTATCCTCACTTTGTGAAGGGGAAACAGAAGAGTTTTCCCAAAGCTACATGCATATCAAGTTAATGATTTTGCTCATTCAGGGAGCATTTATTAAACACTCTTCTATGACAAAAACTGTGCTGGTCTCTGAGAATACAGAAATTACTGAACCATTGCCTCTTCTTTGGGGACTCAGGCAGAAGTGGGGCAGAGCAGATGGTGGAGTGAAGAAAAATTCAGGAGTTCTCACACTTTTCTCCATACAATGTCCTTAATGGCAGAGAAGAAAGAACTGAGGCAGGAGGGAATCCTGAAGTTAATCTTATAATCTTACCTTGAATCTGCAATTCTCCCTCCTCCAACTTTTTATTTTCAAAATTTTCAAACACAAAATTTGAAAGATTAATATACAGAACAGGCCAGGCGAGGTGGCTCACGCCTGTAATCCCAGCACTCTGGGAGGCTGAGGCGGGCAGATCGCTCAAGGTCAGGAATTCGAAACCAGCCTGAGCAAGAGTGAGACCCTGTCTCTACTATAAATAGAAAGAAATTAATTGGCCAACTAATATATATAGAAAAAATTAGCCGGGCATGGTGGCGCATGCCTGTAGTCCCAGCTATGTGGGAGGCTGAGGCAGCAGGATTGCTTGAGCCAGGAGTTTGAGGTTGCTGTGAGCTAGGCTGACGCCACGGCACTCACTCTAGCCTGGGCAACAAAGCGAGACTCTATCTCAAAAAATATATATATATACAGAACACCGGCTGGGCGCCGTGGCTCACGCCTGTAATCCTAGCACTCTGGAAGGCCAAGGTGGGCAGATCACTCAAGGTCAAGAGTTCGAAACCAGCCTTAGCAAGAGTGAGACCCCATCTCTACTAAAAATACAAAGAAATTAATTGGCCAACTAAAAATATATAGAAAAAAATTAGCCAGGCATGGTGGCATGCGCCTGTAGTCCCAGCTACTGGGGAGGCTGAGGCAGTAGGATTGCTTGAGCCCAAGAGTTTGAGGTTGCTGTGAGCTAGGCTGATGCCACAGCACTCTAGCCCAGGCAATAGAGTGAGACTCTGACTCAAAAAAAAAAAAAAAAATATATATATATATATATATATATACACAACACCTATATTAATACATAAAATTTACATCTATATTCCACTTAGATTAAATAACTCAATGGTCTTTTCTTTCACACATGTACATATATACTACAACTTTTTTTTCCTCAAACAGGATCTTGCTCCATCATGCTGGCTAGAGTGCAGTTGTGTCATCACAGCTCAGTGCAACCTCAAATTCCTGGGCTCACGAGATCCTCCTGCCTCAGCCTCCCTGGTAGCTGGGACTACAGGTGCATGTGCTACCACACCTGGCTAATTTTTCTGTTTTGTGTAGAGATGGAGTCTTGATATTGTCCAGGCTGGTCTTGAACTCCTAGATTCAAGTGATTCTCCCACCTTGGCCTCCCAAAGTGTTAGGATTAGAGGTGTGAGCCACCATGCCCTGACCTACAACTTTTAATGACCATGGAAAGTAAGATGTACTGTTAGCTCTTTTAGAATTTGTCTAGCAGAGCTGGGTGTGATGGTGCACACCTATAGTCCCAGCTACTCAGGAGGCTGAGACAGGAGGATTGCTTGAGCCCAGGAGCTCAAGGCTACATTGAGCTATGAAAGTGCCTCTGTACTCCAGCCTCAGCAACTGAGCGAGATCCCATCGCTTTGGTTTTTTTTTTTTTTTTTTTTTTGAGACAGAGTCTCACTCTGTTGCCCGGGCTAGAGTGCCGTGGCGTCGCCTAGCTCACAGCAACCTCAAACTCCTGGGCTCGAGCAATCCTGCTGCCTCAGCCTCCCGAGTAGCTGGGACGACAAGCATGTGCCACCATGCCCAGCTAATTTTTTTCTATATATTTTTAGTTGGCCAATTAATTTCTTTGTATTTTTAGTAGAGATGGGGTCTCACTCTTGCTCAGGCTGGTTTCGAACTCCTGACCTTGAATGATCTGCCCGCCTTGGCCTCCCAGAGTGCTAGGATTACAGGCAGGAGCCACCTCGCCTGGCCGAGACCCCATGTCTTAAAAAAAAGAAGAAAAATTTTCTAGCAGGTTTATAGGTGGAAAAAAGTTTTAAAAAGAAAGAAAGATGCAACACCATACTCATAATTTTTGTTTTATTTTTAGAGACTATGTTGCCCAAGCTGAGCTCAAACTCCTGGGCTCAAGTGACCGTCCCACCTGAGCCTCCCAAGCAGCTGGGACTACAGGCACATGCCACCATGCCTGGCTCATATATCATAATTGTTTATCCCAAATATTCTTAAATACTCCAGCAAGCATCTCCTAAGAACATTCTCCTTCCTCAGCATTATTACACCTAAGAAAATTAACAGCAATTCCATAATGCCATCTAATGATCATATTAACATTTCACTAGTGTCAAAAGTGTCTTTAATAGCTATTTTTCAATCTGGAATCAATCAAGTTTCATGTATTTAGCTATTCTCTCCAGTGTCTCTTAATCTAGTACAGTAGTACCCCTACCTTTTCCCAGTAAAATTGACTATTTAAAGGTATGTGGTTTTGTATGCTGCTTCATAATATAGCTGTGCTTGTTTTATGCTAATAAATGTTTTAAATGACTGAGTACTGGGCCAGGCGCGGTGGCTCACGCCTGTAATCCTAGTACGCTGGGAGGCCAAGGCAGGAGGATCGCTTGAGTCAGGAGTTTGAGACCAGCCTGAGCAAGAGCAAGACCCAGTCTCTAAAAGGAAAATTTTAAAAAATAGATAAATAAAATAAATAATAAATAAATGACTGAGCACCAAGTAAAATCGGCATCCTAGGAAGATGTAGCACATTTATCCTGTATTTTGTGTCTTCTCATGTACTCGTTTTAGACCAGATATCAATAAACAATTCAAATACAACCTAATCCATGCTGTCAAAGGCATACCTGCACACCGGGAGGCAGTGTCTGGGGAGGAATTAGGCAAAGTTTCACTGAGGAAGTAACACTTAAGGTGACCTTAATGAAGGACCAGAAATTGTGGAGAAGGGAAGAAGCTGGGAGTGGGGGTGAAAATCACAGGGGTAGTGGAATAAACACGGACAATAGCACAGATTGCCAAAATTGGTGTGTTCAAGAAAAACACACACATGGCCGTGACAGCATGTTGGGCGAGTGACAGATGAGTAGGAGCCTTGGAGAGTGTTGGACCCAAATTGCAAAGGGACTGGAAAGCCACATTGGCAGTTGGGCTTCATCCTGTGGAAAGGGAGCCACCAGCAGTCGCTTGGTGCTCTGCACACCAGGTCAGCTACACCTGAGGATGCTTTTAGTTCTGGCTGCCCCCTCAGGAAGTCATGCGGGGGCAGTCGTAGGCCCCAGGGAAGACAGGAAGGATCATTGTCTCCAAACATCAAAAAACTACCTTGGAAAAGAGGGGGAACACTCTTATTCTGGGATGCCTCAAAGTGCAGCGCCAAAGCAAAGTGAATTACAAGGCAGCAGATTTACTCTGAACAGAAAAAGAGCAACAATGAGAGCTGTCCACAGAATGGTAGGGAGTTCCCCATCTCTGGAGGTGTGCAAGTGGAAGCTGGGGGACCATTTGACAGGAATTCCCATTGGATTGATTCAGAGAATTAGAGCTGCTCATCACAATCCCTGGGGAGTATATTAACAATACGCATAACCTGGGCTGCACACGGTGGCTCACACCTGTAATCCTAATAGTCTAGGAGGCTAACATGGGAGAATTGCTTGAGGTTAGGAGTTTGAGACCAGCCTGAGCAATATAGCAAGACCCCATCTCTACAAAAAATAGAAAATTTAGCTAGGTTGTGGTGGCACATGCCTGTAGTCCCAGCTACTTGGGAGGCTGAGGCAAGAGGATCTCGTGAGCCCAGGAGTTTGAGGTTGCTGTGAGCTATGATGACGCCACTGCACACTACCTGGGGCAACAGAGTGAGATCTGTCTCAAGAAAAGAAAAAGAAAAAAAAATACCCTAAGCTGGTCCCACCTCTGGAGATTTTGCTTGCGCTGGGCTGGTGTGGGGCCCTGATTCCAGGAGGTCTCTGAGCTAACATTTGGGGACTACTCCATTAGAAGTCCTCCTCGGTCCCTTCACTCTACTGTAACATAATTTTAAGATGACTGTTATCATCGGATTCTAAGACGGAATCTTGAGAGTCTATCAACTGTTAGCTGAGAAAAGACACTTGGGTGAGGGCCTGCAGAAAATGACATGACAAGGGGCAGGGAGCCAGCAGGGAGTTGGAATCCCATCAGGGCATTTGGGACCTGCAAGAGGGGCCAGGCTGGAGCTGTCCCCATCTGTCCCCCTATCCCCAGCTGGCCCCTGGACAAGCCCAGTGCAGCATAATGAAGGCCCAACACAGTATGAGGCCGTGCGGAGAGAGGCCATCTTGCCATCTCTCTCTCAATGTCCCCAGCTTGGCTGGCCTGAGGGCAGACTTGAGCTGAAAGCCCATGTGGCCTCCAAGGGCTGGTGGAAAGGGAGATTTGTCTCAGCTGTCAGCAGATTCTGTGCCTGAGACTCAGGACCCCACAGCCCAGACTAGGAGAGGAAATTCTCCATACCCTTCTCTGCAGTCACAGCCGTTCAGGGGTCCCTGCCTGGACCCTGCCCGTTCATAAGCACTTTCTTCTACCCTCTTCCTTTTCTCTCAGCCATCCCTTGTTTTTTTCCTTTGAGGATTTGCTCTGGACCAGAGATTTTGAAGGATATTATTTGGAGAGGGGCAGTGGCAGTAAGGAGACATTAGGAAGTAAAAAGTATGGGCAGGCCGGGCGCGGTGGCTCACGCCTGTAATCCTAGCACTCTGGGAGGCTGAGGTGGGAGGATTGCTCAAGGTCAGGAGTTCTAGACCAGCCTGAGCAAGAGTGAGACCCCGTCTCTACTATAAATAGAAAGAAATTAATTGGCCAACTAAAAATATATAGAAAAAATTAGCCGGGCACAGTGGTGCATACCTGTAGTCCCAGCTACTTGAGAGGCTGAGGCAGAAGGATTGCTTGAGCCCAGGAGTTTGAGGTTGCTGTGAGCTAGGCTGATGCCACGGCACTCACTCTAGCCTGGGCAACAAAGTGAGACTCTGTGTCAAAAAAAAAAAAAAAAAAGTATGGGCAGAGGTTAAAGCAAAGTGGGATCACAGTTCCTAAACAAGTGTGTGTGGAAGTTAGACACTTCTGTGTCTGCATGTCCTTTCCATCTGGCAACCTTTCAGGCATTGTCTTTGCTCTGAAATTTTCCATCACTACCTAATCCCAAGCAAAGTTCATTGTTTTTTCCACCATGCTGTTCTGTACCTCACAGACACTACCGCCATCCCATGCATCACCCCTAATATCTGTTTATATGTTTTGCTTCTGGGCAGTCCCAAAAGTCACAAACTCAGACACCATCCAGGGGCCAGAGAGGAAAGACAAGTGGGTGAAGCTGCTGGGTTTAAGAGAATAAGCACGCCAGCTACTTGAAAGGCTGAGGCAGGAGGATCGCTTGAGGTCAGGAGTTCAAGACCAGCCTGAGTAAGAGTGAGACCCTGTCTCTACTAAAAATAGAAAAAATTACCCAGGCATGGTGGTGCTCACCTGTAATTCCAGCTACTCGGGAGGCTGAGGCAGGAGGATCAATTGAGCCCAGGAGTTTGAGGTTGCTGTGAGCTAGGTTGATGCACTCTAGCCTAGGTGACAGGGAGACTCCATCTCAAAAAAAAAAGAAAAGAAAAGAAAAGGAAAAAAGAAAAAGAATTTTTTCTTTCTTTTTTTTTTTTGAGACAGAGTCTCACTTTGTTGCCCAGGCTAGAGTGAGTGCTGTGGCATCAGCCTAGCTCACAGCAACCTCAAATTCCTGGGCTCAATTGATCCTCCTGCCTCAGCCTCCCGAGTACTGGGACTATAGGCATGCACCACCATGCCCGGCTAATTTTTTGTATATATATTTTTAGTTGGTCAATTCTTTGTATTTTGGCCGGGCGCTGTGGCTCACGCCTGTAATCCTAGCTCTTGGGAGGCCGAGGCGGGCGGATTGCTCAAGATCAGGAGTTCAAAACCAGCCTGAGCAAGAGCGAGACCCCGTCTCTACTATAAATAGAAAGAAATTAATTGGCCAACTGATATATATATAAAAAAAAAAAAATTAGCCGGGCATGGTGGTGCATGCCTGTAGTCCCAGCTACCCAGGAGGCTGAGGCAGAAGGATCACTCGAGCCCAGGAGTTTGAGGTTGCTGTGAGCTAGGCTGACGCCACGGCACTCACTCTAGCCTGGGCAACAAAGCGAGACTCTGTCTCAAAAAAAAAAAAAAAAAAAAATTCTTTGTATTTTTAGTAGAGACGGGGTCTTGCTCTTGCTCAGGCTGGTTTTGAACTCCTAACCTCAAGCAATCCACCCGCCTCGGCCTCCCAGAGTGCTAGGATTACAGGCGTGAGCCACCCCGCCCAGCCAGAAAAAAAATTTTAAATGAAGATGATTATAATAGTACCTACCTCAAAGGATTGTTGTGAGGTTTAATGAGTGAATAGAAATGTTGCTCTAGCCTGGGCAACAAAGTGAGACTCTGTCTCAAAAAAAAAAAAAAACAAGAAATAAATAGAAATTTCTCAGAGCAGTGCCTGGCACATTGTTCTTCATAAGTGTTAGTCATCGTAGAATAACACAAAACATATTTGGTCTTTGTCCCCGGTTCTTGGCACAGAACTTATAAAATCCTTGGAATTTCCTGGGTGATAAGAGTGTCTTTTTTTATTCATAAGCCCCTTTCTATCTCACCTGAGTTTGCCCTAATAAGGTGACTTAGGTGGGGCCCCTAGATCCTGGGATAGGACTGGTCACTGGAAAGACCAAGCGACTAGAAGGTTTGAACTTTCAGAGCCACCTACTGACGTCTGGAATGGGGCTGCTGAAGACTGAGCTCTGTGAATACTCTTGAACATTGAGGTCCAGAGAGATTCTGGGCTGTGAACACATCCAAGTGCAGGGAGGGTGGCGCACCCCGACCCCACGGGGACAGAAACCCCTGAGCTTACAGCTCTTCCAGACCTTGCCCTGTGTACCCCTTTGTCTGGCTGTTCATTTGTCTCCTTTATAGTAAACCCCAACACATAAGTAAAGTGCCTTCCTGGGTTCTGTGAGCCATTCTAGCAAATCACCAAACCTGAGGAGGGGCTTGTGGGACCCCCAATTTATAGGCCCTTGGTCAGCAGTGTGGGAGGGTGGCCAGAGACTTGTGAGTGGCATCTGGATTAAGGGCAGTCTTGTGGGACGGGGCCCTTAACCTGTGGGGTCTAAGCTAGGTCCTGGTAGTTAGTGTCAGAATTGACCTGGACTGTTGGCCACCCAGCTGGTGTGAAGGGTCGGCTGATGTTAGAAAACATCCCAGAGGCTGTAATTAGTGAGCGTGTTCCGTGCTCTCACTTGAAAGAAGGGGAAATTATTAGGTTTAACATAGCTATCTTACGAGTGAACTTTCTCAGAAGCCGTCTGTGTTTTAACCCGCAGAGGGACTAACGCTGGGAGATTCATTCACTGACTAGCCCTGGTTTAGGGGGGAGGAAGGGGACTGGGACTTCTTAACACCCCATAAATCTCATCGCTTCAGCAGCACCTACTGTGCCTCTGTCTAGGGCCGACCATGATCCTGCCTTCGCACTCAGGAAGCGTGGGTTTGCTCTGAATCATCTCTGTCCTTTCTTTCTAGATCCTGCTTCATTTTGCCCACAGCCTTTCCCTGGTCCAGGGGTTAGTCATCCTTCATGGTGACTATTCCAAGTCCCTCCTGATGTCATCCCCTGCTACCCACCCCCCCAAACTTCTTGCCAGAGATGTTTCTATCTGTTTCTATGATTGGGTTGCTTCCTCCCTTAGAACCTTGACTTTCGGCCCCGCGCGCGGTGGTGGCTCATACCTGTCATCCTAGCACTCTGGGAGGCCGAGGCAGGAGGATCGTTTGAGGTCAGGAGCTCCAGACGAGCCTGAGCAAGAGCGAGACCCCGTCTCTACTAAAATAAATAGAACCCTCCTTGACTTCCGAGGGGTAAAGAGGGCACAAGAGATGCTGGACCCTGAAGCCAGGAAAAGGGATTGATGGCTGTACCATCATTCATTCACCATGCATTTGCCGATTCCTGCCAAGACCTAAGCCCTGTAGCATATAGAGATAATTCACAGATAGTCACCATCCTCTTAGAACTCAGTCCATTGGAGGAGACAAAGTCATACAAGTACAGCAAATCCTACTGAAAGCTATCCACAGAAGTAACACAGGCTGCGTGTGAGCC
This sequence comes from Microcebus murinus, assembly GCF_040939455.1. Lineage (NCBI taxonomy): Eukaryota > Metazoa > Chordata > Mammalia > Primates > Cheirogaleidae > Microcebus > Microcebus murinus. The sequence continues at coordinate 21,833,943 of NC_134105.1, read as the reverse complement.
TAAAGAAGAGCCACCTCCCCCAGGTTGCAGTGTCAAGGAAGGCCTCCCCGGGGAGTGACAGCTGAGCTGAGATTTGAAAGATGAATGGGAGTTCTGCAGGCTGCGAATTTGGATGGGAAATGCATTCCAGTCAGAAATCACAGCATGCCGGAAGCCTGGAAGTGTGAGACAGCATGGTGCGTGCATGAATTCTTCCCCCTAGGACTTGAGCCCAGTGGGAATGACCCAGGGGCAGAGGTTAGTTCTGCTGAGGCCAGACAGGACATCCCTGGTCTCATAGGACAGACTTTCTAGTAAGTCAGCCTGGCCTTGGAACAGGATGTTACCGGCATGACGTGACATAGTCAAGAGCCTCGCAGGACTGGTCACAGCCCCAGCAGAATCCACTGTTGTTACAAGGATTACGTGAGATAATGTATGTCGAGAGCCTGGCTCAGAGTAAGCACTCAGTACCTGGTGGCTATTATTATTGTATTGTCATTGAATTGCATTGTTAGCTCTGCAGAGGGAACTGGCAGAGATTCTACCCAGAAAGAGGCCCTGCAGGGGGTCTGTTAGTGAACGTTACATCTGGGCTGAGCCTTATTCTTTTGTGGGAAATGGACTCTCCGGAGAATCTGATGAAAGCTGCGGACCCTCTTCCCAGAAAAAGGCACATCTGCTCACACGACACTTTGCATATTATTTTGGGGACTTCACAGGCTACTGCAAGCCTGTCTAGTCATGGAACTTGGTTGGACACAGCTGTTATATGCCAAGCATGGCTGAGAAAAGTTCCCACTGTTACCTCAGTTTATTATTCCAAGTGTAAACTTCAGCACATGGAGGATATTCAACTCTGAAAATATCCTGTGTGTTTTAAAATACAAAGAGGCATTCTGAGTCAATGGGTGGAGGAGGGAGACCTGTGAAGAGACCATCTTGATAGTCCAGGGAGAAGACATGGCTGGCTTCGCAGGCACGGGACCTCTGCAGGCACGCGGGGCTCTCTGCGTTCCTAGCTTAATGCTCCGCTATGTTGCCACCTTGAAGAAATTCTTTATTTTTAACAGGGAGACTTGCCTTTTCCTTTTGCACTGGGCGCCACAAATTACGTAGCCAGTCCTGGAAGAAGATAATGATGCATTTGAGTGCTTACTATGTGAGCAACAAACACGTGACAATGTTGGAATTAGAACCCAGGTTGTTGGATCCAGAACTGTGAGTTTTAACCTACATTATATCATACATCAAGCGGGCTAGTGAGAGTGGAGAGGAAGGAAAAGAACAAGGAACCTCTGTGTCTCCCACCAGGACACTCTTCATGCCTCTGCCTCCCCTCCTCTCCTATTGTTCTCTGTACCAATGTCCTTTCCTCAAGGGGGCATGTCCTGGTCTCCAAACCTATATTATGACCCCTTTATTCTCTCTTTTACTCTTTTTTTTTTTTTTTTTTTTTGAGACAGAGTCTCACTTTGTTGCCCAGGCCGTGAGTGCCGTGGCATCAGCCTGGCTCACAGCAACCTCAAACTCCTGGGCTCAAGCAATCCTCCTGCCTCAGCCTCCCGAGTAGCTGGGACTACAGGCATGTGCCATTATGCCCGGCTAATTTTTTCTATATATATTAGTTGGCCAATTAATTTCTTTCTATTTTTAGTAGAGACAGGGTCTCACTCAGCTTGTTTCAAATTCCTGACCTCAAGCAATCCGCCCATGCCCATCTCGGCCTCCCAGAGTGCTAGGATTACGGGAGTGAGCCACCTCCCCCGGCCTCTTTTACTCTTTATTATCTTTTAAAGTACTCTTAAGAACTTTTATTATGTGCTTATTTGTATGTTTACTTGTTTTAATGACAATCCCTCTCTAGACTGTGTGCCCAGTGAGGGCAGAGACTTCATTCTCTTATTCCAGCGGAGAACCTGGAACATGGTAGGTGTTTCATAAATATTAGTTGGAAAGTACAGTTTACTGAATTTAATGACAGACCAGTTGTCATTGCAGGGAAGCCTGGGGAATGACCTAGGGATTTCCACTTGGGCGATGCTAATCGCCAAGGTGGGTATAGGAAGTCAGGAGTGTGGGGAAGACTAAACAGATTTGGCATGTGTCCAGTTCCAGAGTTTTCCAGTGGCTTGTAAAAGTAGTCTTCTGCTGGCAAAACTTTTCTGACTGCCTCCCCACTGCAGCCCAGTTTAGGGGCTGCCCACAGTCCCCTGGGCAGACGCTGCCATCATCCGTCTCCCAGCATGCTCTTGGGAGCCTTCTGTTCCCCCGGACTGTGAAACTCCATGGATCTGGAACAGTGCTGCCTGTCTCCTCTCTGGCTCCCAGGGCCCTGGGGAGTGTGTATGCACTCAGGGCTCCACAAATGCCAGTAGAAGGAAAGAGGGAAGGAGGAAAATGTGGCCACTCAGGAGGGAGGCTGGGCTGAGAGCAGATCTGGGAATGGAATTGCAAAGGGAGGTCCAGGTTGGAACCCTGGGGCCCTGGAGACAGGTGGACCAAGGACTGCTCCAGCACCCCAGCAGGCCAGGCACAGGGTTAAGTGCTAAATTCGCAGGACTGCATCTCATCTTCGCCGCAACACTAAGGAGGCACTATTGTTCCTACCCTGTTCACGAGAAAACTGAGGCCCAGAGAGGTGACGCGATTCGCCCAAGGTCACACAGCAAGTGAGCAGCGAAGTCGGGATTTGTCCCAGGGCTGGCAGCTCCAAGCCGGCACTCTTCCCACCGCACTCCCTGCCTGTCCTCCACCCTCCACCTCCTCACCCCTTCTCCCCTCCCCTCCCGTGACTGCCCCGCCCCAGCCCTCCTCTCCCCTCCCCTCCCTGCTCTCGGTGGCGGCCGCGGAGCCACGTGGTGGGGCCGGGGAGCTGCGGCGGCCGAGCGCCCGGGCGGCTGCCCCAGCTGGGCAGAGCTGCTGTGCGCCGCGCCGCGCTCGGAGCCTGCGCTCCCGCCCGCGCTCCCCGCCGGCCGCCCCGGGGCAGGAGGCGCGCCTGTCGGCCGGCCCGCCAGACAAAGGAGGCGCGGCGCGGCGAGCCAGCGCGGCGCACGGACCATGGACTCGGAGCGCGGGCGGCCGGCCCCAGCCCTGGGGACCCGACGCTCCCGGGCCCGGCCCTAGGCGCCCGGCCCCGCCGCCCGGGACGCCCAGCGGGGAGGACGCGGAGCCCGCGCGGCGCGGAGGAGGCGGCGGCCGCCGAGCCAGGGGTCGCCGCGGCGGGCTGCCCCTGCGGCCCCCGGAGCCATGGGCAAGTGCAGCGGGCGCTGCACGCTTGTCGCCTTCTGCTGCCTGCAGCTGGTGAGCGCCGCGCGCCCGGCGGTCGGGGCAGGGTGGGGCGCGCGGGGCGCGGTCGCGGGGCGTGCGGGTGGGGCGTGTGTCCCCGCGTGTGTGTCTGGCGCGAGTGCCCGGGTGGGGGGTGGCCTGGAGTCTCGGAGCGGACGGGCGGAGCCTCCTGCTGGCCGGGCTGTCTCTTTGTGTGCGCTTCTCCCCGCTGTGCCCGGCGCTCCCCAGGTCCCCGCGTGCGTCCTGTGCGCGAGTCCCCTGCCCGCCGGGCGCCTGGGGCTCCACGCGTCCTGCTCACACTGTGCGAGTGGCCCCTTGTCGCGGGATGCGCCGTGGGACTGTGGCTCTCTGGGACTGGGGGTGTGTCTGGGGCCGATCTGTGGATCCACTGAGGTCCCTGCCGTGGGTTTCTCTCTAGATCGCTCGGCTGCTTGGGTCTCTGGTCTCCGCCCCTATGTGAGTGTTGCTCACAGTCTCTGCTCCTGTGTATGTCTTTCTGGGTTTCTCTTTGGCGTGTCTCTAGATCTCTGACCATTTCTGGTCCGTGTTCATCCGTGTGTGCTGGGGTCTAAGACTCCAAAACCCTTGGACCCTCCTTTGTGCTGTTCCTCCCTCCCCCCGCCCTCCCGAGTAACTGGGCATTCCTGGGGATGGAGCCACTTCCCTGGAGATGGCCACAAGGAGCTGCCAGGTCCTGGGCCAGCCTGGACCACCCTCCAGCTTTGGTCTGGCCCCTGTGGCTGTGAGTGTTCCATCAGTCATGAGGTCCACCAGAGCAACTCCTCTGCCAGGGCTGGCACCAGTGTGTGTGGGGGGTCTGTGGGTGCCCTGGGGAGGGTCAGTACATCTGAGGACACTGTGCCTACCTAGCTCCAGCATAGGGAACGGGGGTCCTTGCCTCAGGGAGGCCAGAGACATGAATTTGGAAATTGAGGGGAGACAGCTCTGCCCTTCAAGTCAGGCCCAGCAATTACACTCATTCCGGAGGGTGGTTAAGGAGAGGCGGGGTTCTCCTGCCAGCCTGCCCGGGAGCCGAGCCCAGCACTAGGGGCTGAAGCTGTGCTCCTCCTCCGCTAGGCAGAGGTGCATGGGGAACTCCGTGGTAGGACCCAGGCCTGCGTGTCAGTTGGGGCAGCCTGAGCCTCGCTCTCGCTGGACCCCTGGCCCTGGGTCTCCACTCCTGGCTGCATCTGTGCGTCTTCCCGGCCACGGGTGCCACCAGTAATGTAGAGTGAAGCTTTGAGCCTGGATGTCGGGACCTCCTCATTCATAGTGCGTCTGTCCTCTCGGGGAAGACACCCCAGCTCCAAACATGCCATCCACAGACTTATCTTCCTGGGCAGTGGTAAAAATAGCCCCAGCTCTGAAGATCGTAGCCTTGCTCCCAGCTGTAGGGACTGGGCAAGTGACTTCCCCTCACTGGGCCACCTCATCCTGCTTGTCTGTAAAATGTTCCTCCCTGAGCACTGCAGAGGGGATCAGTTAAGATCAGGTAGAATGGAGACTCCAGAAGGGTGGAGATTGTCTGTTTTGTTCCCCGCTGAATCCCCAGCAGCTGAAACAGTGCCTGGCACTCCATTAATATTTGTAAAATAAATGAGTGAATCAGTTATGTGGCACCTCCTGGCTCACAGTGGCAACACCCTTCTTTATCTACTCGGAGGAATGTGAAATGCCAGGAAATGTGGAAAGCTTTCAGAGAATTCTTTTTCTGTGTTTGTTAATTTTTAAATTTTAAACTAGGTTTTTTTAAATTAGAAAAGTAATATAATGCTTGATTTTGCTGAAAGAAAAAAGAGGAGAAAAAGAGAATACTTTTTCTATTTAAAAAAAGGAAAAAAGAAAAGTAATATACATATAATATAAAAATGGATAAATCAATCAGTAAATAGGGCAGAAGATAAAAAGTTAGTTTTCTTCCCTCTCTGCCCAGTCCCCTCCCATTGTTAACCGTTTAACACTTCCTGTTGATGATAATATAAGATGGTTAGCTTTGGAGAGCCCTGAAGGAGGTGCCAGGTTCTCTTGTAATTTCGTGTATTAACTAATTTAATCCTCCTAACGACCGACCGTGTGAAGTACTTGCCCAGAGTTCTGTAGGAACTAGGATGCAGGCTTCGAATCCAGGCAGCTGACCAGCCTGCCCTGTTGCCTTCTTAGTTATAAAATAAGTAGTTCTGGCCCTGGTGAGCCTGGGGCCCTTGGGAGGTGCTCGCGGCCCTATGGAGAAAGGAAGGTGATAGAGGCAGCCTCCCTGCTACCTCTTCCTGCCTCCACAGCTCCCCCGAGCTGAGCTAAACCCACTCTTCCACTTACAGGATCTCACCAGCACCCCCCTCCTAGCTGCGTGGTTTTGGGCAGCTTGTGAGGGTTGCATGAGATCATTTGCGAGGTGCTCCGGGGAGGGACTTGAAAACTGGTCCCTTGGCTGTGTTGCTCTGTCTGGGCCGATAGCACAGTGGGTCCCTCCAGCTGTCACCAATCCCCAGGAGCCCCTGCTACCTGGCAGCTGCCATAATGTGTTCCCTGGTGCTGGAATTCACCAGCCTGAGGGGAGAAGGCTGTTAAATGCCTTGCAGCTGAAAACCTAAGAGGGGGAACTGTGTTGTTTTCCTTTTTCAAGTGGAGTTTAATCAAACAATGAGGCAGGTCAGTTCTAAACACTTTTCTATAGTTGAGACCGACTTGGGTAGAGTTGCTTTGGGTGAGGGAGTGGGGTGTTAGGGTGTTATAGGGGTGAGGGGAAGCGGGTAGGGACTGTGCCTTTCAGGCGGACAGGTGTAGGATAGTAATTAAGGCTGTGGAGTTTGACAGGACAGACCTGGGTTCCATTCCTGGCTTTGTCACTTCCTGGCTGTGTGATCTTGGGCAAGTTGCTTACCCTCTCTGAGCCACAGTTTTGCCCTCTGTTAAATAAAGAAAATATAAACAGTTTCTAATTCTTAGGGTTGTTGTGAGTATTTAACCCATGTAATGTATTTAGCACTATGTCAGGTACAGAGTGAGTACTCAATAACTATAGCTTTTCATCATATTAATGATGCATATTATGGGGTGCTTCCCTACAATTGTTGCCCAAACATATCCAGGTACCCCCTGCATTGTCCTTTGTGGGAAGCAGCAGGTAGTTGGGCACTGAGCTGAGAGGCAGGAGGCCAGGATACAAACCCAGCTCTGCCACTAACATCCTGCAAATTTGGGCAAGTCTCTTCCCCATTCTAACCCTTGGTTTTTCCATGTGTAAAATGGGAAGAACCATTGGTCTGGCTCAGTAGGATCCTGCCAGCTCTGCCTGTCTGGGATGCAAGGAGGATGTCTGGGCTGGCATGGAGGTTTTGTTGCATCTTGGTCTGGTTCTGTTCTATCGAATTTGTTGGGTCCCTTGTTTTCCCGGATTCTGTGTGGTGTATCATCTCGACAGCATTATTAACACTGTCCACTCTGATTTTTATTCCTTTGCCTTTTTCCTCTTCCATCCAAACCCTGCCCTTCCTTCCTAGCCCTCCTGTCTCCTGAAACCTTACAGGCCAATCTGTTCTTCCCAGAAGGGGAATGGACCAGGGAGATTTGCCCTCGGGAATCATCATCAATTTCTTCATCATCATCATCATCATCACTCCGGTCTAGGAGTCCCGTGCTAAGCACTTTATACGCATTACCTCATTTAACCAAATGAGCATGCATGTGTCAAGTCCTTGGCAAAGTGCCTGGTACATGTTAAACGATCTATAAACGTTAGTTATTTTGCTGTTTTCTTAATATTGTAATTCCACACAATGGGATAAATGTGTTTATTTTCCCCTTTTTCCGACGAGGAAATCGAGGCTCTGCGGGGTGGTGAGGTTTGCGGAGCTCACTAAGCTGGCCAGTTTCAGAACCAGGATGTGAGTGCTGTTCTGCCTGCAGAGCCACCGTCTCAGCCCTGTGCCACTCTGCCGCCCACATTTAATCCAGGTGTGGCCTCAGCCAGGCCCAAGCCTCAGTTTCCTCCTATGAAAATGGTAATATTTCAATAGGCTTGCGCATAGTCCCTGGCTCACAGAGCACTCAGTCATCTATCACTGCCACGCTGCCCGTGTCCCGGCCCTGTGTGACCTTGGACACATGCGTTCACTCCTCACCCCAGTTTCTTCCCTTGTGAAAGAGGAAAAGTCAGCCCTACCTCGCAGTCACAGAACGGGTTTCCTTAGCCAGGTGCCAGGCACATAGTAGGTACTCAGGCAGACATTGGTTTCATTTTTCCCCTTCTAGAAAGCTCTTTGCCTTCCGGAAGGTGGTGGGTGAGGGGGAAAATATGTAGCTTCCAGCTGAGCTGCGAGTAATGGTGTGAAACGTGGTCACCCTGATTGATGTCGTTATTAGCAATAGTGATGGCGAGACCAGAGGGAGATGGGCTCGGGCCTGCGCTCTGAAGCTGCTGCCTCTGCCAGCTCGCGGCTCCTCCGCTCGGGGGGCTTGAGCCCTGGGGCCAGGCTTCGCAGCCTGGAGCATGACATCTTCCAGGCCACCAGCCTCTTTTGTTCCTCATCTGCCTTTGGACGGGATGGGGCTGGGGTGATCAACTCCCTCCTGCAGATGGACAGACTGAGGCCTCATGGCCCCCAAGGCCCTTAGCGGGTGGGCGGAGCAGGTGGAGTGGAGAAGGGGGCCTCCAGGAGACTGGGCAGTGGCCCCAGTTCTGCTCCTTTGTAGGTGGGTGTGTGGCGGGTTTTAAATAAGCCCCCATAAATAGCAGCTGCTCTGAGATCTGGCGCAGGGGTTGTTAAGAGCACTACCTCTGGAATCAGGTGGACATTGCTGCCTTGCTGTGTGACTCCCAGAAAGTTCCTCACCCTCTCTGAGCCTCTGCTGCACTTATAAAATATTCCGAATGACAGCTCCCACCCCGAGGCAGTTTGGGCGATTCCCTGAGCTGATGCTTGGACTGCACCAATGCAGTGCCCGGCCCTGGGAGGTGCTCTCTGTGGCTCGCTGTTATTAGTCGCCTCAGCCCCATCTCTGCCTAGAGGAGAGGTTTTAGTGATCAGGGTCATTCCCATAAACATCTCAAGTCTTAATTTCTTTATGTGGAACATATGGGGCTCAGTGGGAGATCATGTTTGGTGCCTGCCATGAGCCAGGCACTGTGCTGGGTGCTTTATATACCTTTCTCGTTATTCAAGGCCACATAAATATAGGTGCAGAGAGAGGATTCTGTCCCTCCATGGCTTCCAGCCTGCACGTCCCCTTGCTTCCCCGTGGGTTGTGGGGTGCCGGAGTGGAAGCAGGTGGAGAGAGCCAGGTCTCTCCTCAATCATAAGGGGTTGTTCCCAGATGCCGGATCTGAGCTGCTTACTCAAGTGCCCCCTCCCCATTTCTACCCTCCTCAAGCTCTGTGTTGGGTTTAAGACAGTTATGATGCAGATTGAGAAAAAGTTACTCTGGGAGGAAACTAACCCGTATTGACAACTGATCAATCCTAATAACCACTCTATGAGGTAGGTCTGGTTTTTATACCCATTTACAGATGGACACACTGAGGCTCAGAAGAGTGAAGCAACTTGTTACTGAGATAACAGTCTGAGCCTCAGATGAGTCTTCAAGGGGAAAGGATTTGAGAACAATTGTTATAAAATCTGGACCAAGCTGAGAGAGTCGGGGCTGATCCTTACAACATGGTCTCTCCTCTAGTCCTAAGGAGGGGTGGGTGACAGGAGGGCAGGCTAAGGCCAGAGATGTGTTTTTAAAAATTAGTTTCACACCATGGGGGTGGAGCTGGCTTTGGGCATGGGGACCCAGACCCAGTGTCTTGCCTGCCCTTCCCCTGCCCGGCCTGGAGAGGGTTGTTGATTGATCAGAGACTAAAGAGAGCCTCAGATGCGGGCTGAGTGAGCACTGGGGTTTTAGCAGAGCTGTTAGCTGTGGTTGCAGGTCCTTGTGGGTTACTTTGGCCTCCTGGCATCGGGAAGCAGCCAGCCAATCCAGGGGCAAGGCGGTGGACTGGGAAGAGCGTGGGCTTTGGGGTCAGGCTGTGGTTTGAGTTCCAGCTTTGTCTATTTGTAGCTGGATGACCTTGAGCAAGACACTGAACCTCTCTGAACTTCCACTTGTACTTCTTTAAATCAGGATTATAATCACGTGTGCCAGGGAGTTGTTGGGAGGCTCCTTTGAGATGAGATTTGCAGAGTAGGAGCTCAAAAAGGGTTCAGGCTCTTGAACACCCAGGAGATGAGACTGCAGGTTCTGCAGCTCTGTGTGGGGTAGGAAATGGGATGAGTCCCCCTTTCTCAACTAGTGGAAGGCCATGCTGGACCTCGGTCTTCTCTTCCATAAAATGGGAATAATAATAGTGCTCACCGCATAGGACCGTAATGAGGGTGGCCTGAGATAACGCAGGCGGAGCTATGGGCTCTGGCACTTACTCAGAGGGGGTGTGAGAGGAAGGCTGGCGCTCTCTGGGCCTCTGTAAGGAGAGGAGTTTGGACTCATCATTTCCAAGGACCTGTCCAACCCCAAGTCAGCAATGGGTTCCCTCTCTTCCCAGTGGAGATCAGAGTTGCTGCCGTGGCCCACCTTGCTGCAGGCAGTGGTGACGGACGGGGTATCAGGGCCTGGAAACAGGAGGGGACTTCTGCCTCTGATGGCCTGCTCAGGGCTTCACACCTGGGTGCCAGGTCGTCAAGGACCCAGGTGACCTCATCTTTCCTCTGTCTATATGCATGAATGTCTGCACTGTCCCCATTCCAAATGCCCACGTGGCATATTTTGTTGTAAAATTCAGTCTCAGACCGCTGAGATTCAGAGCTGGGCGGTTCTGACCCATCACTAATAGCCCCTGGACTACCACATGTGAGCTTCCTAAACTCCAGAAAGTCTAATTCTCTTGGTTCCAAGGGTAAGAATTGCCACCAACTAACTCTACCTGGAGTGGAATTCAGCAAATAATTATGAAACACCCACAAAGCACCAGGCGCGATTCTAGATGCTGAGTTACCTTAGGGTATGAAATATACCCTCAGCTGCAAGTCAGAACCCCAGGGTTCTGGTACTCACTTGCTGTGCAACTTTGAGCTGGCCCTGGCCCTCTCTGGTCCTCATTTCCCCCAGTCTGTGAAGTGAGAAATGGTGGGTAGGTGTTGAACCGTGTCAGTGGGTTTTCAGACTCTACAAAGGTCTGTAGGGGTGGGGGCCGATAACCAGGTGGTGAGTTCCCTGTCGCTGGCAGTGATTAAGAATTTAGATATAGGATGGATGACTGCTTAGACATGTGATGGGTCTAGTGATGACCCAGGTCCCTGGGAACCACACCCGATGCTGGTTCTAGGTCCTGAGAAGATGGTGCCAATAGTACACAATGGTATCTATTACGTGCTCTTACCGTGTCCCTTTGCCTTAAGCGTGCTCCTTCCCCACCCCTCAAATCCTAGGGCCTGGCGAGCTCCTGGCACAGGAAGTCAGAGAAGTGGGGCTCTGCGGGCATTTCACCCCTTGCCTGCTCTGGCCATGCCTGGCCCTAGAAGGGCAAATGTTCTGAGATTTTCAAGGTAGGAGTTGGCTCCTTAGCCTTTTTTAGGGGTTGGGGGGGAGGCAGGAGGGAGGTTCTGCAGCCCCAGCCTGAACCAGAGATGTGGGTTTTCAATTACACAATTAAATGCACAATTAGGCATAATTACCAGTGCTCAGAGCCCGAGACTGCTCATAATAGGCGTGTAATCTACTGCAGCCTCTGTTTATACTACTCAGCGTGCTCCCTGATGATGCCAGGATGCCTTCACACTGCACTGTTACCATGGAGACAAGCCTGCCACCACCGCCACCACCATGCAAAGCTGACAAATGGTGTTCTGGTCCTGGGCCCTTGGACTGGTTTGGAGGCCTTTGCTGCCAGCCCTGGAGCGGAGGGGCCAGCCAGGGGGGCCAGGAAGGCAAGTCAGCCCTCTGTGTCCTATGACACACCCCACGGGTTCAAGCCAGGCTTGGAGCCACCGGGGAGGATGGGAGAGGGGAGCATCAGCCCCTCAAAGCCCTTAGGCCATGAGCAAGACAGCCCAGAGGCTGCGGAAGGTCTTGGGGTTATCCACTGATGCATCTCACCCTGCTGGGGAATCTGGGGTCTGGGCAGGGGCCCTGCCTACAGCTGGTTCCCGGATAGGCCTGGCTCTGCTGTGGACTGGCTCTGTGACCTTGGGCAAGTCCTTGCCCCTCTCTGGGGCTGTGCTTCCCCATATATAAGATGGACTGCAGGGTTTCGGCATGTGGTGTAGTCTAATAGAGAAGATTGATCGAGCACTTACAACCTGCCTCCTACTGTTGTAACTGCTTCCCTGGAGTAGCTCATTCATCCTCACTGCACCCCTGTGTGGCGGGCGTGTCATGATCCCCCTTTGCAGAAGCAGAATCTGAGCTGGGAGCAGTCACATCAGGCAGCGGCAGAGCTGGGGTACAAACCCACGCCCTGTGCCACGTGGCTTCACGTGTGCCGTCTCATGTTGTCTGCACAACAGCCCCAGAGGTGGAACTTTGTCATCCTCATCGCCATTTCCTAGATGAGGGCGCTGATGCTCAGAGAACTGAAGTCACTTGCCCAAAGTCACACAGCAAGGTGGAGCAGGGTCTGGCTGACGTCAAAAGCCAAGATTCCTGTTCCTGGCTTCTTGGTGGAAGATCATAAAGGGGTAGAAAGATTCCCTTCAACGTTGGCCTGACCCCATGGGGTGGCAGGGAGTTCTGGGGTCCGTCAGACCCGCACTTCACTTTGACCTTGAAGGAAATGTTGGTCTAACTCTTCCTCCATGAGCCTACTCACACTTTGATCACTAGAAGTGGGAACTGTTTTTACACTCATTTTTTTTCTAGTCCATTTCTGTAACTCAGCACATTATTTATGGATACCTACTATGTGCATATCCCCAGGGATACAGATGGGTCAGACATAGTGGGTTCAGATCCTGCTACTTAATGCCTGACGTTGGGCAAGTCGCTTGACCTCTCCGTACCTCGCTTTCATCTGGTAATGAAGTCAACAGTCTGTACCTTGCAGGGTTGTTGGTGACGGTAGTAATAACTACTGCAACTTATGAAAGAAACACTGTGTGCCAGGCACTGGGCTTAGGTGAACCTCCGTAACACGTAATCTGTCGTTCCCGTTTAACAGATGAAGCGATTTGAGGCTCCAGAAGTGTAAAGTGCCATGCCTGGGGCCTCCCAGCTGGAGAGTGGCAGAGCAGGCATCTGAGTCCAGACCCCTGGCCCTTCCCCACCAGGTGGCCTGGACACCTGGATGTGTTGGTCACGCAGATGTGGTGACCCTCCTGCCACTTGCCTAGGGCCTCTGGCCAGTGTCTCTTAGAGGATGAGGCATTTGGATAGAGGGCAGTGAAGGAGGCAGTGCTCACCTGGCAGAGCTCAGGACTCTGTCTGGCTAGACATTTCCCCTGCTGGCATTCCAAAGTCTGGGTGCTCTAAGGGGCTGCCAGATGTCCCCTCCACCCTCATCCTGCAGAGCTGGGACAGCTGGAGCCCAAAAATGGTTTTTGACTTGCAAGTCACAGGTAGAGTTGGGCCTGGGACTCGAAGCCAATTTAAGACACTTCCTGTTACCTTCCTTTCACCCCCAGCAGTCTGTTGCAGAGAGAGGCTTGGGGGCTGTGGTGTGTTTCTGTGTTTGTACTTATAACCAGTTTCCATCTTGCCGTGGTTCCACATAGGATTTTTCGACTTGCAGTGGGTGTGTTGGGGTATGGAGTGCATTTTGGACGGAGTATGGGCTCACTGGGACTTGGCCCCGCCGGACGGAGAGGAGCATCTGCATGCAGAATTGCACACTGCTGCGTGCCCAAGCATTTGTGGGACAGACGCTGGCACGTAGAGATTTGTGGATCAATAAACATCCCTTCCCGCTTCCTCCCTCTTCATTTATTCATGAACTCTGAACTCCTTGGCTCCAGAGAAACTGCCTGGAAGAAAGCAATTAGAGCATAATTAGAACCACTCCTATCATCAGCTCTCAGCGGCAGGGGAAGGGGGGCTGCTGGGGTGCGGGCGGTGTCCCCAAATCCCGCAGCTGCCCATTCAGCTTCTATTCTCCCCGTGGAGCTCCGCCTCCTTAGGGTCCCGGGCACTGGAACACCCCAGGCATGGAGTAAGGCCCTCATCCCTGGAGGCATTCAAGCGCCTGAGAAGGCTAGGGACGAGAGCTCTCTGCCTTGCACACCGAGTTAGAGACAATCTCCACGCTGAGCTCCTTGGGTGCCCCCCGCCAGGGACTGGGCCAGGCGTTGCAGGAAAACGAAGAGACACAACATGGCTCCTGCTTTCCAGAAAATAACCGTTTAGCAGATTGTGGTGAATGAAGACGAGGACAATAGGAAATGTAAATTACCTGGAGGAAGCAATTTACCAGGCAGGGCTCCATTCATTGCCAGATGATTAATAGTAATAATAACGGTACCAGCAGTCAATGTTTATGGAGCATTTCTGACCCCAGAGCTGCGGCTCTTCCCCGCCAGGTGTTCTGCCCGCAAGGAGAAGCCACCCGAGAGCGGGCGTTCCCCCTCCCTGAGGAACGGGAGGACAAGACACAGGGCTTGTGCTCCTGTGCACTGTGCTCCTCACTTCAAATGCATTTGCTCGCTTGCTCCTGCAGTAACCCCAGGACGCTACTATAAGGAAGTTATATCTGATGTACAGATGAGGAAACTGAGGCTCGGGACGTGTCAAACAAAGCCTGCCCAAGATAACGCAGTGTTGGTGCAGGACTCTAACCCAGGCCTTCCAGACCCCAGACTCCTTGAACTTTGCGCTGCACCAGGTTTGGGGGTGCGGTTTGCTCTCTGCTCGCCTGAGCTTCCTCATTGGGGGGCCTTGAGAGGCTGTTGAACGTGCTCCTCTGCATCCATCTCCTGTTGAAGGGAATGCTGGAATCTTCTCACTCCTGTCTCTCTCACCCTGTGCCAGCCGAAGAGAGATGGGAGAGCCCCACCGCTGGTCTTGGTCACCACCACAGATGGGGCACTGTCCCCATACCCTGCTTTGGCAAAGGAAGGGGAAGGCCTGGCAGATGAGTCTCTGGCCTCTTGAGGGAAGGTCACCTCAGATACGGAGGCCTAGCCTGTAACCAAGGAGATGGCCCCCCAGCCCTTAGGCTGTGACAAGGAGGGTGTGGCTTCATGATGGGGAGGGCAGGAAACTGCCACATGGGGCCCAAATGCCCTGCGGAGGGGATGATGGGCTAGTGGGGTCAGAGAGGAACTTGGGGCTGTGGGGTCAGTGGTGTTCCCTCCAGGGAATGGGGGTGACATACCTGGGGACAGCCAGGCTTCCTTCATCCTTTACCCTGCCCCACCTGAGGGGAGGTTGCCATGACAACCAGTTCCCATTACTGACCCTCTGTAGGACCCCGCCTCCTTTATCAAAGTGACAGGTGGTCACCCTGGCAACAGACCCTGTGTCCAGCAGGGGTCCCTGACTTCCCAGTGGCCACTTCCCTTTCACATGTGAAGGGAGCTTGTTCTCCTGCACACACCGCAGCCCGGTCCAGCTGGAGCGAGGGTCCGTGTCCCGCCAACTTTCAGATGTGGGCCTTTTACCCGCCCCTCACCTGACTGCCCCGGGGCCATCGCTGCCCCAGCTGCCCAGGTGATCATAATAAAGTACAGTTCTGATCCTGCCTCCCCGTTTAAAACCTGCCCGTGCTTCTCAAACTTCGGCACACATCAGAATCACTTGGAGGGCTTGTTATGCGACAGATACCTCAGCCCCACCCTCAGTTTCTGATTTAGTAGGTCTGGGTGGACCCAAGAGTTTGCATTTCCAACAAGCTCCAAGAGGATGCTGCTGCTGCTGCTGCAGGTCCAGGTATCCCACGTGGAGAATCGCCGGTCCACCAGACCAGTGGGCACGGAACGTCTGCCCTGGCTTGCTGCCACCCCAACTTTCAACTCGGGCCACCTCGACCCAAGCACCCTGGGTCCTTTAGCACCTCGGTGACTTTGCATTTGCTGTTCCTGCTGCTGGTCATCCTGTCCCCTCTTACCTCCGTAGGCCGGCTAGCCTGTCATTTCCTCCTTGGAGCGTCTCTGTTCTCCCACACCCTCACCACACAGCGACTTCTTCCTCTGGGTGCTGACTCCCTGGCCCCACCGCCTCCGTCACGCAGGAAGCATGCTGTGGTAACTCTGCTCCTGCTTCCACGTGGAATCCCTCTGCCTAGACCGTGAGCTCCCCGGGGCGTGGGAAGGTGTCCGAGAGCCTGGCATTGGGTGTGGCTCTTAGAAGGTACTCGGTGAATGCATGACGCTTGAATGACCCCACGAGCAGATGGAGGGCCCGGGTGAATAACTGCGGAGCTTCATGGTTTATTCAGATAAGCAGCAGGTGTTCACTGTGCGCCAGGCACAGTGCTGGGTGCTGGGGGGCGGGGAAGCCCCTGCCCGTGTGGACTCAGGCGCTGTTGGTGATCGTGTTGGGACGTGTGTAGTGAGTACAACGCAGGAAAAGAAGATTGTGAAGGATCCGAGTGTACAGAGAGGGCTCCCAGGGTCGGTAGTCAGAGTGGGGTTGAACGGTCTGTGCGAGCCAGGCAGGCACCTTTCCCCAGACCTTGCTGCCTGTGCTCCTCCCTGCAGCCCTGCCTCGCAGACACTGCCTCCCTGTTGACAGATGAGCAACGGGACCCAACAGGGGAATTCGCTGGATCACAGTCACAGCCGGCCCATGGCAGAGCTGGGACTCGAACCTGGATTTGCAGATGCTGAGTCCCAGCTCTGCAGGGGCCGCCCAGGGCAGTCCAGGCACCTGTATGGTGTGAGACTCTCCTTTGGGAACGTGTCACCAGTGAGGATTTACCAGTTTTCCCACAAGAGACATGCAGGGTACCCGGATAGCGCCAGAGGTGTTGGAGGCGGGGGTCCTTACCCTGGCCCTCCTCTGTCCATGCCCGTTGTCACAGGGCAGGAAGTCCACAGGGTCAGTGGACATGCCCATCGGAAACCTGTGCCCTAGTCTCCCACCCTGGACCCCACTCCAGATACTCGAGACCCCAGAGTCCCCTGTCCTGGCAGCCCCAATCCCACTCTCAGGGCCTCCTGGGGCTTTTCCAGAGAACAGCTAGTGCTGCTGGTGTGTGCCCCACCCCCCAGGACGGGCAGATGTGGGCTTTGCTTATGTGTGTGGCCCAGGGTCCAGACCTGTGTGTGAGGCCCCGGTCAGGAATGGGAGTGCCAGCTGGGGCCGGCTTTCCCAAATGCCGAGAGGCAATGCTGACTTCTAGCTCAGAACCCCAAGAAGTCAGAGAAATTGAAATTCACAGCCTGGCTTTCCAGACCACTAGGTCTAGGTAAGAAGACAAAACGCATTTTATTTAAGAATTTGTTAGCTTGGTTTGTAACTAAAACATTTCGGCGTGGTGTATAGGCCTCCATCGGTGCCCCCGCCCTGGTCCCAGGTCCCCCAGCGTTAGGGGAGGGTCTGCACTTGGGGGTGTGGTGCAGGCAGAGGCTCCCCCCCACCCCGGTGTATGATCAGCCTCTGGTGATGCCAGCCGCTCAGCCTGTCACTGCCTGTCTGCTAGTCAGCAGCCCCACGAGCCATCTGAGCGGACTGCTGTCCCCAAGCTGCCACTAGCTGTCATCCTCAAGACAGGCCACCAGGGACGCAGGGATCATCCGCTGAAGCGAGAGGCTGTCTGGGGCCCAGCCTGGGACTCGCACCGTGGTTGTCGACTGTGACAGGCTGGGCCCGTTGGCACCCGGCCTGTTAGAACAGGAAGTGGGGGGCTGTGTGGGAGGGGCCTAGTTTATGAAGACCTGCTGTGGCCACATGCTTGAGGGACCTGATGAACTCTCACCTTCCCACCACACCAGGTGAGGGTGAGATTTCCTCCCATTTCACAGAAGAGGAAACTGAGGGGGCTGGAGTCCTGCGTCAGCCACTCCCTGGGAGTATGAACATAGGCAAGTTGCCCAGCCTCTCTGAGCCTAGTTTCTTCATCTGCAAAGTAGAGATGACTGTACCTGCCTCTTAGGGCCACCCAGCAAATTCAACGAGATAATCCTTGCAAAGCACTCGGCACAGCACCGGGCCCTTAGTTAAGGCTTAGAAATGGTAGCTGCTGTAGTGATGGCTGATACAAAATCACTGTCCGGTGCTGAGAGGGCAGGTGTGTCCACGAAGCGTATAGTCATGTTTGCTGACTGGAGTTCCCAGTCATAGAGTCCAGGATGGAGGAGCCGGGAGGGTCCCCAGAGAACATCCCTCCCACCCCTTGTTGATACTCATAGGTACACAGAGGCCCAGGGGGCCGTTGTGGCCTGTAGGTCCAGTTCCTGTCTCCTTCCCTCACTGCCCCAGGAGAAGACAGGAGCCTGGCATCAGCCCCCCAGACTCGGAAGCAGGTTCTTGCCGCTTCTGGGAAGGATCGAGATTGGGTGTGTCATTCCAGACAAAAATACCCTGAACAAAAATACGCTCCACCAGGTGGGTGGGAGCAGTTGGCTCCTCTCTGCTCAGTTCCCGGCAACTGTGGGCAAGCGTGTGCAGCTAGAGCCTTTTGCTGTGATCTCCATGTTTCTGGGTGGGGGTGGGTGGGGAGCAGTGGCAAGAGTGCCCAGCAGTCCGGGAAGTGCCACCAACTGTGTCATAATGCTACAGACATTCCCAGGAGATGGGGCTCAAACCCCACTGGTGCCCGGTGACCTCAAGAGCGGGCCTCCCTCTCCTGCCCTGGGAAGAAGGGGTCACCAGCTCTCTCAGCAGGGGAGTAAGTGCTAAACTCAGGGACTCTGGAGCCAGAGGGCCTGGCTCAAACCTTGAGCAGCCGTGTGACCTTGGGCACATTACTGTTCTGTGCGCTTCAGTTTCCCGTGTACGAAGCAGGCTTGATCTTATTCTGAGCCTGGCACGTTCCTGTGAGGATTAAGTGAATCAAAGCGTTCTAAGCATTGGAGGAATGCCTGGCATACAGTCAGCATTGGCTATTACTCCCTCATAGTGTTATTCTGGGGAGGGAATGAAGCGCCCCCGTGAGAAGAGTTTGCTGAGCAGACGCACTTACTAGCAGCCGTGGGGGCCAGGCCTTCCTTTCCTTCCTCCCCCTCCTGAGTCCTCCAACAGGTCCTGCCAGCCACTCCAGCTGACTGCTCCACTCCCTTCTCTAGTGGTCCTCTTAACGTCCCCTGTGACCTTCCCCGCCTGCCCAGAGGACAGGATGGGTGGGATTGAGAATCCTCCTGCCTTGGCTGGGTGGGGCCTGCAGGTATCTGGCTGAGCGCTCAGGCTCTGGGGCTAGACCACCTGGGTTTGCCACAAGGTTGCCCCAGCTCCATCTCTGAGATCTTGTCCCCTCCATAGAATGATGGGGCGATGGCCAGTCCCTCACCTGTAGTTGTGAGGCCCGAATGAGTTGGGGCACAAAAAGCGCTGGCTCGGAGTCATGCGCACGAGATGTCAGCGGTCGTTGTTGATGCTTGCCTTGCGTCCAGAGCTGAGCGTTCGAAACCCTTCAGACCCCCGTCAGAGATGCACCCTTCCCAGGGCTCTCACGGGCCCCAGGTGATCCCTCCCACAGCCCTCCGTGGGCCAGACACCTGCATCCCGAGGGGCAGCTAGGTGCCGGGAAAGGAGGCCGCCGGTAGGCCACTGGAATCAGGGTAGGAGACGGTGCAGATAAACAGACCTTCAGCTTGTAGGTGAGGCTGGCAGGTGCCCCCTGCACCTCTCCAAGCCTCAGTGTCCTTGGGGTCCCACGGCGGCTAATGATCCCACATCACAATCTGAGCTTTGAAGGGCCGTCCGTTTGTTCATGGGATTGTAGCCAAGGCTGGGGCAGTAGGGGATGGGGGATCCCAGAGCCCGGGCTGGGGGGAGGGGCTGCGGTGCACCTTTGCCCACTGGCTCCTGCCACCCGCTGCTGTTGCTAGGCAGACTTCCCCACCTGGCTTCCAGTCAGAAGAAGTCAGAAGTGGTTGCTGTTGCCATAGCAGTGAGGCTGGTTTTAATCAGAGTTTCCTTCCTGGGAGCATCAGTACAGGAGTTATCACTAAATAAGGCAGGGAATTGGATTTTTTCCTCCCTCTACCAGGTCACATGAAGAGTGGCCTCAGCCAGGAGAAATGACCTCCCGACTCCTTCCAGATGTTGACCGGGAACACTTGACCACCCCTAGTACCCCCGCACCCCCAACACTGTCGGTGCCTGATACCTCCAGTGTGATGTGTGGCCCCAGGGGGTACCCAGAGAGCACAGTGCCAGGCTGCATTCCTGCTCAGCCTCCCACCCTGCTGCCACGTTGGCACCAGGCAGCAGGGCACAGTAGCCCTCCCAGCCCTTCCCTCGGGTGCCCTGCTCCCTCCCATTCCCCTGCTCTGGTTACGGGGGTCCTTTCCAGTCCTACCTGCCCACCTCCCTCCCACCACCGGACCTTTGCACGTGCTCTCACCCCTGCCTGAACCTTCTTCCTTTTCCTCCTCGTCCTGGTAAGCCCTCTTCCTTCACTTCCGGGGGAAGTCTTCCTTGACTACTCCCACCGTAGTTCCTGTCCTTGGCACCCTTCTTCAGAGCACCTAGTACAGCAGGAATGTCGCTCTGTGCGTGCAAGCATGCGCACACTCAGTGGAAGCTCCACGAAGGCAAGAGCTGTGTCTGGGTTGTTTTCTTTTTAATAAATGTTTTTGGGGGCCGGGCACGGTGGCTCACGCCTATAATCATAGCACTCTGGGAGGCTGAGGTGGAAGGATTGCTTAAGGCCAGGAGTTCAAGACCAGACTAAGCAAGATTGAGACTCTGTCTCTACAACAAATGGAAAACATACCCAGGCGTGGTGGCACGTGCCTGTAGTCCCAGCTACTCGGAGGCGGAGGCAGGAGGATGGTTTGAGCCCAGGAGTTTGAGGTTGCTGTGAGCTATGATGATGCTACCACACTCTAGACTGGTGACAGAGCTAAAAACAAAACAAAACAAAACAAAAATTTTTTTATTGGGATATAATTCACATACCATAAAATTCTCCTCTTTTAAAGTGTACAATTCAGTGGTTTTTAGTATAGTCACAAAGTTGTGCTGTCATTGCCACTATTTAATTTGAGAATATTTTTATCACCCTAAAAGAAACCCCAAAACCATTAGTAGTCTCTCCCCATTCCTCCTTGCCACCAGCCCCTGGCAACCACTAATCTACTTTCCGTCTCTGTGGATTTGCCTGTTCTGGACATTTCATATAAGTGGAATCATATAATATGTAACCCTTTGTGACTGGCTGCTTTCACTTGGCATGATGTTTTCAAGGGTCTTCTGTGTCATAGCACGTGTCAGTGTCTCATTCCTTTTCATGCTTTAATTTATTCCACTGTATGGCTGTATCACATTTTTTTTTTGAGACACAGTCTTGCTCTGTTGCCCGGGCTAGAGTGAGTGCCGTGGCGTCAGTCTAGCTCACAGCAACCTCAAACTCCTGGGCTCAAGCGATCCTCCTGCCTCAGCCTCCCAAGTAGCTGGGACTACAGGCATGTGCCACCATGCCCGGCTAATTTTTTCTATATATTTTTAGTTGGCCAATTAATTTCTTTCTATTTGTAGACGATAGTAGAGACGGGATCTCGCTCTTGCTCATGTTGGTTTCAAACTCCTGCGCTTCAGTGATCCTCCCACCTCGGCCTCCCAAAGTGCTAGGATTATAGGTGTGAGCCTCCGCGCCCGGCCTATAAAACATTTTTTTATCCATTCATCAGTTGGTGGACATTGGGCTGTTTCCACTTTCTGGCTGTGATGACCATTAGTATACAAGTTTTATGTTAACTTTTGTTTTCATATCTCAGGTATATATACCTAGGAGTAGAAATGCTGGGCTGTGTAACTCCCTGTTTAACACTTTGAGGAACTAGCCCATTTTCCATAGCAACTGCACTATTTTATACCCCCACTCGCCCCCCCACCCCCGCAATGCATGAGAGTTCCAGTTTCTCCACATGACCATCAACATTCGTTACTATCTGTCTTTATTATAGCCACCCTAGTGGGTGTAAAGTAGTATCTTGTTGTTTTGATTTGTATTTTCCTAATGACTAATGATTTTGAGAGTATTTTTATGTGTTTATCAGCCATTTGTATATCTTCTTTTGAGAAATTTCTATTCAAATCTTTTGCCCATTTTTTTTTTTTTTTTGAGACAGAGTCTCGCTTTGTTGCCTAGGCTAGAGTGAGTGCCATGGCGTCAGCCTAGCTCACAGCAACCTCAAACTCCTGGGCTCAAGCAATCCTTCTGCCTCAGCCTCCCGAGTAGCTGGGACTACAAGCACCCACCACCATGCCTGGCTAATTTTTTCTATATATTTTTAGTTGGCCGATTAATTTCTTTCTATTTTTAGTAGAGACAAGGTCTCGTTCTTGCTCAGGCTGGTTTCGAACTCCTGACCTTGAGCGATCCTCCCGCCTCGGCCTCCCAGAGTGCTAGGATCACAGATGTGAGCCACCGCTCCCGGCCTTCACTTTCTTAATAGTATTCTTTGATGTACAAAAAGTTTTTCGTTTTTTATGATGTTCAGTTTATCTAGTTTTCTATGGCTACTTGTGCATGTGGTATCATAATTGAGAAACTGTTAGCCTGAGCAACATACTGAGACCCCATCTCTATGAAAAAATAGAAAAATTAGCCAGGTGCTGGTGGCGCACACCTGTAGTCCCAGCTACTCAGGAGGCTGAAGCACAAGGCTTAAGCTCAGGAGTTTGAGGTTGCAGTGAACTGTGATGATGCCACTGCACTCTAGACCAGGCAACAGAATGAGACATGGTCAAAAAAGAAAGAAAGAGAGAGAGAATGAGAGAAAGAAAGGAAAGAAAGAAGAAAGAAAAGAAACTGTTACTTAATCCAAGGTCATGCAGATTTATATCTGTGGTTCCTTTAAGAATTTTATAGTTTTAGTCCTTACATTTAGGTTTTTAATCCAGATGGTGTGAGGCAGGAGTCCAGCTTTATTCTTTTTTTTTTTTAATTTTGGCATATTATGGGGGTACAAATTTTAAGGTTTCAATAAATGCCCTTTCCCCTGTCCCCCCACAAGTCAGCTTTATTTTTTTGCATGTGAATATCCAGTTGTTCCAGCACCACGTGTTGAAAATACTATACTTTCTCCATTGAATGGTCTTGGCATCCTTGTTGAAAATCAGTTGACCATAAATGTATGGGTTTGGACTATTCTAGTCCACTGATCTATATGTCTATCCTTATTCCAGTACCACACTGTTTTGTTTTGTTTTGTTTTTGTGACAGAGTGTTCCTCTGTCACCTAGGCCAGAGTGCAGCGGTGTGATCCTACCTCACTGCAGCCTTGAATTCCTGGGCTCAAGGTATCCTCCTGCTTGCGTCTCCTTAGTAGCTGGGACTACAGTCATGCACCACCATGCCTGGCTAATATGTTCTGGTTTTAGTAGAGACGGGGTCTCACTCTTGCTGGCGTCAAACTCCTGAGCTCAAGCAATCCTGCCACCTTGGCCTCCCAAGTGTTGGGATTACAGGCGTGAGCCTCTGCCCTCAGCCAGTACCCACTCTTGATTACCATAACTATGCTGAAGTTTTGAAATCAGAAAATGTGAGTCCTCTAACTATGTTCTTTTTGAAGATTATTTGGCTATTTGGGCTCCCTTCCATTTTCATATGAATTTTAAGACCAGCTTATCCATTTCCGCAAAAAAAAAGTATTTGGAATTTTGATAGAGATTGTATTGAATCTGTATATCAATTTGGGAAGTAGCACCATCTTAACTATATTAAATCTCCCAATCCGTGAACACTGGATGTTTTTCTGCGTGTTTAGGTCTTTAATTTCTTCAACAATGTTTTGAGATTTTCAGCATACGAGTCTTACACTTCCTTAATTAAATTTCTCCTAAATATTTTCCTCTTTGATGCTATTATAAAAGCAATTATTTTGTTAATTTCAATTTTGGATCGTTCATTGCTAGTGTGTAGAAATACAACTGATTTTTGTATATTGATCTTGGATTCTGCGAACCTCGCTGACCTAATTTCGTAGCTCTCCTAGGTTTTTGTGGATTTTTTTAGGTTTTTCTATATACGAGATCATGTCATCCGCAAATAGTGACAGTTTTTACTTCTTCCTTTCCAATCCAGATGCCTTTGATTTCTTTTTCTTGTCTAACTGTCCTGGCTAGAACCTCTCCAGTACAATGTTGAATGGAAGCGACGAGAGCAGACATCCCTGTCTTGTCCCTGATCTTCAGGGGAAAGCGTTGCGTCGCTTACCATTAAGTATGATGTCAGCTGTGGGTTTTTCATAGATGCCCTTTACCAGGTTGAGGAAGTCTTTTCTATTTCTGTTACATTGAGTGTCTTGGTCATGGAGGGGACTGTGTCTGTTTTTGCTTTCGTCCACCACTTTATCTCTGCTGTCTAGTGTCGGGATTGGCATTCAATAAATATGTGTTGGCTGAGCGAAGAGGGGAGAGTGAAGAGGGCTCCTAATGACTGATGGAGCCCAGCCTCCCATGGCCTTTCCTTTGGCGACTCTAGGTGTCCACGTCCCTGACCTCAAGCTTGGACCCTTCCTCCATACTTTCTCCTCTCAGCCTTCCGCTGGCCTGACCCACAACACGGGTTCTGTTATAAATGGTCCCCATTTCGGATGAGGGAATGGGCTCAGCTGTGTGTAGTGACTTACTGGCTGTGTGGCTTGTGGTTAAGGCTGGCATTGCAGGTTGCAGTTCTTGTACCTGCAGGCTGCAGGGGAGGAGGGCACTAAACCTCGGAATAAAGACATAATGCATCTCTGCAGAGCATGTTTTTTTTTGTTTGTTTGTTTTCTTTTTTTGAGATAGAGTCTCGCTCTGTTGCCCAGGTTAGAGTGAGTGCCGTGGCATCAGCCTAGCTCACAGCAACCTCAAACTCCTGGGCTCAAGCAATCCTACTGCCTCAGCCTCCCAAGTAGCTGGGACTACAGGCATGCACCACCATGCCTGGCTAATATTTTCTATATATATTAGTGGCCAATTAATTTATTTTTATTTATAGTAGAGACAGGATCTGGCTCTTGCTCAGGCTGGTTTCGAACTCCTGACCTTGAGCAATCCGCCCACCTCAGCCTCCCAGAGTGCTAGGATTACAGGCGTGAGCCACCTCGCCTGGCCCGAGAGCATCTTTCTGTCTTGAATTTGGGGAGAATGAACTAAGGAGGAGGCTGTGTTTCAGAGTAGAATGCTGGGTGTGTATTCTTTTAAGATAAAAGACTTCCAGGAGATTCCTCCTCTTTTGCAGGAATTTCCCCGGAGATGGCTTCTGCTGCTGGGGTGCTCAGGTGGGGGGATGGCGCCTGCGCTCTGCTGGGCTGCAACTCCTGGCCCAGGGGGACAGTCTTCCGTTGGAGCTGTGATGGGGATCTCCCCAGTGGTTCCCAGGATGTCAGTTCTGCCATTGCATCCGCCCCACCGCCTGGGAGGCAGGGAGGGGCAGGGTTACGTTTCCCATTTTATAGATGAAGAAAGAGTCTGTCAAGGACCAGGAACATCCAGAGTCCCTGAAGGGCAGGAGTAGTTTTTGTTGTTGTTGTTGTTGTTGTTGTTGTCTGTGTGTGTGTGTGTGTGTGTTTTGTTTTTTGTAGGGCAGGAGTGTTTGTAGGGAGGAATCTTGTCCAGGGTCTGCTGGTGCAGCTCTGCTGAACACATGGCTGAGCACTCTCAGGCTGGGCGGGCTTCAAGGGAGCAAACGGTGCACTTAGGGCAGAGGTTTCCAGGGCCTCCCCCGTAGGCCTGGGGGGCCACATAGACCTTGGGTTAATTGTGGGGTCTCTGGGCCTGGGTCCCCCTGCCCCAGGGGTGCTGTGAAGGCAGGTAGGCTCCCTGCTTGAGGAGGTAGCCAGAGAGCTACGGGAGGACCTGTCTGCATTTTTTCTTATTAGCAAGGAAGAAAGGCCCCTGGGAAGAAGGAAAGAAACCTTCACAGAAGGAAGCGGGCATGAGCGAGCTTCAGCAGAGGCAGAGCTGTGACAGAAGGCGGGTGGAAGAAAGAATTGGACTCAGGGGACAAAAGAGTGGCATTTATTGGGTGCTTCTCTGTACCAGGCATCATGCTTTGCGTCCTTTGATGTTACAATAGCTCTGAGAGGTACGTTCTATTCTTTTCCGTTTTATAGAGGAGGAAACAGGCTTAGGGAGGTTTAAACACTTGCCAGAGGTCACCCAGCCAGTAAATGACGGAGCCGGGACTTGAACAGAATACATTGCAGCCATCATCGGTGGCACAGGCAGATCCACTGGAGGGTTCCGGTGCCAGCAGTGCAGGCAGGCAGGCCACAGCGGTGATGCTTTGGGGGCCCAGCGGCCATTCGTGGACCAGAAACGCTAACGGGGAATGTAGGGTGGTGGCAGACAGGCAGGCTCTGGAGCCCGCAGGTCTGTGTTTGAATCCCGCCTCTGCCACTTCCTTGCTGTGTGACCTGGGCCTGTAACCTCACCTCCCTGGGCCTCAGTTTCCACTTATATAAAAGTGACACCTCTCCAGGAGTTTAGAGGACTGAACGACATGGACATAAAGCAGTGCGTCCAGGGTGGGCTTGGTGTGAGTCCCCAGAGGGTGCCAGGTTCAGTCCTTGCCCTCTTCTCTGGGCTGCCATAACTTGATACCTGAAGTCGTTCTCTCTGTCACCGTAGATTGGGAACACCCAGGAGGGCAGGGCAGGGGCCTGACTCAGGGTCAGCACCCATGAATGCTTCATGGGCGATGGGAACACAAATGCAGCGAGGGTCTGGCTGGGTTGGACTGGATGGGGTGGGTGGGGAAAATGCCACCTTGCCTCAAAGGGGCCTGCACATTAGGACATCTGTGGTCCCTTATTCAGAGCATGAGTCCTCTCAGCCCGTGGGGGACACAGGCCCAGAGTGTGCACCATAAGGAGCAATCATCACAGCCAACACATGGCTGTGAGCCAGGCAGCATTCTGAAGATTGTACACATCCCTCATTTAAGCTTCCCAACAACCCAATGCAATAGGGACTGTTATCATCATTCTTATTTTACAGTTGGAGACATTAAAGAACAGAGAGGTTAAGTGACTTGCTGAAGGTCACACAGCTAATAAGTGTTCAAGGTAGGATTCAAACCCAGGTGGTCTGGCTCCTAGGCCACACGTTTTACCACTACACTATACAGCTTCTCAGGGAACAAGCTGCAAGAATCTGACCTTGGTATGAAACCAAGGATTAAATTATTTTCCTAATAATGCCAGATGTGGGCACAGTGCTGTACAGTTTTAAAAGGACATACTAATATATAAGTTACTTTCATGGCTGTGATCTTACTTGATCGTCCAACTTCTCTATGAAGAAGACAGGGCATTACTGGCCTCTTTTTTTTTCTCTCTTTGAGACAAAGTCTGACTCTATTGCCCAGGCTGGAGTGCCATGGCGTCAGCCTAGCTCACAGCAACCTCAAACTCCTGGGCTCAAGTGATCCTTCTGCCTCAGCCTCCCGAGTAGCTGGGACTACAGGCATGTGCCACCATGCCCAGCTAATTTTTCTATTTTTAGTAGAGACAGGGTCTCACTCTTGCTCAGGCTGGTCTCAAACTCCTGACCTGAAGTGATCCTCCCGCTTTGGCCTCCCAAAGTGCTAGGATTACAGGCATGAGCCACTGCACCTGGCCCTACTGGCCTCTTTTTGCCAGTGAGAAATTAAGATACAGAGAGGGAAAGTAAGTGGCTTGTCCAATCCATAATTTACTGGACATTTATTGTATGCAAACTCCTTTATTTACATTACCTCATTGGATCCTCACACAAATCCACGAGGCAGGTATTATTATTCTTCCCACTTTGCAGATGAAGAAACTGAGGCTCCTGCAGGTGACTCTCCCAGATCCCACAGCTGTGAGAGTGGGGACTCCAGAGGCTGAGCTGGTAATTACTGGGCTTTCCAGCCTCTGTCCCATGCTGGGCAGATGTCACCTCCTGCTGTTTTTGTTCTGGTCTTCCCCACCCACCTCCATCCTTCTAGCCACCCCCGAAATTCCGAACACTGCCTTAATTAATTCTCTCTACCTAAGTGCCCACTTCATTAAGGTGCTTTCTGCCACGAGTTTTTGGCTTAATTATGTGGTGTTGCTCATTGTACTTAGTCAGGGAATCTGATTAATCACCATTTTATTTATCCAAACGTTCATTTATCTGCAGCCAGCGTCTCCTGGGAGAGCCTTGCTTTTGCTGAGTTTTCTCCGCCTGGGTTGTCTCCCCTGCACCCCTGTCCCAAGTGCTCCTCCTTGGAGGACACCGTCTCCCCAGGCCTTTGCTGCCCACTCTGGAGCCTGCTGGGGGTCCCGGCTCTGGTGGGTGGGACTGGGGACACCTCAGCAGGTTGGACGCGGGGACGCAGGCAGAGGCGGAGTGGGCTGCCACGAACATGACATCCCGGAGAGTGGGGCCCCAGGCCTGGAGGAGGATCCTGTGCCCTGTCCTCAACCAAGAAAGGCCTCGGGGTCTCCACCTGACCTCTGACCTCCAGCCAGAGAGCACTGTGCCCAAAGCACCCAGCTGCCACACCCCTCTGCTCAAACCTCCCCTGCCTCCTGGGGACCAGCAGGATGAAGCCCTGGGTCTGAGGGTTAGCCACATCTCTTCCCCACTGCCACCCTCACTCCATCCGTCCAGAGCTGGCCCAGATCCCCACAATGTCCGTCCTTTCCCACATACAGGGTGGCCAGCTTGTCCCAGTTCGCCCAGAGCTCTTGGATTTTTGTTCCTGAAACTGCTGCCCTCTGAGAAACCCCATGGTCCCAGGCAAACCAGGATAACTGGTCACCCTACCCACAGCTCAGGGTTTGTCCCCCATGGATTTCATCCTTGAATGTCTTTGTTTCCTTATGAAAGTTATTCCTCAATGTAAAAGCCTTGCAGAAATAGATCAGGTTGCATCTCGAAGTCCCCCATAATCCCACTTCCCGGAGTTAAATTAATAGTTTGGCGAGTCTTTCTTTTTTCACTTATTTACAAAAATAGGATTGTACCACTAAAGTGGCTCTGCACCCTGCCTCCCTCCCCCCCATATCTTGGCCCTCTTTCCACAGCCTGTCGTATGTCTGCCTTGTGTTCCATAATTTACTGTGTCCCCTTCTGAGGGACCTCTGGAGTGTTTTCATTATTATAGTCAATTCAAAGCCAAATTTAAATATCACCTCCTTTGTAAAGCCTTCTTTGACCCTACAGGTGATCCCAGGATTTTTTTCTTATTACTCTCATTTTAATAACAGTGGCTGATTTTTTTTTTTATTTTTAGAGACAAGATCTCACTTTGTCACTTGGGCTGGAGTGCAGTGGTGTCATCATAGTTTACTGTAACCTTAAACTCCTGGGCTCAAGTAATCTTCCTGCCTCAAGCTCCTGAGTAGCTGGGACTATAGGCACGTGCCACCATACCCAGCGAATTTTTTTTTTTTTTTTTTGAGACAGAGTCTCGCTTTTTTGCCCAGGAGGCTAGAGTGAGTGCTGTGGCGTCAGCCTAGCACACAGCAACCTCAAACTCCTGGGCTCAAGTGATCCTCCTGCCTCAGCCTCCCAAGTAGCTGGGACTACAGGCATGCGCCACCATGCCCGGCTAATTTTTTCTATATATATATATATATATATATATATAGTCTAATATATATATATATATATATATAGGCCAATTAATTTCTTTCTATTTATAGTAAAGACGTGGTCTCGCTCTTGCTCAGGCTGGTTTTGAACTCCTGACCTCAAGCAATCCTCCCTCCTCGGCCTCCCAGAGTGCTAGGATTACAGGCGTGAGCCACCCGCGCCCGGCCTAATTTTTTTTTATTTTTTGTAGGGACGGGAACTCAATATGTTGTTCAGGCTGCTCTGAAATTTCCAACCTCAAGCAGTTCTGCCTCAGCTTCCCAAAGTGCTAGGATTGCAGCCCTGCCAATAGTTGACATTTATGGAGTGCTTACTATGCAGACACTTGACATATGTTGTCTCATTTAATTTTCACAACTCCAGGAAGTGTGGACACCACTGTCATCCCCATCTTACAGATGAGGAAAGTAAAACCCAAGCTCACACACCTGGTGACTGGCAGAGCCAGGATCTGCCCTCTGCCCCACTACCCTACACTGACGCTCATGGTTTTGCAAAGGGTGGACTGAGGTGGGTGGTGCTGAGGTCCAGAGCAGGGTCAGATGTCCTCTGATCCCGGGTGACCACGAGGGCAAGCCCCCAGAAGGTGTTGCTGAAAGGTCATGTGTGCAAAGCTGGTACTCCAGCTTCTGATTCACTTTCCATAAGAACCCAGAAATGAGGTGGGGGAAGGGCGGGACCGGAGAGGGTGGCACTGGAGGAGTAGGCTCTGCCAGGCTCCCTCCCGTGGGCTCTCTGGGCCCGTCCAAGGGGCCTGCCCCACAGGCAGAAAGCGATAGAGATGGTGGTGAGAGCAGTGCAGCGAGGCCTGGGCCTGGGAGAAGCCCCTTAGTCCTCTAAGTACCACTACGAGGTGGACATCCTCCCCTCTCCATCTACAGAGGAGGAAACTGAGTCACAGAGTCACTGTCCTGCAGGTCAGGCTGTGCTGCCCCATGATGCCTCCCACTATAGCCCCCCATGTTAGGACCAGATGGATGAAGGGATTTTTTGTTTTTATTTTTTAGACATCCCCTTGGTAATACCCAGGCTGCTTGGCCTGGGATTTATGCAAATTAATGTAGATATATGCTAATTAGATCACTGCCAGGCACTTTGTTCTAATGGAGCTGCCAGCTCAGGGGTGTGGTGGGATAGATCTGCCCAGAAGGGGCCTGCAGACCCCCCAGCTGAGGAAGAGATGGGGACGGGTCAGTGGTCACTGAGATGAGGGGGTGGGTTGCCATGGAGACAGAGGCCAGGTCCCTGCCGCTGCCTCCTGGCAAGACCAGGGCTGGCCCCATCAGCCCACCGAGACTGTCCTGGGCCTCCCCGGCAGCTCCAAGCTGGTCTCTGAGGGCTAATTATGCGGAAAGTAGTGACCAGCTGCTCCCCGGCTGCCCCAGGCCCAGCTGAGGGATAGGGCTGGGCCACAGCAGGAGGGCGTGAGGACAGACAGATGGCAGGCTGGGAGCTGGGGGCAGGGGAATAGGGATCTGTCCCGAGGAGGAGGGATATCACCACTCACCACTGCAGAGCAGAAGGCCCCTCCAGCAGGGCCAGCAGGGGTGAGATTTGGAAAGCCCAGGCATGGGAACAGGAAAGGGTGTGGGGGGAGAGCAAGGGCTTGGTCCCCTGACACAATGGTCAGAGCCTGAGCTCTTCTCTGCCCCTTGGGCAAACCCCTACACCTCTCTGGGCCTCAGTTTCCTCATCTGTAAATGGTGGTAGAATTAAGAGAAGTGTACGAGGTTTAGAGGCAGTAGGTGCTGTTCAAAGTTTTCTAAGATAGACCCACTGAGAGAGGCCATGAATCTCCTGGGAGATTTTTGTTTTGTTTTGTTTCGTAATGGCAAAGAACTTCTTGCCCCTGGGACAGGTGTTCCTGGTGTCTGTGCTGAGGAAGGAAAGGGCAGGTCCCCAAGAAGACAGGAACTGGGTCCACTGTGTTCACCACTGAGTTCTCAGGACGAGAAACGTTTGTAGAATAAATGAATGAATAGACATTAAGTACTCGAACAGCGTCCAGCTCAAACAGGGGATGAATGAATGTTAGCTGTACATCTCTGCCCTCAGGAGACTGGGCTGGGTGACCCTGGAGAGGCCCTTTGATTCAGGACCTGCTATGCCTGTCCCTCTACCTCCGTCTGTCCTTCCTCCTCCCCTGACTGACTGCCACACCCAGAGTGACTTCAGAAGACTGGGGTGACTGCTCCATATCAAAGCTACGGTGCCAGGCTGGAGAAGAAGGTGCACTTGGCTGGCAGCACGTGCACGAGGGGAGGTGACGGCTCTGGGTGTCCTCAAGCTGGAGGAAGCAGAGATGGATGTGAGGACCTAGGCAGAACCCAGGGACACGACATAACCAAGAGCCAGTGGACCCAGCAGCTGAGGAAGAAGGGCCATCAGGCCCTCAAGGCCGGCACCCTTGCAGGCAGGAAAGCCACGGCAACACCAAGCCTAGACATCAAGTTGGAGCCACTGACACTGCCATTGTACAGATGAGAACACTGAGGCCCAGAGGAGGAGGGACTTGGCCAGGGTCACACAGCAAAATCACGTCGGAGTAGGAGACTTCAGATCCTTTGAGCCACTCGAGTACTCTTCACGTCGTCTCAGTGAGGAGTCAAATGTAAAACATTTTTTCTTAACATTTTAAAAATATAACTTTGCTGTAAGAAATTTCAGAAATACAGAAGTGTGTATAGTTAAAATTAAAAGTCTCCCTGTCTCCCCATTCTCACTCCCTAGAGATAACTTCCCAAAGCCGTTCACTGTGTCTTTCCCTGGCTTTTTTTTTTTTTTTTTTTTGAGACAGAGTCTCACTCTATTGCCTGGGCTAGAGTGCCGTGGCATCAGCCTAGGTCACAGCAACCTCAAACTCCTGGGCTCAAGTTATCCTACTGCCTCAGCCTCCTGAGTAGCTGGGACTACAGGCATGCGCCACCATGCCCGGCTAATTTTTTCTATATACATATTTAGTTGGCCAATGAATTTCTTTCTATTTATAGTAGAGACGGGGGTCTCGCTCTTGCTCCGGCTGGTTTCGAACTCCTGACCTTGAGCGATCCTCCCTCCTCAGCCTCCCAGAGTGCTAGGATTACAGGCGTGAGCCACCGCGCCCAGCCATTCCCTGGCTCTTGATTCTGCATGTACAGTCGCTCGCATTTGGTATCTTTGGAGGGGGGGCGGTTACACAAATGGAATAATATTGTTCTATTGGTTGCTTTTTTCACTTAACAATGACGGCCTTGGCCTTTTTCCAGTGTGACGTGAGCTGGGACAGAGAGGCAGAAGGGCTTCAGAAGCCCAGGAAGAAAAAGTGTGTGTGTGTATGTTGGGAGCTGGGCTTGAGTCTCCACGGATCACCGCGCACAGTGGAAGGGAAGCTGGCAGACAAGCCCCCACTATGGGCACCCACGGAACTGTGGTATCTGCCTTGAGTCCTCCGAGGCAGGATCCACACCATGTGCTCACTGCCATATCCCCTGTACCTCGCCCAGGACCTGGCACATAGTAGGTGCTCAAGAAGTATTTGTTCAGTGCATAGAGTCCCTACTAGGCCCGGCTTCCTGGACTTTGCCAAAGACCACCTGGTGTCCGTGACTCTGTTCCTTTCAGTCTCTTGTTGGGGGTTTCTTCCAACTCGTGCTCAAACGGCATGGACCCCCGGAGATGCTGACAGAGCTGGGGGAGCGTGAGGAGCCCTCCCCTTAGGCAAGTCACTGCCCCCTCTCTGCCATCCGTTTGCTCACCTCCCTAATGAGGGGCTTGGGCCAGCAGATCTCAGGGGTCCTTCAGCCCTGCCATCTGAGGCTTCAGTCCCACTCCCTGATTTCATGGATGAGGGTCTGAGTCGCATTTAATTTTGTCAGCTGTCTCAGAAATCCACTGGGAAAGGGGGCTTCAGTTTGGGGGTGCAGCAAAGGCTGTTGCCGTTTGCTGAGCACCAGGAGCTACCAACTACATGCTAGGTGCCCAGCTGGCTGGGACCTCCTTTTTTTTTTTTTTTTTTTTTTTTTAGAGAGGGAGACGGAGTCTTGCTGTCACCCAGGCTGGAGTGCAGTGGCGTGACCGTAGCTCACTGCAGCCTTGAACTCCTGGGCTCAAGTGATTCTCCTAACTCAGACTCTCGAGTAGCTGGGATTATAGGCATGCACCACCACACTTGGCTAATCTTTTTTTTTCTTTTGTAAATTAATTAATTTTTACTTATTTGTTGTTGTTTTTTTTTTAGCAATTCTTCATGTCTTAAGATTGGCTAATCTTTTTTTTTTTTTTTTTTTTTTTGAGGCAGAGTCTCGCTTTGTCCCCCAGGCTAGAGTGAGTGTCGTGGCATCTGCCTAGCTCACAGCAACCTCAAACTCCTGGGCTCAAGCAATCCTGCTGCCTCAGCCTCCCAAGTATTTGGGACTACAGGCAGGCGCCACCATGCCCGGCTAATTTTTTCTATATATATTAGTTGGCCAATTAATTTCTTTCTATTTATAGTAGAGATGAGGTCTCGCTCTTGCTCAGGCTAGTTTCGAACTCCTGACCTCCAGCGATCCGCCCACCTCGGCCTCCCAGAGAGCTAGGATTACAGGCGTGAGCCACCGCGCCTGGCCTGATTGGCTAATCTTTTTAAACGTATTTTATAGAGACAGGGTCTCACTATGTTGCTCAGGCTGATCTTGAACTCCTGGCCTCAAGCGATCCTCCTGCCTTGGCCTCCCAAAGAGCCGAGATAATGAGCATGAGCCACCACCATCTGCCCTGCAGGACATTTTACCAGTGAGGAAACTGAGGCTCAGAGAGGGAGTGTAATTTGCCTAAGCTCACACAGTGAGTCTCAGTGACCAAACTGGGACTGAAACTGAGGCCTGCCTGTCCCCAAGTAGGGAGCCTCAAACCTCAGGGAACTAAAGTCAGTAAGAGAGACAGAACCAGGGTGAACCAAACTGTTCTCCAGAAATGCCAGGGGCATCTCCCTCACCATTCCCCAGGTGTCAGACTTCCCTGCCCAGGGCCAATGGCAATGGCTGGAATTCTGGCCAGGGAAGCAGTTGACTTGTAGAATTGGCTGGCAAGGGCATAGGCACAAGAGGCTTCTGATGGGTTCCATGGCCCCAATGCAGCCCTGCCCCACCCTCTCTCCCAGCCAGCTTCCTGGGGTGGGGGTGGGCCCATCGGCATTATTCATCCCTCACCCCCAACCCCTCACCCCCCACCTGGGGTTGGGTTCCTGGGGTGGTGTCTAGACAGACAAGAGCATCCTACTGAGAACAGAGGCAGCCCTGCCTCGGGGCTGAAGGTTCCCATGGCAACAGCATCCCCCTTGGCTGGCAGCTACCCGATAAATAAATAATTAAGGGTGGGGGTGGGGAGCTCAGGGCAGGGGGAGGGGCAGCAGGGGCGGCTTCACTCTGGAGAGGAGGGGGGCGGGTTAGGCTCAAAGTAGGCTGGGGGAGGGGCTTGGCATTGCCAGGTAAGAGAAGGTGGGTGGAGAGAAGTGGCCAGCTATGAGAGATGGGAGAGCCAGGACTTGAGGACAGGCTGTGCAGGGGGGTGAGGGCACAGGAGGGAGACCAGGACCTAAGGGTTGGGTTTCTCACTCCTGCAGCTGGACGCATCGTGGGGCCCAAAACACTGGAAATGGACCAGGTTTTGGCGTATTGCGTTCACAATAAGCCATTGGTTACAAAGGGGCTGGGGGCTACAAGGTGAGTGACAGTCACTGAAGCTTGGGTGGACATGCATTTCCTGGGACACTCATACTTAGGA
The DNA here is from genome assembly GCF_040939455.1 of Microcebus murinus. Classification (NCBI taxonomy): domain Eukaryota; kingdom Metazoa; phylum Chordata; class Mammalia; order Primates; family Cheirogaleidae; genus Microcebus; species Microcebus murinus. Next base: position 21,799,323 of record NC_134105.1, on the reverse strand, counting down.
GGATGAGCTGCATGGGGACCAGGGCGTGGCCGGGGAGGCCGGAGACTAAGCTTAACTTTTAGCACCTGCAGTGTGCCGGGCGCTGCTGAAGTTACTGCAGTGAATGACAGGAGCAGATATCCCTGTCCTCATGGAGCTTGCCATCCACTGCAGGAGACAGATGGCACATGAGCGGTGGGTGGTGTGTTCGCCAGTCATAAGTGCCGTGGCAAAAATAAAGCCAGAGGGGAGGCAGGGAGCTCTGCAGAGGAATATAATTTTAAACAATACTGACTCCTTGCAGCCCTATGAGGAGGTACTGTGAATCATACCCATTTTGTTGACAAAGAAACTGAGGCACAGGGAGATTATTGACTTGCCCAGAGTTGCATCATAACCAGTGCACCAGGATTCTGACCTAGGCTCTGCTCCTAACCACCCGGTCACCCTGCCCTGGGACACTGCCATAGGGCAGAAGCCAAAGGAGAGTATTGCTGGCAGGAGAGATGGCAGTTGAGGCCAGGTGAGATGAGGAAGATGAGGACTGAAATTCACCTGCTGGATTTAGTGACTTGAGGACCGATACCGCCACACCGCAGTGGGCCGACGGGTGAGTGGCGGTGGGGGCAGGTGGGGGCACCAAGACCTTTCACAGAGAGTGATGAGGCATCAGCTGGGGGCTGGCGGTGAGGCGCTTTTTTAAATTAAAAACGACAGAGGCTTGAGCTTGTTTAGGAGCCGGTGGGAAGGACCCTGGGAAGGGAGGGGTTTACAGGAGAAGGGGCTGTGGGTGGTGTGGGCTCCTGAGAAGACAGGAGGGGCTGGGTCCAGTGCAGGTGGCGGGATTGGCCTTGGGTGGGAGGAGGGACGGCACCTCCAGTGTAGCCGGCAGGCGAGGGGGAGACCAGGCCATCACTGAGAGTGAGGTGGGGGAGGTCCCAGGGAGGGTCCCAGGGGAGGACAGTGAGACGCTCCGAAATCATCATAGGGAGAGTGAGTTCCCCGGAGAAACCTAGCCCAGTTGTGGGATGGCCCGTGTCTGGGAGCTCAGGAAGGCAGTGGCTGTGGGGCTACAGTGGACCGGCCTCCCCACGGAGTGACCTCCCGCAGCGCTGGCCCATGCGGGCACTGAGGAAACGCACGGCTGGCTCACCCAGGCGCAGGCGTCTCTGCCAGGTGGGACGGAAGGCAGAGCCGGGGAGAGGGTGGTGTAGCCACAGGGCCCGGGCCTCAGGGGCACAGGGTCCTGCAGTCTGAAAGCAGCTCGGGGACCCCAGAGGCCACCAGCCCCACCCTTGGGCCCAAGGAACGTGGGATGCGAGAAGGCGGCCAAGGGAGAGCAGATCCTTGGGTGCAGCGTGCCAGGGGTGGCGGGGCCCCTCAGGGAGGGGGCCGAGAATAGGACTTGCTGGTTCGGAGCAGCATGTGGAAGGGGCAGAGGGAGAGCTGGGTCAGGGGGGCAGAGAGGACTGACGGGCATAGGAATGCAAGACTTGGGTGGCTTGTTTTCCTCTGTCACTCTGGGATGGACTACGGTCAGGGGACTGATCCGTGCGGCGGGGCTGAGGGCTGTATTAGAAAAAGCGCGGGGCGGGAGTGGTGGCCAGGCCTCCTCTGCTACCCCAGGAGAGCAGGGAGAGGCTGCGTCTGTCGCCACCAGGAGCTTCCATCCTGGCCCACTTAGGGGAGAGACTCGAGAACCCAGCTCGGTGTGGCTTGCAGCTGACTGGGTAAAAATATCCCCAAAGTGGATTTTTTCTCTCAGTGCACATGCATGCGAAATCTTTGCAAAGGAGGTTGCTGTTACCTCCACACAATTCTTGCCTCCCAAGTAACAAAGGCACGCCCAGGCCGGTTATTTACAGTCACCACAGCCCTCGGATGATTGTTTCTGAGCCAGTGCCACCAGATGGGGAAGACGGTCCTCCTATTTTGTTCTTATCATCGTGTTAATTAGCTGCATGTCGCTGCTGCACAAGCAGAAGTTCTGCAATATTTGACTTGGTTTTCTAATAAAAAAATAATAGAATTATTTTTAGAGTTGAGATTATTTATGACACTGCATCTGAATTTTAAAGAGATATTTAAATCTTCACTCAACACTGTGGGGGGAGACGGCCTCCTTGGGGCCTGGGTCACGGCGCTGGCGACGCTGGTGTGCCTGTCTGATTTCCTGTCCTCCTCTCCTGGACTGAGTCCCCAGAGGGAAGGGACCACGACGTCGTCACTGCTGCCTGGCATACGCTACACGTCCTATGTATGAATGAAGAAGTGATGGGCCCGGGCCGGGCGAGGGCATGGCAGATGTCGGGCGGAGGGATAAATGGGTGGGTCTGGCTGGGTTGCAGGTGAGCGAGTGAATGGTTTGGGTGCGAGGATGGGGGGAGGCAGAGGGACGGCGGGAGTGGCGAGAACAACCCTGCGCCATGTCCCGTGTCCTGTGGAGAGAGCGGTCCCCGTGGGCCAGGCAGGGAGGTCTTCCTACGAAACCAGGGAATCACACTGCACTTTGAGGACCAAGGGGGCTTTGGATAAAGGAAAAGGGAAATGAAGGTGGGACTGTCGTTTCAGCCACTTGGATGCAGGAACTGACGGGAATAAAGGATTGAGCAGATCCTACTGCGCCTGGGGTGCCCGCCTGGGATGCTTGGACCGGTCCGTCTTCTATTGATCAGCCGCCACTTGTCAAGTCTGTTAGTTTATGTGATACCTCCATAGCCACACAGCAGCTTCTCAGAGGAGGGATCGTCTTCTCTATTTACAGTTGAAGAAATAGGTTCAGAGAGGGGAAGTGACTTGTCCTAAGTCACACAGCAGAGCTGGAATTTGAACCTGAGTTTGAGTGGCTACAAAGCTGCTGCTTTTTTTTTTTAACTATCCCTCTGTCAATAAGGTCACAGATCTGATCTCAGGGTGTTCAGTTAAAAATAAAAAGGTCACAGAGAACAAAGAGGGCTTTTGAGTGGGAGCAGGGGTGATATCATCTCTTAGGTGGCATATTCGGGCAGGATGTCTCCCCAGCTACGGCACGAGCCTGAGCAACTCTGTCATCCTCCATCCTCTGATGAGAACCTTTCCCCCTAGGACCAGGGGTCAGCCGGGTTGAGAACATCAAGCCAGAGCCCAGACCACCAGGGCTCCCGAGGCCAGGAGGAAGAGTGGGAAGGGGAGGAAGGTTGGAGGTGGGGAGGTGTTTGGGATGGGGAACAGCAGAGACAGGTCGTGGTCATGGCAGCAGGCCCTGCACAAGCCTGAGGACTTTCTCCCTCAGGTCAGCAGACCCCTGAAGTCTAAGCCCTTAGAAATGATCTAGTGCAGTGACTTCTATGTATGGAAGAAGAGCCCAAGACCCAGCAGGGTATGTGGCTGCCCAAGGTCGCCCACAAGTCAGAAGCAGACTTTCCACCATCACTTACACCTCTTGACTCTCAGGCCATTGCCAACTGGGAAAGGTGGTGCATTGGTGCCACGATGGGACAGGTGGCAGAGAAAGGCCTATTCTGCCACCAACCTGCTGTGTGACCTTGAGCAAGTCACTTCCCAGCTCTGAGCCTCGTGTTCTCTTTCCTGAAAATGAAATGATGATCTCAGCCCTGCCTTTCTGCCAAGAAGTATCCAGTGAGAGATGAACTTTACAATCTGCAGAGCCGTGGGAGGAGAGTCACCAACAAGAGGCAGGCTGGTGCCAGGTGGGTAGGTGCCAGGGTTGGGCCTGGCACCACCAGGTTTCCCTAAATCCCTTGCCCAAGCCTGCGGATCCTTGGTCTCTGCCCAAGCTTTGCCATCTGCGTGGTGGCATCAGCTCCACCTCATCCTGCCTCCCTGCCAGGAAAAAGCCTTCTGGGATCTTCTCACTTCATCAGAATCTTCCCTCTCGCTCCCCAGCCAGACCCTCTCCTCGCCACTTCTATTGTCGTCAGGACTCTTGGTTGCAAGTGACAGAAATCAGAAGCACAAGGAGGGAGAACTAGCTTTAGGCATGGCTAGATCTGAACACCTAAGAGATGTCACCAGGACACCCCCTTGCTTGTGTTTGGTCTTCCTCCTATACATGCTCTCGCTGTCCTCAGCTGTGGCTTCCTCCCCGGGCGTCCTCCTGTCCTCCTGAGGTGGCAAAGACAGCCACCAAGAGGTCCAAGCTGGCACCACACCCATTCAGCTATCCTGACAGAAGAGAACAGCTCTGTCCCGACTGTGCCAGCAAATATCCAGGGTGGTTCTCAGGGACAGGGCACACAGGTGTCTTTGATCATTTGGCTACACCTGGGTTACCTGCCCACCCTAGAAACTAGAAACTGCCCGCCCAAGCCACGTGGACAGAGCGGTGGGAGGTGGTTCTTCAAAACCACAAAAAGAGCTGGGTGTGGGGGCTCACGCCTTTAATCTCAGCATTTTGGGAGGCCAAAGTGGGAGGATAACTTGAGGCCAGGAGTTCAAGACCAGCCTGAGCAGCATATCAAGACCCTGTCTCTAAAAAAAGTAAAAAAAAAAAAAAACAGATGGCCAGGCACAGTGGCATGTGCCTATAATCCTAGCAACTCAAGAGGCTGAGGCAGAAGGATGGCTTGAGCCCAGGAGTTGGAGTTCAAGCCCAGCCTGGGCAACATAGTGAGATCCCATCTCTTAAAAAAACGTGGGCCCCAGGCTGGGCGCAGTGGCTCACACCTATAATCCTAGCACTCTGGGAGGCCAAGACAAGCAGAGTGCTCGAGGTCAGGAGTTCGAAACCAGCCTGAGCAAGAACAAGACCCCGTCTCTACTATAAATAGAAAGAAATTAATTGGCCAAATAATATATAGAGAAAAAATTAGCCAGACATGGTGGCGCATGCCTGTAGTCCCAGCTACTCGGGAGGCTGAGGCAGGAGGATCACTTGAGCCCAGGAGATTGAGGTTGCTGTGAGCTAGGCTGATGCCACAGCACTCACTCTAGCCTGGGCAACAAAGTGAGACTCTGTCTCAAAAAAAAAAAAAAAAAAAGTGGGCCCCATTCATCATCTATGGCGAACGTATCTTGCTCTTGCTCTGTAAACCTATCTTGCCCTTCCCCAATAAACTTCATTTCACTCTTGCCTTGCGAAAATAAATACTTTTTAAAAAATGGATTCAGTCACCAGAAGAAGCAATGTTGTACAGTCAAACGCAGTAGGTATCTTGGTTGCATCACCAGGGCTCCCAAGGCCAGGAGGAGTCAGAGTGGGAAGAGGAAGGTTGGAAGTGGGGAGGTGTCTGGGATGGGGAACAGCAGAGACAGGTCGTGGTCGTGGCAGTGGGCCCTGGACAAGCTGATCTCAAACTCAAGCTAAGTATATCAGGTGAAAGACTGGACCAGGGGGCTGCTGGGTAAGGGATATTGATTGGTTCTTATACATATAGTAGCTTTTGCTGCATAACACATTGCTCCAAAACTTGGTGATTTAAAACAACCATTTTATTTAGTTTACGATTTTATGGGTCAGCTGGGAGGTTCTGGTCTGGGCTGTGTCTGTGGTGAGTTAGTGATCTAGGCTGATCTCGGATGGCCTTGCTCAGGTGTCCCACAACTGACTGGCTGTCACCTGGGCGCCTCCGCTCCCCTGCTCTCCACGTGGTCTCGCACCCTCCAGCAGGCCAGCTTGCTCACAAGGTGGTCTTGGGCAAGTGCACAAGCTCCGACACACTTGCATCGTGTTTGCCAAAGTCCCTTTGGGCAAAGCCAGTCTTATGACCAATCACAGCTGCCAGAGAGCAGGGAATCAGGAAGAGGAAGATTTGAGGCCAATTTTGCAATCTACTGTAGCTCCCTGGGGAAAGGGAATGAAAAGTTCCTTCTCTGTGGCCCGTGGATCCCATGGGCAGGGCAACCTACAAATGGAGATCGTCGAAGAGGTGACTCAGGCTTCAGGACTTCCCTGTCCCTCCAGGCCAGGGCTGGGGGAGGCGAGCTGGATCAGACCCTGACCCCCCAGTTTCTCCACATGGGGAATGTGCAGGAGCTTGCGCTGCTAGTGGGGAGGGCTCCTGACCCCGGCTCCCGACTCCCTCAGCCCACCCCTGCCCCTACCTCCCAGCATCCCTTTGGTAATGAGGGGCTGGATGGCTCCGAGACTGGTGCCTCATCGCCATGGTAACTGGTGCCACCTGCTCCCTAAGTTCAAGGAGGAGTCCCTGAGCGTCCCTTTCAGGGGGTGACTGTGGCCTCAGCATGTCTCTTCCACAGGTGGCTGCACTGGAGCGGCAGATCTTTGACTTCCTGGGCTACCAATGGGCTCCCATCCTGGCCAACTTCCTGCACATCATGGCGGTCATCCTGGGCATCTTCGGCACCGTGCAGTACCGCTCCCGGTACCTCATTCTGGTACGGTTCACCCGGCGCCTTCCCACGCCAACCCCTCTGCTCACCCCTGCCCACTCACCCCTGCTCCTCACCCAGCACCCCCCCCAGTGCTGGGCACCCAGACCGGCTGGTCCTGGTTCCAGCCTCGCTGGTGGGGTGGACGTCCAAATCCCAGGGCTTCTTAGCTCAGAGGAGCAAGGTTGGTATTTTGCCCAAAGAATTTCCTGGGGAAATAATCGAAATATACACAACACAGCCTGTGTGGGGCACACTGCCAGGATTTCCCGTGCTTTGTCACATCTTTACAGCAGCCCTGTGAGGTCCCTCTCGCTCTCTCCATTTTCCAGATGAGGGAACGGAGGCTCAGAAAGGTTACGAGTCTTCCTAAGGTCACACAGCCAATAAAGGCAGGGCCAGCATTAGAGCAAGAGATCTGGAGTGAAGGCTCCCACCGCGGCTCCACACGCCTCGGCGAGCCAGCGGTGGGCAGGGAAGGGTGGGCTTCCAGAAGGCCTGGCTTGTGTCCCCCCACCCAATGTTCATTGAGGACGTGGCGTGGAGCAGCTAGTGTGGCTTTGAGGTCAAGTGCCTCCCTGTGCTGCAACCCAGGAGTCTGACTGTGGCCCCTGCCCCTTCCCCACCGTCCCTTCCCGAGCCCTGGTCCCGCATGGTCCCTGTCAAGCCTGCTTTCAGCTAGACTGGCCCGCATGCCCTGCTTTCCCCCGAGACCTCCTCACGTGGCTGTCTCTCGGGAAAAGGCTTTTCACTAGATTTACTGCATGTGCTTGACACCTACGGTCACAGTGACATGCAGTGTCATGCTGCCCCAGAGCCCACACACGCTCATCACTCATTCTAGAACTTCTTCCCCCCAACCCCCACAGGCTCGGCTCCCAGAAGCCAGGGAAATAGGGCCCTAAAAATCTCCCTCACCTGACATAAGAGAACACATCTCTCCAGTTCTCAGGAAAGCCCCGGGCACCCCTGTCAACACCGCTGTCTGCCAGGTGACAGCCACTGGAATTGCAGGCACCGGACTCAGGTGGAAGCATCTGGCCCCTAAAATTGTCCTAACCTCCTCATGTCTAGCCCGTGGCTGCGGGCAGGGACCCACTCCTCCCGAGAGCGAGACGTGGGAAAACTGAGGGGCTGACAGGGGTCTGCCCTGGCCGCGCTGCTCCCAGCCCCCCTCCGGCCAGGTGGAAAGAGGGACCTGTGCCGCTCCGCTGCAGTTAACAGGGCAGGGAGGGGACCGGCAGCTTCCAGGCTGGACCCCTCTTCCATACTTGGGGTCCTGTTTGGTCTGTCACCCCAGCCTTTCTCCAGGCCTCACCCGTGGCCCTGCCCCCGCCTCCCTGCATCCCCTGTACCCCGACTCCAGCCACAGCCACGTGTAGGATGATGTCACACTTAGGATTACCTCCTGTCTCTTTTGGTCTGAAGTTCCTGGCATCCTTAAACCATTGGTGACTCAACTTACCTCCTCCAGCCGAGCACAGCCATTTACAAGAATTAAGGCTTCTTCCTAAGAGGTGAAGAGGTCCCTCATTCTCCCCACCACCGCCTCCAACCTAGACAATCCCAGGCCTCTGCCTCAGGCCCTCTGACATCCCACTTCTAATTGCCAGCTTGGCCTAACATGCACACTTTATAAGGCACTTTCTGTCATCTTGATAATTCATGCCCCGTGGGACTGCTTGTGCTGGGCACCGGCATTACAGCGGGGAATAAGGCGGGCAAGGTCCTCACCCCCTGGAGCATGTTCCTAAAAGTGTTATCTGACTTACGATCCCCGAGGGATTGTTTAAACAGCTCCTGAACACCATCCCTAGAAATTCACAATCAGTAGGTCTAGAGGGAGGACCTAAGAATCTGCGTTTTAAAGAAACTCCCCAAGTGATTCCAATATATTCTATGTATTCTAGAGACGGCTGGTCTGGAGGCTGCTGTTCTCTGCAGAGTGGGTAGGATTAGCTACCAGAGGACTTGGATTTGAGTGCCAGCCCTACCTCTTCCTAGCTGTGTGATCTTAGAAAGCCTAAACCTCCTCTTGGCCTTAAACGAGTTACCTCTAAAGAGAGGAGAATGCCTACTTTGCAGGGCTGTTGTCAGGGCTGATAGGTGTGAAAATGATTTGAAACTGTAGTGTGCCCTCTGAGTGAGGTATCATCGTAATTTCCCCTGCAAAGGTGTCCTCAGTCCCTGAGCTCTGTCTCCACTGACACCCACATCCCCACTCCCCCAGGCCCCGCCCTGATCCCACCTCTGCTTTCCCCAGTATGCAGCCTGGCTGGTGCTCTGGGTTGGCTGGAATGCGTTTATCATCTGCTTCTACCTGGAGGTTGGACAGCTGTCCCAGGTAAGCCTCAGGCCTGGCAGTGCCCTAGGGCAGAGCCTCCCTTTCCCATCCCCTGCCCCTTGGGCTCCTAGTGTGGCATATGTCTGGGGCATCCTCTCTTGAAGAAAACTTCTTACTGCACACCCAATTAATCTGTGTGCCCCATTCCCCACCCACATATTTTTGTTTCTGGCCTCTACACTTCTCAAAAACAACGATGGAGCAAATAAGGCTGAAGAGCCGTCCATGTGAAGATGGGCTGGGGGTCCCAGTTGACTACAAACTCAACAAAAATAAATAGTATGTGGTGGCTCAGAAAGCTACTCTTAGGTCCTAATAGTAGAGGTAGAGTGTTCAGAGCAAGGGAGGGGAAAATGCCGTGCACTTTGTACCCATAGAGATTTGGATGCAGCCCGGATCAATATTTTTCAGAAGAGAAAGAGACTAGTAAGATTGTGTTCAGGGAAGACTGAGCAGATGGTGTCACATGGAGAACTACTGAAAAAAGGGACTGTTTATTCACCAGAAGATGGTAAAAAAAAAAAAAAAAAAAAGTGGGACCATTTAGCTTGAATAAAAGCAAGTCCAGAGTGATACACCTTCTGTTTTGAAACATAAAGAAGGCAAAACATGTGAATAAGAGCATTGCCGTTGTAGTTTGACCCTGCTAGATTCAAAACCCTGCTCTAACGTTTCCTTGCTGTGTGACTCTGGGCAACTGGCTTATCCTCTCTGACCTTCAGTTCCCTCATGTAGTAGGTGTCTGTAGATAATAGCAACTACAGTTTTACGTGGTTGCCGAGGGGATGAAACATGAGATCACACATGTGAGTGCTTGGCCCCTGTCGGCAGGCATTGCATACTTATCTGACTAATGAGTGGCTGGATTGATGAACACCTGGATGCACACCTGGGTGAGCACTGGTCTAGGCCAGCCCCTTCCCCATCTAACAAATGGGGAGACCAAGGACCAAAGAGAAGAGAGATTTGCCCAGGGTCACTCACAGGGGCAGAGAGCAGTGGAGAGAATGAATGGACTGTGAAGCGGTCTGCATTGAGGATTTCACCAACAGCTGGGAGACTGAACCCAGTTACTGTTAATGTCCCTCCCAGCCCTGGATTCTGGGGCTTCTGTGGGTCAGCACCAGCTTAGGATGGAAGAGTGAGGCCTGCATGGTCATCGGGTGCCACCTACTGGCCAAGTGTGGACTTGCAGGTGCAGACTCCCAAATCAAACCAGAGAGAAGGCTATTACAAGCGCCAGGTGTAAAGTAGGCCTTCTAAGTCTCCTGGGGCCTGGGGAGTATATCCCCCTTCCTCTCCCCTAAGCTCAGTATCCCAGGCCCCTCTGCCCCCAGGACCGGGACTTCATCATGACCTTCAACACGTCCCTGCACCGCTCCTGGTGGATGGAAAACGGGCCTGGCTGCCTGGTGACACCAGTTCTGAACTCCCGCCTGGCCCTGGAGGACCACCATGTCATCTCTGTCACTGGCTGCCTCCTTGACTATCCCTACATTGAAGCCCTCAGCAGTGCCCTGCAGATCTTCCTGGCAGTGAGTCCTTCTGTGCCCCTGCCCCACGCACACTCCCAGAGCACCCCAGCCCTTTTGGTTAGCCCCAGCTAAGAGGGGGTGAACGTAGGTCTTCCAACCTGCATGTGCTTCTGCCTGGATCTGTTTCCATACCTTGTACCACCTCCCTTCCCCCCTGCCCCAGCCCCCTTGCGGGGAGTGAGCAGGTTTAAGGAACAGGATGAGGCACCGAACCGCAAGTCATTCTGGGTTTAAATACTCAGTACATCCACTGCATGACCTTAGACAAGCCACTAGCCCTCTCCAAGCTTGTTTCTTTATTCACAAAAAGGAGTGAATAAGGGTTGTGAGAATGAAAAAGTGGCTCCAAGGTAGTGGTAGTTCCGATTTCGGAGGGCCAGCCCCATCCTAAAGGTCACATAGTCCTTGTTCCTCTTAAAAAGCCATTAAGCTGTTACCCAGGTCTAACTGGGAAAAACTGAAGCTCAAAGAGGTAAAATAATTACCTGTCTGAAGTTAGACTCCCAGAAGAATTGGACCAGCTATGTTTGCTTTAAGATGCAGTCATTTGGCCGGGCGCGATGGCCCACGCCTGTAATCCTAGCTCTCTGGGAGGCCAAGGCGGGCGGATTGCTCGAGGTCAGGAGTTCGAAACCAGCCTGAGCAAGAGCAAGACCCCATCTCTACTATAAATAGAAAGAAATTAATTGGCCAACTAATATATATAGAAAACATTAGCCGGATCTGTACCCCCATAATATGCCGAAATAAAAAAAAAAAAAGAAAACATTAGCCGGGCATGGTGGTGCATGCCTGTAGTCCCAGCTACCCGGGAGGCTGAGGCAGTAGGATCGCTTGAGCCCAGGAGTTTGAGGTTGCTGTGAGCTAGGCTGACCCCACGGCACTCACTCTAGCCTGGGCAACAAAGTGAGACTCTGTCTCCAAAAAAAAAAAAAAAAAGATGGAGTCATTTAACTTGAAGTTATGACGGGTTTGCCTTCATCCGGGCACGCCCCTCCCTCCCCAGTCACGGTGGGCAGGGCAGGGCTAGGCAGGGGGTCCAGGAAAAGGCTCCCTCTCCTCCTTCCCTCCCTCACGTGTCGCCCCCTCCCCCAGCTGTTCGGCTTCGTGTTCGCCTGCTACGTGAGCAAAGTGTTCCTGGAAGAGGAGGACAGCTGTGAGTAAGGCACCCGTGGGGAAATGGGGAGCCTGGCCCCGCACCGCCCCTCGTGTTCAGCACCCTGGACAGAGGCCTGGACTGGGCCTTGGCGGGAGGGAACCTAGGTTGGCCAAGGGGCCCCTTTGGAGGGGAAGAAGAGGCGGCGGGGGTGGATGGGGGCGTACAGAGCCAGCCCATTCTGGAATGAGGCCCAGACGTCCAGGTGCCCAGTGCATGGCCCCAGCGCCTTTTCCCCATCTCGCCCCACCCCCACCGGAGGTCTCTCAGTTGCTCCAGCCCCGCCCCCAGGAGACTTCTCTTTTGTCGGGCCGCCCTGCCTCCCAGGCTCCAGTCTCAAGTGTCAGGACTTGAGCCCCTGCTGGCCCAGCCCCTCGGAGGCCCATCGCCCAGGGTCGGGGTCCGGCGCAGAGCCCGACCTACGGCGCGCGGGGGTCCGACCCTCGCCGGGTGGCCCGGCTCCGCCTGCCCTCCGATTCTCCCCTCGCAGGGCCCAGCCTCCCGTGACTCGCCCCCAGCGGCGCGTCGCTAATCACGCTCCACCTCCCCTCCGCAGTTGACTTCATCGGCGGCTTCGACTCCTACGGATACCAGGCGCCCCAGAAGACGTCGCATTTGCAACTGCAGCCTCTGTACACGTGGGTCGCGGCGCCGGGCGCTGGCGCAGGCGGGGCGGGCTTTAGTGCCGGGGAAAGCGGGGTGGAGGGGCGGCCGAGGTCTACGCCCCTGCCTCCGGGGTCCACTCCCTGACCCGCCTCTGTTCCCCGCAGGTCAGGGTAGCCGCTGCCCCGCGCCGCGCCCTGGGCGCCCCGGACTGCCAGCCGCTGCGAGCTCGGGCCTCGGCGGGCGGGCGGCGCCCCCTGGCGGCCCGCGGACCCGCTGCAGCCTGCGCCGGCCCTCCTGGGTCTACAGCCGAGAAGCGGACTAGGACTTGGACTTGGCCCTTCGCGTCTGCGTCCGGACTGCAGGGGCGGGGCGGGGGAGGGGATGGCGGGTTTGTATTTTTTTTATCACAGCCTCCGCGTGCGCTGGGGCCTTCCCCCCTTCTCCAGCCTCTCCCTTTCACCTTCGCCCAGCACCTGCCCCCTGTCCAGAGAGAAACAGCAGGACAGCGGACTCACCGCATCTCACTGCACTCACTCACCAGCCCTGGGGAAAGCGACTGAGAACTAGGGGCAGGAGTCCTGGGTTCTAATCGCAGCTCCATCACTGAGTGACGTCTAGCAAAGGCCTTGTCCTCTTTGGGCCTCAGTTTCCCCACATCAAATTAAAATAATCCCTTAGCAAGTGAACTCTTCTAGCCTTCTGGTTTGACTCAATTCCTTGGGCAAGACTAGGATTATAATTCCCATTTTGCAGATATGGAAACTGAGGCCCAAAGAGGTGAAGTGATTTGCTTGAGGCCACCCAGCTAAGCTTTTGGTGGGCCTTGACCACAATGTACTTTCTGTAATTTCAGACTCCAAAACCCACCCAGTGTCTGGTCTCTGAGTTCCACTTCCAAGCCCTCTTCCAGCTTGGACACCCTGGAACCCATATGGTCCCCACCACATTCACACACCACTGCCATCACTTGCCAACGCCTCTCTTAAAGCAATATACCCGTTGGTTCTCTTGTCGGGAACCGGATGGACAGAGCCCAGAGCCCTGAATGTAGCCTGAGCAACAGGGAAGACTTCCTACACTCAGCCTCTGTCCACCTTGGCAAACCTTTCAAGCTCTCTCCTCCAGCAAAGTGGGGCCACAACTCAGTGCCCCCACGGCCCTTCCAGGTCTCTGAGGCTGGGTCTGCCATACCCATGATCAGCCCCCTCGGCAACTCCGCCAGCCCCTGATGGCTCCATCCACCTGACCACTTGGAAGGCCCGTGGTTCCAGAGGGGAAGAGGGCTGCCTGGACACCAGGGTTTATGGATCACCAGCGTTTGTGGCCACCCCAATCCAGAAGTGACCTCTAACAAGTCCAGGAGGAGTTCCAAAGGGGCAGATGAGGGTGTGGGTAATTAATTGGGGGGATGTCAGGAGGACCAGCATGCCCACCCTTCCTTGGGGACAAGTAGAGGTGAGAGCTCTTTCTCCCACCTGCCTCCAGGGACTCCTCTGAGGTATCTGCATCCTGTGCCCTAGCCAGTGAGTGCACAGCGGGAGGATCAGGCCTCAGCATCGCAGGCTGTGAAGCAGCAGCAGCCCCGGGTCAGGGAGGAGGTTGGCAGGCAGGGGCGACCTGGAGGGAAGCCCAGATGGTGCAAGTGGTTTGCACACCTGAGCCTGTCCCTGGTGACCACTCTGCGACTTGCTCTCCACCCTCTGATCTAGCATTCCCTACCCTCCAAGGCCAGAATGTCCTGAGCTAGGCTGGCACCCCACCCCACCATCCCATCTTCAGTCCTGTGCCAAGCAGCCAGCCCCAGGAGTGCCTCTGGCCGCAAGGTCCCAGGCAGCTGGTGGGCACAGCTGAGAGGGGGGCCGTTCCCTTCAGGATGGGCAGCTACTCTGCCCCAGGGCCAGCTCCTGTCTCCAGCCCTCACTTTTCTCACTCCCACCCGCCCAGACCCCTTTCTACTCAACGGGTGTAGCCACTGGTGCTTTGAAGCCTTTTGTTTTTATAAGATGGTTTTTGCAAGGGGACCAGGTTCTCTTTTCACTAGGACCTTGCAAGGCGGGGAGTGCTCCCCTGGTTTCTGTGTAGGTGGGTTGATTAAAGATGGTGTTTTCTTCTCTATTTTCCTGTCCTGCCCTCTGGATCAGCGGGACCTTCTAAGGGAGATGTCTCTGCACAAGGGTGGTCTGGGCTGAGTCCATGTCATCTCTAGGGCACTGCAGTGCCTCTGACTGGTTTTGTGGCTTTAGGCAAATCACTCTCCCTTTCTTTCCTCATCCAAAAAAAATGCAGAGGTCAGACTAAGTGGGTTCCCAAACCTGCCTTCACAATCCCTTGAGCTTTCCACTTATTTTTCTGATTAGGTGCATTTGGAGTTTATGCTTCCAAATATCCTTTGCATCTTGGCTCTTCCCTCTTCCTGACGATTCAGTTCCTGGCTTCAGTGCTGGAATGAGCGGGCACACGGTGCATTAGTCACGGTCCCTGCACCCTACCCTTGACTTCCTGGATCCTATTCTGGTGATGTAGCCCGAGAATCAGCATTTTGAAATTTTTAAATTGTGTGTGTGTGAAAGCAGGTAATGTGTGTATATGGTGCAGAATTCAGAAGGTTCCAGAGCAGTTTTACACTCATATCTGTTTTTCTTTTCTTTCTTTTTTTTTCCCCTTGAGACAGAGTCTCACTCTGTCACCCTGGGTAGAGTGCAGTGGCATCATCATAGCTTACAACAACCTCAAACTCCTGAGCTCAAGCAATCCTCTTGCCTCAGCCTCCCAAGTAGCTGAGACTACAGGTGTGCACAATCATGCCCAGCTAATTTTTCTATTTTTAGTAGAGACAGGGCCTCGCTCTTGCTCAGGCTGGTCTCAAATTCCTGACCTTAAGCAATCCTGCTGCCCCAGCCTCCCAGAGTGCACGTGGCCCTCATACCTGTTTTTCATATCTTTCCAAAGACAGTCAATTGGCCAGGCGTGGTGCTAATCCTAGCACTCTGGGAGACCGAGGCGGGCGGATTGCTTGAGGTCAGGAGTTCAAAACCAGCCTGAGCAAGACCTCGTCTCTACTAAAAATAGAAAGAAATTAGTTGGACAACTAAAAATATATATACAAAAAATTAGCCGTGCATGGTGGTACATGCCTGTAGTCCCAGCTACTTGGGAGGCTGAGACAGGAGGATCACCTGAGCCCAGGAGTTTGAGGTTGCTGTGAGCTAGACTGATGCCGTGGCACTCGCTCTAGCCTGGGTGACAAAGTGAGACTCTGTCTCAAAAAAAAAAAAAAAAACAAAGACAGTCAATTCTTTTAAAAGTTATACAAATATTTTTTCACAAAAATGGCAACATATTCTACTTATTCTTCAACCTCCTGCTTCTTTCACTTTACTCTGAATCTTGACAAGAATAATAATAATTCATACAGAGCTGCCTCCTGTTCTCCCACGGTGACTGGTCCTGATGCAGCAAGTGGGTAGGAACCGGAGGACCTTACACAAGGATGCCCCAGGTCCTTTGTGCAAACCCTGGTGGGCCACTCCTGACCACGGGGCCAGAAGAAACTAAGTCACAGACATTGCCTCCAAGGAGCTCCCTGTGTAGTGGGAAGCAGAGAGGATGGGCAGGGAAGGGCGACTGCTGAGAGCAGCCGGCCGGCAGGAACTCAGGAGGGAGATCTGATGCAGTGTCTGGGGTAAGAACAATAGGAGACAGATTGGTTGGAGGAAGCTTCAATGGGGAATGTGTTCATTTCCTATTGCTATTATAACAAATTACCACAACTGCAGTGTCTTAAAACAATATAAATGTGTTACAGTTCTATAGAAGTCCAGTGTGGGTCTCACTGGACTGAAATGAAGACGTCTACAGGCTGTGCCTCTTTCTGGAGGCTCTAGGGGAATCTATTTCCTTGCCTCTTCCGGGTTCCAGAGGCTTCCTGCATTCCTTGGCTGGTGGCCCCTTCTTCCATTTTCAAAGCCAGAAACATCCCATCTCACTGATCCTTCTCCACCATCATCTCTGACCAGAGCCAGGACAGGTTCTCTGCTTTTATGTGTGTGTATATATATATATATATATATATTTTTTTTTTTTTTTTGAGATAGAGTCTCACTCTATTGCCCAGGCTAAAGTGCCATGGCATCAGCCTAGCTCATAGCAACCTGAAACTACTGGGCTCAAGCGATCCTCCTGCTTCAGCCTCCCCAGTAGCTGGGACTACAGACATGCGTCACCATGCCTGGCTAACCTTTTCTATATATTTTTAGTTGTTTGGCTAATTTCTTTCTATTTTTTTTTTTCTTGGCAATAGACTGATGGATCTTTCTATTTTTAGTAGAGACGGGGTCTCACTCTTGCTCAGGCTGGTTGCGAACTCCTGACCTTGAGCAATCCTTCTGCCTCGGCCTCCCAGAGTGCTAGGATTACCAGTGTGAGCCATTGTGCCAGCCTAGGTTCTCTGCTTTTAAGGACTCATGTAATTAGACTGGGCCCATTCAGATAATCCGGCATTTTCTCCTCATTTCATCTTTTTTTTTTTTTTTTTAATCACAGTCTTGCTCTGTCGCCCAGACTAGAGTGTAGTGTCATGATCATAGCTCACAGCAACCTCAAACTCTTGGGCTCAAGAGATCCTCCTGGCTCAACCTCCTAAGTAGCTGGAACTACAGGTGTGCACTTAGCCAGGAAAAAATCCTGTAGAAAAAAAATAAATAAATAAAAAGAAAAAAATTAAAGAAAAATAATATAAATAAAAAAAAAAAACAAAAAAACCAAATACAGGCATGCACCACCACTCCTGGCTAATTTAAATTTTTTTTTTTTTTTTTTTTTGTAGAGACAGGGTCTCCCTGTGTTGGCCAGGCTGGTCTCAAATTCCTAGCCTTAAGTAATACTCCCACTTCAGCCTCCCAAAGTGCTGGGATTACAGGTGTGGCCACCACCACACCCAGCCCCATCTCAAAATCCTTAATTTAATACATGTACAAATTCACCTTTGTCATGCAACACATTCACAGGTTCCAGGAATTAGAATCTGGACATCTTTGAGGGCCACTATTCTATCTTCCCCAGGAAAGGAGTTATATCTAGGTTACAGCAGCCCTGAATGCCACATCAGGGAGCATCGGCCTGTTGGGACGGCAATGGGGAACTATTGAAGGATTCTGGTCTGGAGCTACTGGATTAGAGTTGTTCTTTAGAGAAGTGGCGGGGTGAGGGGGGTGGGTTGGAGAAGGAAGGCAGGAAGCGGTGGTTTGTCTGCAAGAGGCCCAGAGTTTCTCACTTCTGCATGGAAGCAGTGTTCTCAGGCATGTGTGTGCTGGCCGGCACCCTGAGTGTGCCCGGGACAGCTTGTGCAGCAGTGATCAGCATGGACTGTGGGAGTCAGGAGGACCTGGTCCAAATCCCGAATCCACCACTCTGTAGAACCCGTCAAGCTGGTCTCCCCAGGAAATCCAGTGAAGTTCACCCAGCTCTGCCATCCCGAGGCCATCTCCCAGCGACTCCTGTACATTAGAACAATCCAGGTAGGGCAGGCCATCTTGCAATAACTGCTGAGTCATAGGGTGCCCAAGGCATTCTTTGAAGCAGTAGAACATGAATTGACCCAAAGTGCATTTGACAAGCACATAGTCTACTGGGATTTATAGACATACACATATTCTCTTCAATGCATTGGAATTTGGGTCTTGAAATTTTTAAACAGATTAGGGATGAGTTAGGACCTGACACCAAGGCTTCATACTCTCCTAAGAAGATTTACTACTACAAAGGGCCAGCACAGTGTTTCTCAGTCTTACAAAGTTTAAGAATCCCTTTAAATCCAGATCCCTAAACCCCAGATGCCCTGAGACACACTGATCCTACATCTCCAGGGCAGCATGGGAATCTGTGCTTCCCCAGTGCCTCCCCCACACCCCCAGTGATACAGGTTTGGCAACTCCTGGGCCCAGGGTCAGGCATTCAGTTTTGAAACCACCTGCTCCGTCATCCTGGGGGCCCTGCCAAATGATGCCTGCCAGCTCTTGCATATAGAGAACACGACTTGAAGAATATTTACTCAAAACTGAATTACATTTAAGCTCAATTTCATTTGTTACTGGCAATCCTACAATTGTTTTGAATGGATTAGTCATTTCAAAGGCTGTCATCAACGCTTGAAATTAAGCGTTGGCTTAACTTCACCACCAGGTTAATTTGGTCCAAGGCAGGGCTGCTAGAGGGCAGGGGTCCTCAGGCGTGGGGAAGGCCAGGTCTTTCCTTCTTCCAGCTTCAGCCTCAATCACCTGGAGCAGGTGAGGGCAGCTCCGCACCAGCCCACTCCCACCCGGGCGCTGGGGGCCAGACCCTGCCCTGGGCCTGGGTTCCAGTGACTCAGCAGTTCCGCTCGGTCTGCCCTGGGACCAGGCCAAGCAGGCCCAGGCAGGCTGGAGCTCCAGCAAGGCTGGTGCTGGGTATCCAACACCTCCATTCTAGTCCTTCCTCTGCCCCCAACTACCTGTGACCTTGAGGAACTCTTCCCCCTCTGGCCTCGGTGACGTCATCAGTGAAATGAGCGCGGTATTCACAGGCTTCTTTACTGCTGATGTTCTGGAATCCAGCTTCTCACCCCTCCCTGTACTTGGAAGGCCACTCTCAAATACAGATTCCTGGGCTTCACCTGGTTAACAGGTTTCAATTCATTGGAACTTGGGGCCCAACCAAGCATCTGAATTCATCATTCAAATATTTATTAAGCAGCTATTATGTGCTAGGAATTGGGGATATAACTGTGAACAAAACATGCCTTAATCCCTGGCCAGGCGTGGTAGCACTCTGGGAGGCCAAGGCGGGCGGATTGCTTGAGGTCAGGAGTTTGAAACCAGCCTGACCGAGATCCTGTCTCTACTAAAAATAGAAAGAAATTAATTGGCCAACTAATATATATAGAAAAAATTAGCCAGGCAGGGTGGCGCATGCCTGTAGTCCCAGCTACTCAGGAGGCTGAGGCAGCAGGATCGCTTGAGCCCAGGAGTTTGAGGTTGCTGTGAGCTAGGTTGACGCCACAGCACTCACTCTAGCCTGGGCAACAAAGTGAGACTCTGTCTCAAAAAAAAAAAAAATGCCTTAATCCCTGCTCCTGGTGAGGGTGTCTGTTGGAGGAGACATACAATAAATAAGCAAGTGAAATATATAATAGCTCAGTGTCATGCAGCAAAACTGGGGAAGGGAGAACGGGACAGGGATCAATTCCACTTTTAAACTGGGTGTCAGGTCAGTTAGGAAAAGTCTCACTGAGAAAGGTTTTTGATAAAAAGGTCTAAAGAAGGTTGGGTAGGCTCACACCTGTAATCCTAGCACTTTGGGAGGCCAAGGTGAGACAATCACTTGAGGCCAGGAGTTCAACACCAGCCTGGGCAATATATCGAGACGCCATCTCTACAAAAAAGTTTAAAAATCAGCCAGAGGATTGTTTAAGCCCAGGAATTCAAGGTTACAGTGAGTTATGATTGTGCCAGTGCACTCTAGTCTGGTCAACAGAGCAAGACTCTGTCTCTACAAAAGAAAAAGAAAAAAGGTTTAAAATAAAGATTGGGTAGAAAGCAAGCAAAGGGAACAGTATGGCAGGCTCAGAGCAAGGAAACGGGAGAGCAGTAGATAAGCCAGGGGATAACGGAGGAGAATGGCATTGGACTCAGTACTGGCCTTGAAGGACATGTTAAGGGCTTTAGCTTTAGTCTAAGTGGAATGGGAACCACAGAGGGACAGAGCAGAACAGAGGGATTCCGGGAGAACCCCTGTGGTTACTGTGGGAACAGACTGCAGGAGGTCAAGGGCTGGAACAGGGACCCCAGGCTGGGTGCCGTGGAGGTAATCCAGGCGAGAGATGCTGGTGGCTCAGGCGGGGTGGCCGCAGTGGAGGAGGTGAGAAGTGGCTGGATCCACTGTATTTTGAGGGCAGGACCAATAGGATTTGCTGCTGGGTTGGATATAGGATGTAAGTGAAAGAGAGTGACAGAGAGGTCCCTGGGAGTTTGGGCCTGAGCAAGTGGAAGGATAGAGCTGCCACTGAGATGGGGTGACAGCAGTAGGAGCAGATTTTAGGGGAAATTCTAGAATTTTCATTTGGTCATGTTCTGCTTGAGATGCCTCCATTCAGGTGGAGCTGTTGAGGAGGCAGTTGAGTATAAGAGAGTAGAGTTTGGGACTGAAGATAGAAAGTTTGGAATCATTGGTGTTGAGACAGCGTTACAAGTCCTGAAAGTGGATCAGAGCACCAAGCAAGTGAATGTAGACAGGGAAGGGGGCTGAGAGAGGGCACTTCTATACTTAGAATTGGGGAACAACAGGAAAAACCAGCAAAGAAGTCTGAGATAGGAAGAAATCAGGGAGCTGATAAAACTATAATTTCTCAGCCTGAGCAATAGTATGACCCCATCTGTACAAAAAATAGAAAAATTAGCTGAGTGCAGTGGTGTGCACCTGTAGTCCCAGCTACTCCGGAGTCTGAGACAGGAGGATTGGTTGAGCCCAGGAGTTGGAGGTTGCAGTAAGCTATGATGATGCCACTGAACTCCAGCCCAGGTGACAGAGCGAGACCTTAGCACACACACACACACAAAAGAACTAGCATTTTTGAGTTATCTCTGTTATCTCTGTTTGATTTTATTCTCTGCCAAGAAATATCCATTGAGCACCTGTTACATTCCAGGCAGTGGAGCTACAGCAATGAGCAAGATAGAGAGGGCCTTGGTTTTTCTCTCTTACAATTTACCTTCTAGACAGAATTGACATATATTTTCTTGTTTAGTCTTCATAACAATCCTAAATTTTATTAGCATCATGGAGAAACTAAAAGCTGGGGTAGGTGAAGTCACTTGCCCAGCGTTACACAGCGAGTCAAGGGCAGTATCAACTCCAGCCACTCTGCCTCTTGGGCTCAATCTCTAACCAGGGACACGTAGGGCCTCCTGGGGAATTGCGATGCCCAGCCAGAGCTGAGAACCACTGCCCTAGGACTTGGGGGATTCTATTCGCATAACAAATCACCCCAAAACTTAGCAGCTAAAATCAACAAGCATTATCTCCCACAGATTTGTGGGTCAGAAATTCAGGAGTGGGGTTGGGGGAAGGAAAGAAAGAAATTCAGGAGCAAGGCGGGTGGGGTGGCACCCAGGAGTTCGAGACCAGTCTGCCCCAACATAGCGAAACGTCATCTCAGAAAAAGAAAAGAAAAATCTGCAAGCAGCTTAGCTGGGTGGTGCTGCTGTAGGATCTCTCATGAGGTTGCAGGCAAGACTTAGGCCGGGCTGCAGGTGTGTGAAGGCTCCACTGGGGGGAGGGTCCACTTCCAAGATTGCTCAATCACATGGCTGTTGGCAGGAGCCCTCCAATCCTTTTCCCACCGGCCTCTCCACTGGGAGGCTCCAGTGCTTGTGGCAGCCAGCATGCCTGGAGCAGGTGATCAGAGAGCAAGCAAAGGAGGAGACAAGGAAGACCTGGTTTCAGATGTCACACCCCATCACTTCCACCACGCTGTTCCTTAGAAGCAAGGCACTGAGTCTGCTCTGCACTGAGAGGAAAGCAGTTAGGCTCCACCTTTTGAAGGAAGGACTGTCAAAGAATTTGTGGATATACTTTTAAACCACTACAGGGACTCCGATTATTGTTATAATACTCTTATATATTACTTTGAAGAAACCAAACAGGGGCTTAGAAAAAAATAGATGCTCAGTCTAGAAATAGATGCTCGGTCTCCCTTCCTCCTCTCTTATCTGTGTCCTCCACTCCCCCCTGTGACCTTTTGGATTCAAATGCCCCAGACTTGGAGCACTGGGGGAAAGAGGATGGATCTACTCACTGGTGGAGAGTGCGTGGCTCCCGGCACCCAGCAGACACGGGGTCAGCGCTGATAGAAGGAAGCTGCTGGAGAACCCCCCGAGCCAGGCTTGTCGAGCCAGGCTTGTCGGTTCATTCCCCGGATGTTTCCTGCTGCCTCTGCAAGTGTGTGTGCTGGTACTGGGGCACAGAGATAGATCTTACCTAGTCCCTGTCCCTGAGGAGAGTCCTCAGACTAGATGGGAAGAAGTTTAATATAAAACAATGTAATACAAAAAGCAGAATATGGCCAGGTGGGGTGGCTCATACCTGTATTCCTAGCGCTCTGGGAAGCTGAGGCAGGAGGTTCGCTCTAGTTCAGGAGTTTGGGACCAGCTTGAGCAAGAACGAGACCACCTCTCTACCAAAAATAGAAAAAATTAGCCAGGTGTGGTGGCCTGCGTCTGTAGTCCCAGCTACTTGGGAAGCTGAGGCAGGAAAGTCACTTGAGCCCAAGAGCTGGAGGTTGCTGTGAGCTAGGCTGATGCCACAGCACTCTATTCAGGGCAACAGAGCAACTCTGTCTCAAGAAAAAAAAAAAAAAAAAAAGCCCAAACAAAACAAAAGCAGAATGGGCGAGGCACAATGGCTTATACCTATAATCCTACCCCTTAGGGAGGCTGAGGCTGGAGAATGGCTTGAGGCCAGGAGTTTGAGACTAGTGAGACTAGCCTGGACAACATAGCAAGACCTCCATCTCTACCTAAAATAGAAAACATTAGCCGGGCATGGTGGCATGCACCTGTAGTCCCAGCTACTCAGGAGGCTGAGGCAGAAGGATCGCTTGAGCTCAGGAGTTTGAGGTGGCGGCAAGCTATGATGACACCACTGCACTCTAGCCCGGGCAACAGAGCAAGACCCTATCTAAAAAAACCAACAACAACAGAATGGATGCTGTGACAGCAGTGTGCTCCAGGGCGGTGGAGAACCATGGCAGAGCGCAGAGGAGGGCAGGGAGAAGGCTTCGCAGAAGGGGCAGCACTAGAACTGAGACTGGAAGGACGAAGAGGAATGTGTGTGGAAAGAACAGCATTCCAAGCCGAAAGAACAGCTCCTTCAAAGGCACAGAGGAGTGAGAGAGCCTAGAATGTTGGGGGAATTTCGGAGTCAGAAGGAACCGGATATCATTTAGTGGACACCCCATCACTTCTAATAATAGTGATAGCCAACAGTTTCCAAATGCTGGCCAACTGCCAGGCACTGTGCTGAGCACTGGGGCCGGATTGTCCAATTGGATCCTCACAACAACCCAATATAGGAGTTACTATTATTATCAGTAGTTCACAATGAGGAGACTGAGACTCAGAGAGGTTAAGGACCATGCCCAAGGTCACACAGCTATAAGCTGCAGGGCAAGGACCTAAATCAGGATCTTTCTGACATAAAAGCCTGTGCTTTCAGCCTCTGCACTGTACTACTCTGCACTAGTGAGTGGTCACGCAGCCTCAACTTGCACAACTGAAGTGACAGAAAGCCCGCTATCTCTCTGGCTCTCACACATCCTGGTCCTGGAAAAGCCACCAGCCTAATTGAAGCAAGACCAAAGACAGGCACTACCTGTGTTTCAAGCCAACAAGCATTCACTGAATATCAGTCCAATACCATGTACTCAAAGAGCTCCAGTTAGAGGCATAATCAGCGCCCTGTTAGCAGCACAGCTGGTGGCTGCAGGGAGGAGCCACTTCTCCCAGCGGGGACATGGGTTTCTCTAGACCAGAGCTTCACAAACTCAGCATTATTGCCATTTGGGGCTGGATAATTCCTCGTTGTGCGAGGCTGTCCTGTGCGTCCCTGGGCTCTACACACCCCAAATTGTGACGACCAGAAATGGCCCCAGATGTTGCCAAGTGACCCTGGGGGTCAACTTCACCCTTACTTGAGAACCACTTCTAGACAGAGGAAATAAAGTGAGTAAAGTGAGACTGGATAAATCACTTTTTTTTTTTTTTTTTTAACAAAGTCTCCATCACCCCAACTAGAATGCAGTGGCATCATCATAGCTCACAGCAACCTCGAACTCCTGGGCTCAGGTGGTCCTCCTGCCTCAGGCTGCTGAGTGCCGGGACTGCAGGTGCATACCACCACATCGGCTAATTTTTTCTCTTTTTGTAGAGATAGGATCTCACTCTTGCTCAGGCTGGTCTTTTTTTTTTTTTTTTTTTTTTTTTTGAGACAGAGTCTCACTCTGTTACCCAGGCTAGAGTGCCGTGGCGTCAGCCTAGCTCACAGCAACCTCAAACTCCTGGGCTCAAGCAATCCTGCTGCCTCAGCCTCCTGAGTAGCTGGGACTACAGGCATGCACCACCATGCCTGGCTAATTTTTTCTAGATATTTTTTAGCTTTCCAGCTAATTTTCTTTCTATTTTTAGTAGAGATGCGGTCTCACTCTTGCTCAGGCTGGTCTCAAACTCCTGAGCTCAAACTACCCACCTGCCTCAGCCTCCCAGAGTGCTAGAATTACAGGCATGAGCCACCGCGCCAGGCCTTAGGCTGGTCTTAAACTCCAAACCTCAAGCAATCCTCCTGCCTCAACCTCTCAGAGTGCTAGGATTATAGGTGTGAGAAATCGCACTTGGCCATATTTTTAAACTATTTTTTAAAAAGCTAGTCAAGGCCAGGTGCAGTGGCACACGGGAGGCTGAGGCAGGAGGATTGCTTGAGCCCAGGAGTTTGACGTTGCTATGAGCTACGATGACGCCACAGCACTCTACCCAAGGCCACAGAGCGAGACTCTGTCTCAAAAAAAATGTAAAAATAATCAACATTAAGCACATACTGAGTTGTTACAATGTGCCAAACTGACATTAACTCTGAATCTTCACAACCACCTGTCAAGCAGCTGCTGTGATTCCCATTTTATAGATGAGGAAACTGAGACACAGAGAAATTGAGTAAAACAACACAGGTGGTAAAGTTCCTGGGAAGAAACCCCTGTCTGTGGAGCACCTGGCGGAGCATTTTTCCTGAGTGATCTCATCCACCCTCCCAACTGTCTCCAGCAGAGGTGCCCCCTGTTTACCAGGGCAGCGTCTTCCCTGTCTTCACAATCCTAATCTTTCTCTTGGGGAGTGTGGCTGTCACAGCAGCACCTGCCCAAACACGGTCTAGACTGGGAGGATGCCACCCCTCCCTGCCGGTCTGTCCCCCCAGCACCCCTGAGCCAGGAAGTCTGTGTCCTTCTGAGTGCCTAGCCATCCGGCTGCCCAGCCCTGGCCCTCCGTTTCCTTGTCTTGGCCTGGGAAAGGTCATGGGCTCTGGAGCTGGACAGACCCAGCTGTGCCACTTACTAACTGGGTAATCTTGGCCAATGCATCATTTCTCAGAAACTCAGTTGCTTCACTTGCAAAACGCCTCACCAGGCAGGCTTCTATGAGCATCGCAGGAGGCAACGATGTAACATTTCCCTAGCATGCAGGCATTTGGGTTTTAAGGATGCCTGAACTGAAGACAGTCCTAACGGTGGGGCCCCAGGCCTTCCCCGGTAGCCAGGGCTGAGGATTTGGGCACATGAATGTGTCCTCTCTACCTGCCCAGTGTAATGTGGTAAGCTTTGACTCCAGACTGCTTCCCCCCAAACCCTGACCCATCCTGCCACCTCACCCCCTCCAGAAAAGCAGCTCCTAGATCACCATGGATGGGGAAGGGGAGGTTTCAGGACCCCAAGAGGAGTGGGGATGGGGTGAAGGTCAAGGAGGGGATGAGAAAAGTGGGGATGGGATACCACCCTGGGAGTGACCAGAGTAGTGGTTCCCTTTAGGCAGGTTAGCCTGCTGCTCTGAGCCTCAATATTCCCATCTGTAAAATGGCCCTAATAATGTGTACCTCAGGGCCATAGAAGGTAAGGGTAAGGGCTTTGAAAATTGTAAAGAGCTGTGCACAGAACTCATGTTTTGGGTGGCCTGACGCCTGTTTACCAGACTAGACTGTAGAGCAGACATAGGGGGACATGAGTCTGAGATCTGACCCCAGTGGGGCTTATAGAGAGGTCTCCCTGGCCTAGGGCATCTCTGGGGGCTGCTTAGACTTCCCTGCCAGTTCTGGCCTCTCTTTGCCTGCCTCTGTAGCACTTGTCTCCCATTTTTATTTTTATTTACTTACTTTTTGTTTTTTGAGACATGGTCTCACGCTGTCACCCCAGCTAGAGTGCAGTGGTGTCGTCCTAGCTCACTCCTGGGCTCAAGCAATCCTCCCCAGGACTTCGGCTGGGACTACAGATCAGGACACTGTGCCCAGCCCACCTCTCGGGATGGGCGATGGGTGAGTGCGCTGTCCCACTGCCACAGAGAAGCAGCTATTTCCTTCCACCCCATGATCTGCGTATCGCCGCCGTGGCCTTTACCCAGCAGCCTTATGAACCCTCTCCAGCCTCCACTGTGATCAGACTCCCACTCCCCAGAGTTTCCGGCTACACACGGAGCCTCCGCTCCTGCTGTGCACCCCCAGCACAGGGCATGGTGCTCTGGGGTTCAGTTTTGCAAGGGTTCAGGACAACTGGGAGGAGTTTAGGGGAAACAGATCCCAAGACTACGTTTTTGATGCTGGAGCCATTGGGAAGTCCAGTGTCTCTTCTCCTGGGACCCAGAGCTATAGTAAAGTCAATAAAAGCTCAGAACTTCCTGCAGCCATCTCGCTTGGCCACACGGAAGAGAACTGAGGGATAATAAGAGAGATGGAGCCTGAAATCTTCCCTTGAGCCCTGGGATCCAGCCATACCTAAAACATACTCATACAGTTTTTGTTTGTTTGCTTTAGTTGGTTTATAGTATGTTTCTGCTACTTGCTCCTGCTAGAATTCTGGGTGATACAATGTTTGAATAAGTCTGATCTAGCTCTTAAGAGGGCAGGAGACTCAAGTCAAATCATAAGTGGTTTGGCATAAAACCCAGCACATAATAAGCACTCACTGCTCAGAAAACACCACTCTTGGTGCTGGGTGTAGGGGTGTGTGCCCATAATTCCACCAACATGGGGCGGGGTGGGGGTGGAGGTGGGAAGATCACTTGAGCCTGGGAGTTCTAGACCA
The DNA here is from genome assembly GCF_040939455.1 of Microcebus murinus. Taxonomy (NCBI): domain Eukaryota; kingdom Metazoa; phylum Chordata; class Mammalia; order Primates; family Cheirogaleidae; genus Microcebus; species Microcebus murinus. The sequence goes on along the minus strand of NC_134105.1, from coordinate 21,772,504 downwards.
GCCTGGACAACATAAGGAGACCTCATCTCTTAAAAAAACAGAAACCAACCAAACAAAAAAAACCATTTTTATACTCCCCTATGCTTCTTCACCAAGGCAAATATTACGATTTAATTTTTTTTTTTTTTGAGACAGAGTCTCACTTTGTTGCCCAGGCTAGAGTGAGTGCCATGGCGTCAGCCTACCTCACAGCAACCTCAATCTCCTGGGCTCAAGCAATCCTTTTGCCTCAGCCTCCTGAGTAGCTGGGACTACAGGTGCAAGCCACCATGCTCAGCAATTTTTTTTTTCCTATTTTTAGTAGAGAAGGGGGTCTTGCTCTTGCTGAGGCTAGTCTCGAACTCTCAAGTGATCCTCTTGCCTCGGCCTCCCAGAGTGCTAGGATTACAGGCATGACTCACGCAGGTCCAAACTACCCTTTTAAAGTAAGGATTAAAGCAGAGGGAACCTCATTATCATACTGGTTGAGATTTAAACTGGTCTGTTTGGGAAACTGGCTCTCCCCCCACCCCCTCCCAACTTCTCAGAACATCAGATAACAAGTTAGTAACTGTGGTGATAGAGAACTTTAGCATGGGTGACTCATTTTGATTTCAGTCGGGTCAGTTGGGGCCCGGCGCAGGAGCTTAGTCCGAAACAGTGGCCTCCTATCATTTTGAGTTAACGTTACAGGGAGTGACGAATAAGCCTTCCTCTTCACTTCCTGCCTCTCGACCCACCCTCCAGCGACCCCGCAAAACACGAACAGCCACGGCCATGTCAGTGCAGAGGACGCGTGACCCACGCGGGGGAAGGGCCTGTCGCCGGCCGTAGCCGCAGGGCCGGGGGCCTGGAGACCCCGGCGCGGGAGGGGGACGGCCGGCGGGCGGGCGCTCTGAAGCCCAGGACGGCCTCAGGTGCCGCCTCCGCGCCCCTCCGGCCGTCTCCCCGCCCGGACCCCCCCACCCGGTTTCCCCCAGGAAGGGCCCCCCCAGACGCCGACCCCGGAGCTCGGCCCCGCCTCCACTCCCGACCCGCGCCCTCCCTTCCCCGGGCTCAGGGCCCACCGCCAAGTCTCGGTGTCCCCCACCCCAGAGGGCCCGGGCCCGCCCCCGTCGCCGCTCCCCTCCCCCTCCTCCTGTCCTCCCCTCCCCTCCCCACCCCCTCCCCTCCCCACCCCCTCCCCTCCCCCTCCCCTCCCCCCTCCCCTCCCCTCCCCCCTCCCCTCCCCCCCTTCCCTCCCCCTCTTCCCCCTCCCCTCCCCCTCCCCTTCCCCCTCCCCTCCCCCTCCCCTCCCCTTCCCCTCCCCCCCAGCGGGTCCGGCCTCCAGCGCCCCTCCCGTCTCCCCGAGGGAGGGTCCCCCCTCCCCTCCCCACCCGTCGTCACGCCCTCGTCCTCCCCCGCTCGGGCCCCGCCACAGCCCCGCCCCTCCGCGACTCTTTCCCAGAATTGGGCCCCGCCCGCTCGGCTCCCGCCCGGCCCGCCCGCCCCGCGGGCGCCCTTTGTTCTGAGCCCCGCGGCCGCGGGACCCGGGAGCCGCCGATCCCCCCGTGTGGCGGACCCGGGCGCCCGACCGCACCCTCCCCTGGTTTCCGGGCCGGGGTGTGCGGCGCCCGCTCGCCCTGCTCTGCCCCGCTGGACGTGCGTGTGCTTCAGCCCTCCGCGCCCGGAGAGCCCGCCGTCCTTTTCCAGGTTTAGCCCTGGAGAGCCGACGCCAGCCCTGCAGCCCTAAAACCGGCTCCCGCCGCGGCCCGGCTGCCGGCCTTGAGCCAGTGCTGCGACTTCCCCGAACCTGGTGACGTGGGGGCCGAAACGCTGATGCCCAGGGCTCGCCTGAAATTGAATTAAATGCAGAAACACAAACGTGAAAGCTGCAGGCACAGAGCGAACGTTCGATGCGTGCCTTTGGAAGCTCTCCGCTGAAAAACGCTAACCTTTTCGTGTAAAGTTTGCCCTCCTCCCCCACCGCACTCGGCAAGGACAATTTGGAGTCCGCCTAAATCTTGGAAATCTTACTTTCCCTACCGAGGCTTTCCATGAGGTCTCAGACACCCACACCCTCCTGGAGCCACACTGGTTTATCTCCACAGTGTGCTCCAAGGCCCCCTATTCAATTACTTCTTTTTTTTTTTAAAGAGTCTAGCTCTGTCGCCCCAGGTAGAGTGCGGTGGCGGCATTGGTCATCCTGGCTCACAGCAACCTCAAACTCCTGAGCTCAAGTGATCCTCCTGCTTCCCAAGTAGCTGGGGCTACAGGCTGGCCTGCACCTAATTTTTCTATTTTTAGTAGAGACGGGGCTTCACTCTTGCTCAGGCTGGTCTTGAACTCCTGAGCTCAGGCGATCTCCCTCATCGGCCTTCTAGAGTGCCAGGGTTACACGCGCGAGCCACACGCCCGGCCCGATTACTTTTCTTACACTCCATGCAATGTGCAGAACTTAAACCTGCAGTTTAGTGAGTTTTGGCTAACTGAAAACAGCCCTGTAGGTCACACACTTACCAAGACACATCAAGTTTCTAGCTCCCTAGAAAGTTCTCCTTGGCCGCTTCCCCCCTGAATCTCCGCCTCCCACACCAGGCAGCCACTGTTCCACTTTCTATCACCCTGGATAAGTTTTGCCTCAATGTAAATTAACGTAAAAGACACGGGTTTTTATTTCTTTTGAGTAAAGGAGCAGAATTGGTGGGCCACAGGGTAACTGTATGTTTAACTTCATGAGAAACTGCCAAACAGTTCTCTAAAGTTATATCGTATTACTTTCTCACCAACAATGTACAAGAGTTCCAGTTGCTCAACATCCTCCCGAGCATTTGGCATTGCCAATCTTTTTTACTTTTTGCCACTCTGACGGGCGTAGTGTATCTCATTAGAGCGTTACTTTTAAAAAATGTGTAATGCGAGCACACAATTCTGAAGATACAAAAGACTATTTAATAAAGAATAGTCCATTCAATTTTTCTCCCTGGAAGGTAAGTTTTATGAGTGGCTTGTGTCACTGTTTAAATTGAACTTTCTTTTTTACTATCTGTCTTTTTCCCACTAGAATATAAGCCCGGGGAGGAGAAGGGCTGCGGGTGGTGTTCCCAGCTGTCATCTGAGCTCTGTTCCAATGCTAGGGAAAGCCTAATAAATATTGTTGAATGAATGCCTGGCACTGTTCTAGACAAGTCACATAACCTCTTACATTATCACATTTTTATTCAAGAGAATAGCAGACTCCCTCTGGACCAAGCCTGGAATAGAGTGATATCAATAAAAAATTGTTAAATGAATGAATGTTGATGAAGGAAATCCCAGGTTGTTCCAGCAGGCAGTGCAAGTTGGCTTTTTTTCTGTTTTAATCACCACCTGTATGTCAGGTGCTGTGCACACACTGAAAAGAGACATCTGTTATTTTTGCTTCGCATTTTTGCTTTGATTTTTTTTTTTTTTTGCTTTAATTTTTAACATTGCTTCACATGTCTGGTAATGGGACCCTCATTTTTCTCTGGGGAGGTGTCCTCCCCACTGAGCCCACACCTCCATCAGCTCCAGGGCATGTGACTCAGACCTAACTAATCAGAGCGGCTCAGCTCCTTGGCAGCAGTGATTGGTCCAGGGCTGTGCCCGGCCAGCCTGGGCCAATGAGAGCCAGCCCTGGACTGTGTTCGAACTGTTGGGCAAGAGAGCTCTGTTTTTCCTGCTGGACTTGCAGCTGTGAGGATGGAAGTTTAGGAGAAATGAGATCAAAGGGAACTGAGTTTTGAATGAAGTGGTGGAGCAAGCCACAGGGAACACCCCCAGCATGAGGAAGAAGAGGACGAAGGCCAGTGCAGTCAAGTGAAAGGAGGAGGGGAAGCAGGAATGAGTTCAGGGGGACAGGCAGAAGCCAGATCTTGAGGGGCCTGGAGAGTCATGAGAGGGGTTTGGATTTTACTCTGAGAAGCTATTGGAAGGCTTTGAGCAGAGGAGTTGTGCAATCTGATTCACATTTGTAAAAGATCCCTCTGTGAGGAGACTGGGATTGAGGGATGGGGCTGGAGGCAGAAGGGAGAAGGGTTAGGAGGGTGTTGCAGTTATGGAGGTAGAGAAGATAGTGATTCAGATTAGGGTCGTAGTTTTGGTGAAAAAATATTTGGCATGGTTCTGTTTGAGAATGGAGCCAGAGCAAAAATAAAATAGAGCCTAGGGTATTGCTTCTTTTTTTTTTTTTTTTTTTTTTTTTTGAGACAGAGTCTCACTTTGTTGCCCAGGCTAGAGTGAGTGCCGTGTTGTCAGCCTAGCTCACAGCAACCTCAAACTCCTGGGCTCAAGCAATCCTTCTGCCTCAGCCTCCCGAGTAGCTGGGACTACAGGCATGCGCCACCATGCCCAGCTAATTTTTTCTATATATATATATATATATTAGTTGGCCAATTAATTTCTTTCTATTTTTGGTAGAGATGGGGGTCTTGCTCTTGCTCAGGCTGGTTTCGAACTCCTGACCTGGAGCAATCCGCCCGCCTCAGCCTCCCAGAGTGCTAGGATTATAGGCGTGAGCCACCCCGCCCGGCCTGTGTTGCTTCTGATGACATCATTAGAGCCCCTGGATTCACCCGCGCCTGAAGCTGTTTCTCTTGGTCTTTACAATTACTTGAGCCAATAAATTCTTTTTTATGCTTAAAGTCAGTATGACTTGGGATTCTGTTTCTTGGAAATGAAATGAGTCTTGGCTTGTGTGCATTATCCCATTAATCTTCAAAACAGATCTATGAGGTTGCTACTGTTATTAGCTCATTTTTGAAGTTAAAAAAACTGAAGCTTACAGAGAGAAAGTGAATTGCCCAGGGCTACGCAGAAAGCAATGGTGGAGATAGGATTCAGATGGGGCGGAGAACCTGCAGCCCTGGGCCACCTGTGACCTTCTGGATCCTTGAGTGCCGCCTTTTGACTGCATCCAAATTTTGAAGAACAAGTCTTTTTAATAAAACTTAATTTCCTGTTTGTAAAATACAGATGGTCCTGAAATAATATTTATTACTTAACTTATGAATTGTCAATGTTATGATGATACAGAACCATTCTGTTTTTCATTTTCAGTATAATATTCAATAAATTACATGAGACATTCAGTACTTCATTATAAAATAGACTTTGTGTTAGATGATTTCACCCAACTGTAGGCTAATGTAACTGCTCTGAGCATGTTTAAGGAATCATAGGCTAAGCTATGATGTTCAGTAGGTTAGGTGTGCTAAATGTATTTTTGACTTACAATATTTTAAATTTAGGGTAGGTTTATTGCAACATAACCCCATCATAGGTCAAGGAGCTTCTGTGTACCCATTACCCGTTGACTCTGCCTAATGTCACCTCCCTGGCTAGCCTTCTGTTGCTTTTGCTCTGCTCTACAGGGGGATTCCATTGATCAGGGTGAGCCTTTGTGCTCTAAAGGAACCCTGAAGCCGTTGGACTCCCACCCACCTCCTCACAGGACTCCCAGAGTTCTCAGGTAAGTTCTCAGTAAATCCCCTGAGTTACGCACACATGGAGCACTGCCATGTAGGCCAAAGACTCCAGGAGCACATGTGCCAGTGTCAGAGGCAGTGATATGTGATAGGACTGATTATCTCAAAAGTGGCAGAAACTCAGATCAAACGAGCCCAAGAAAAATGGGATTAGCAAGCTTGAAATATAAAACGGAGTGGCTTCAAGTATGGCTGGACCCAGGGGCTCAAATGACATTCAAGTTCTCCATTTTTCTTGCCTTCCAGGCTCTCTGTGTGGGAAGTATGATGGCTTCCAGCAGGTTTAGCTTAGCAACTTCAAGAGAAAGAGACGATTTTCCCCGATAGCTATAGGAGGTAATATCTTAAGAGGACTCCAGTTGACTCAGTTAGAGGCAAGTGCCCATTCTTTCTCTGACCCATTAGGCAAATGGTATATACCTTTGGGCAAGACAGGGTCATGTGCTCACCCCCTTCACCCAGAATTTGGTGAGTCAGAATCTGCATCAATCAACCCACATAAAATGGTTCATTTTTGAATGATTTTACCCCCAAAAGGCTAAGGAAGGACTGCAGTAACACAATCATCTTCAATGTAACCTGGAACTCCTATCCTCCCCCTCAGCCTCAGTGCAGGGTAAACTTAAGAAATCCCGGCCAGTCGTGGTGGCTCAGCCTGTAATCCTAGTACTCTGGGAGGCCAACATGGGAGGATCATTTGAGCTCAGGAGCTCCAGATCAGCCTATCTCAAGAGCGAGACCCCATCTCTACTAAAAAAAAAAAAAAGAAGAAGAAAATAGAAAAGTTAGCCAGGTGTCATGGAGTGTGCCTGTAGTCCCAGTTACTCAGGAGGCTGAGGCAGTAGAATAAGCCCAGGAGCTGGAGGTTGCAGTGAGCTATGATGACACCACTGCACTCCACCCTGGGTGACACAGTGAGACTCTAGCTAAAAAAAAAAAAAAAAAGAAAGAAAAAAGAGAAAGAGAGAAAGAAGAAAGAAGACCCTGGCCATTCTAGCATTTCGACTTCATGTAGCTGAACCTGGGAAGTTGTGCCGGCAGTTTGTACTGGAAAGAGGCTAGCATTTTTTAGGCAAGCAGACCTGAGTTCAAGCCTGATTTCTGGCATTGTTATACAGCAGCTGTTCGTTCTTGACATTTTTGTGTTTGCTTCATATCTCTTTTTCCTTTTTTTGATAGCTGGAGAAAGGGAACACATTTTAATCTTAAAGCATTTTTGGTGGCAACTTTGAAAAGATTAAAAGACAGAAAAATCACACTGCACAAATTAGAAGTAACAATTATGCAATCATGACCACTAAAACTTAACGTGGCATGATGGCTACAAGATGCTCATAGGTGTCATGCTGGGCCAGGTGTCTCTAGTACTGTTTCACTGTTTGAGAGGAATCATTTTCTGCCTTTACCAAGTTCTCTCGTATGATCAGAAGACCAGGGTCTTGCATGTTATAGTCAAGACACAGTCTCTCCTGGGCATTGGCAGTTGTTACACCTCTCAGCCAACTGTCCCCTAGACGTCGTCCTAACAGCATGTGTTCTCAGGTAAAGCGCGGTAATTACATTTTACCTATTGATGATCCAAATTCAGCAGCACACCTGTGAACGCTGTGTTGATGAGGGAAAGTAGGTAATATGCACATGAATCTGTTACATTGTATTCTGTATTCTGTTGCACAGAATAGAAAACCCAATTCAAACCTGCTTAAACGAAGGGTATTATTTTCCATCCAAGAAGGTCCAGAGGTAGGGAAGGGCTCCTGGATTGGCTGATGACTCCACAATTCCATCAAGGAGCCAGGTTCTGCCCATCTCTCTGCTCTGTCAACCTCAGTGGTGGCTTCATCCTTGGGCCGGTTGAAAGACAGGGCTGCGATTCTTCATTCACATCCAAGGGCCAGAACGTTCGGGGCAAGAGGCGACCATATCATTCCATGGCTCTCTCTTGGGAAGAAACATGTCCTAGAAGCCCTCTAGCAGATCCTTCTGGGGCCCCGCTGGACAGAATTGAGTCACATGGCCATTATTAGTATATTATTTTTGACAGAGTCTCACTCTGTTGCCTGGGCTAGAGTGCCGTGGCGTCAGCCTGGCTTATAACAACCTCAAACTCCTGGGCTCAAGCAATCCTCCTGCCTCAGCCTCCCAGGTAGCCAGGACTACAGGCATGCACCACCATGCCTGGGTCATTTTTTCTATTTTTAGTTGTTTGGCTAATTTCTTTCTATTTATAGTAGAGACGGGGTCTTGCTCTTGCTCAGGCTGGTCTTGCACTCTTGAGCTCAAGCAATCCTGCATAGGCCTCCCAGAGTGCTAGGATTACAGGTACGCACCTGACCATTCTTGAGCCATTACCTTTGACAGGGACGGAAACGTCATCTTGGATAGGTGTAGAATGGATGAAAGATGGGGATTAACCAGAACACCATGGGACTAATTTAGGTAATTGATTTAAAGGGCCTAGATGTAGGTGCTCAACTGAAAATAGTTCCCTTCCTTTTCAGTATTGGCATGATGCTTTTGTCAAGTTTCAATGTGAAAAGTCGGTTCTTGACACGCTCATGGCTGATGAATGACCAGACACAAAAATGAGGTTAAGGAGAAAAAGATAGGATTATAGGGCAAGAACGAGACATAGGTTTACAGAACATAATACATACACCACAGATGACAACCAGATCCATTGTTGCAGCAAAGGGAGAGTTAAAGGAAGGGCACAAAAAAGGGGTTGGTTATGGTCTTTGTTTTATAGTGCCCGGATTGGGTCCTCCCTCATGGTTCAGAGGTCACCAAGGAACCACTTTGATTGGACAGTTGGGAGTTGCATGACCTGAGCCTTACTACGCATGCCGTGTGTTCTGGTTCACTTTTGGACTCTATGGTACTTATGCAACTTGGCCAGTGGGCTAGAGAGTCCTCTGCATTCCTTTGTAGCTGGTGCCCTAAGTTATGATTGGCCAATTCTTAGAGTATTACACCCCCCCCCCAGGCATGGCAGTCCCTGGGGAGAGGATTAAGGTAAAGCAGGACCAAGATGGGGACCTGGGGCCCACGCTTGTCCTTCTTCCCAGGTGGAGCAACCGCACCAAGGCAACAGCACCCACTTTCACCCCTGGGAGACCTGGAGTCTGGCTACCTGCCGAACACTCTGACTAGTGATGTGTCTGCAGAAGGTCGATGTTAGGTGGCCGTCTGCTCCAGGAGTACCAGGGCCTCTGATCCGGGCCTGGTAAAGGCTCTTTGGTTGCAAGAAACTGAGCACCATTCAACCTAGAACAAATAAGAAGGGGAGTGGTGGACCAATTCAGGGAAACTGCAGGAGGGAGCTCCAGTCCTCCCGGAAATTGTTCTCCTTCTCTCCCAACCCCTGTTGCCACTGACCGCCATTTCTCTTGCTCGTGCATTCCAATCATCTCCTAACTCAGTTCCCCATGTCCTCGGTTGCTCTCTATGGCCGCTCACCACACTGCAGCTGCAACGGTTTTACTTCTAAAAACAAACACGTGGCCCGGTGGTGGCTCAGGCCTGTCAATCTAACACTTTGGGAGAAGGAAGCATTAAGATCGCTTCAGCCTGAGAGTTCAAGACCAGCCTGAGCAAGAGCGAGATCCTTTCTCTACAAAAAACAGAAACATAGCTGGGTGTGGCGGCCCATGCCCGTAGTCCTGGCTGCTGGGAAGGCAGAGGTGGGAGGATGCCTTCTGACTGATCAGAAAGCAAATGAAGCCCAGCTGCCTTGCCTCAGGGCAAGACAAGGCAGAGACAGCATTCTGGATTCTTCCACTCCAGAATCCCCAGATAGGGTCCGGCTGACCATACTCCCTTCTCCGGCTTTTGTCTGAGATCACGCCCTTGTGAGCCTTCCTCCCTGTCACTGTCCTGCTTCCCTGCTCCCTGACCCGTTTTCCCTGAGCGCCCTTCTTAATCAATCACATGTGCAGGGGATCGCTGTCTTGGAATCTGCTTCTAGAAAAACCCAAGTGTTTATTTGCCTTTACTAAAACAGGACTTATTTACTTATTTATTGGGCCATTTATTTAATTACTAAAGTAAGATAGACATTTACTATCACTGTCAAATTCAAGCAAAACTGAACACAAAGCAATGTTAAATTTCACAAATTCCAAGTCTGCTGCTCCCTGAGAGGGTGAATTGTGCTATTAGTTATCTGTAAGTCCTTTTAGACCTTGAACTATGTGTTTTCACTCAGACCTGTACTTTGTTTGCTTGTGTTTTTCATAACTGGGATAGCTCTGTGTGTTTCATTTGGCAACCTGCCTTTTTTCTTTAAGAATCTGTCTTGAGCTTTTTTCCCATGTCAGCATATATGGACCTGCCTCCAGGGTGACCTTCCTAAGCTGACATCAGGCTGCCCCCCTTCTTAGAGGCCTTAAAGTTAAGAAAAGAAAAATAGCTCAGAGCCCTCCGAGCTAGCTATGTGAGGTATGCAAAATTTATCAGGCCCAGAGAGCTATTAGTATGGAACTTCAGTCATGCTCCCCTCCCCTAACTCATGCCCAGGGATAATTCTTTAAAGGCCATTTGGGCCAGGCCTGGTGGCTCACGCTGTAATCCCACCACTTTGGGAGGCCAAGAGCAGGAGGATCACTTAAGGCCAAGAGTTTGAGACCAGCCTGGGCAACATAGTGAGACCCTGCTGGGAATAGTAGCCTATAGTCCCAGCTACTGGGGAGGCTGAGAAAGGAGGCTACCTTGAGCCCAGGTGTTCAAGGTTGCAGTGAGCTATGATCACACCACTATACTCTAGCTTGGGCAACAGAGCAAGATCCTATCTCTAAAAAAATAATAGGCCAGACGTGGTGGCTTATGCCTATAATTCTAGCACTTTGGAAGGCCAAGATGGGAGGATGGCTTGAGCCCAGGAGTTTGAGGTTGAAGTGAGCTATGATGACACCACCGCACTTTATTTTTTTATTTTTAACCACTAGACCACCAGGGAACTACTGCACTATAGCTGGGGTGACAGAGCAAGATGCTCTCTCAATCATTCAATCAATCAGCCAATCAATAGTAAATAAGTAAATAAGCAAGTGTTTGTTCTTGACTAGCTGCCCTGCCAATTATCTTCAAGTTCCCAGAACTCGTGACAGGCAGAACAGTGTATATCCAATCAATAGCTTGGGTTACTCTAATGTAAATTCTTAGTAAAAAACTTAGGGACTGTTTCTTCTTTTTAGGGTTGTGGTCCTCAAACTTGGCCCAAATAAACTCTCTACTTATATTAAGTTTGCCTCGGTTTTTTCTTTTAGGTTGAAATAGTAATGCTTCTCACTGCATTCAGAATAAAATCCAAACTCTTTTACGCTGCTACAGGAGCAGCCTGACCTGGCCCTGTCCAGTGCTTCTGTCTCATCTCATATTCTACTCCCCTTGTTCATATTTCAGCCACACTGGTTTCCCCTCAGTTACTTCAATATGTCATGCTCCAACTTCTAGTCTCCGAAAAAAAAAAAAAAAGTCATACTGTTGATTACCCCATGGCCTTTGCACAGCCTATTTCTTCTTTCTGCAATACTTTTTCCTCTTCCTCCTTGCCTGGCTAACTCCTATATATATACCCTTGAGTTCCCAGCAGAAAAGTGTTCCCTGGGGCTCCAGGCTGGGTGACATCCCATGTCACATGCCTTTATAGCACACTGTATTTTACCTTTGGAGCACTTACCAATAATTAGTGTTCTCATAAATTCACATTGGAGGAGTGGGGGCAGGGAGACAAAAAAGAAAAAGAAAACAAAATGAATTCACGTTGGTAATTATTATTATTATTATTATTTTTTGAGACAGAGTCTCGCTTGTTGCCCAGGCTAGAGTGAGTGCCATGGCGTCAGCCTAGCTCACAGCAACCTCAAACTCCTGGGCTCAAGCAATCCTGCTGCCTCAGCCTCCCGACTAGCTGGGACTACAGGCATGCGCCACCATGCCCGGCTAGTTTTATATATATATATATTAGTTGGCCAATTAATTTCTTTCTATTTATAGTAGAGATAGGGTCTTGCTCTTGCTCAGGCTGGTTTCGAACTCCTGACCTCAAGCAATCCGCCTGCCTCAGCCTCCCAGAGTGCTAGGATTACAGGTGTGAGCCACCGTGCCCGGCTAGGTAATTATTTTTATACCATATCTTTACATTAGTAAAATGTATACCATGTTAATACATTGTAATTATGATTCTAATTAATGAATTCATTATCGTATGACTATCTGTTTCAGGTCTGGGAGTAAAAGACAAACCTATGCCCAACACAGGGCTCAAACCCACAACCCTGAGATTAAGGTTCTCGTGCTCTATCGTCTGAGCTGGCCAGGTGCTCCTGTTTCAGGTCTTTCTCCCACTCTAGTGCAAGTGCCACCAGGGCAGGCCCCCTTCTGTCTCATTCACCCATATCCCTAGTGACATACAGCTCCCAGCCAGGAAGAGAGGCTCGACAAGTGGCTGCCACTTGTCACTGAATGAAAGAAAGAGCCGCAAAGCTGTTCGGCAGGTTCTCGGTCTCCCTCTCTGAGCCAGTGCTGTCTCTTGCCCCTGCTTTGCTCTTGGTTCCCCTGGACTCTTCTCTACAGACCAACTTCCACCGCTCAGTCAATTGCTGTTCTCCTGTCACTTTGGCCTCCCCACAGTTCAGGCTTGTCCCCTGGGTCACCTGCAGTCCCGATTCTACTTCAGGGCCTTTCTGCTCGGGGGCCTGCCACCAACTGACCACAGCCTTTGCATTTCTTTGCTCAGATTCTTGGGATTAAGTGTCCCTTGGTTCAACCCAACAAAAGGAGTGGTTTGCCTCTGGCCGAGGACCCATCCCAGCGATTTTTCTCTGGCCCGGACAGCAGCAGGAAGGAGTGAGGGAGCTAGGGCAGGGTAGGTTGCCAGAAGGGAGAATTGAATGTGGCAGGAAATCTCACTGGCATTCTGGCCACAAATGTAAAAGGAACCAATACATAGTACTTTCTTTTTTCTGGTTTAAAAGAGTTGAGAAGGAAGCTACCGCTTTCTGGGTAAAATTTTACATTGCTTCTTCACACGCACAGAGCCATCGTAAGGTGTCTGCCCAGCCTGATTCTCTGGGAACTGACCCCTACAATAGACAAGGGTGTATATATGACCCCACCCCATCTCTGATGGATCTGGGTCCAGGACCTCCTGCCTGGATGTCTTGCTCTGGGAATCGATAATATACATCTGGGCTGGGTGCAGTGTTGAGCAGAGCAGTGTACAAAAATAAAAATTGAAAAACTAGCTGAGCATGGTGGTGCTTGAACTCCTTAGCTTAATGGATCCTCCTGCCTCAGCTCCTGAGAGCTATGACTACAGATGCACACCACCACACCAGCTAATTTTTGTGGTTTTGTAGAGACATGGTCTCATTCTTGCTCAGGCTGGTCTCAAACTCCTGGCCTCAAGCAATCCTCCAGCCTCAGCCTCCCAAAGTTCTGGGATTACAGGCATCAGCCACTACACCTAGCCTGAGCTGAATCTTAAACCAGCCAGGGCACGATAGAGAAATCACCTAATTTCATTGCAGTGCACCCCCAAAGCTCCAGAGATGGCAGAATGAGGTAACTCTGGCCTAGGAGCGAGGGTGTGGCCTGAAACCAAAGACTTATTGAAATTCTGCTTTAGAAGAATTAGACCCTCCAATCCCTCTCCCATTTCATACCCCGCCAACACATCATTTTCCTTTTTCTTTTTTGGCATCCCTGAATGGGCTCAAACAACATATCATTTTCAATCTCAGTTTCTAAATTCAAATGTTGCCTTGAACTTGTGAACATTTTCAGGACTGGTTAAATATTTTCATGTTATCTTTGCAATTTTTTATTAAGCTCAACCAGGTTCTCAAAAAAAATGTCAATCAAATAAAACTTTTAAAAAAGATGATAATAGATCCTTTTGTGGCTCTCAAGCTTGATGATTGGGTTTTCACACTCGTGTGTGAGATGTGCCTCCCTCCAACCTTGCTAAGACTTCAGCACATTACCTATTTGACATGAAAAGGGGGAGAAAAAGATAAAACAACAATAGAGCCAAACTGAAAAGTAAGAATTATTCATAAAACGTGTTTGTTTGAGTTACAAATTTGTCCTTTGGAAGCCATATACCTGATATGAAAATATCTGAGGTGATGCTCTGACCCTAAACATGAAGGATTGTAGAGGCTTGTGTTACTGAGAATCCCCATTTTTTATAACCTCATATAATGTGGAATTCAGAGCTATAGGCCAACTTTACATACTTAAGGGTCTCACTTTGTCACCCAGGCTGGAGTGCAGTGCTGCAATCCATAGCTCACTGCAGCTTCAAACTCCTGGGCTCAAGCGATCCTCCTGCCTCAGCCTCCCAAATAGCCAGGACTACAGTTGCAAAGGACCATGCTCAGCTATGACTCTTAGGTTTTCTAGAAAGAATTCTTGACGTAGAGCTGCACAATTCCCCGTCAGAGCCATAAGTGCCCAGATTTACACAGGGTTTCCAAAATATGTAATGTGTTTCAAAATATTTATTACCACTTTGGATATTTCATCCCTAGCAGATTGTCTTGGAATTTTGGATATTCTTCTGGACATTTCCCTTTGGAGATTCTAACTGATACCACATAAATACAATAGTTACTAAGATCTGTAGAGCCATCGATCTGCAACGAAAGCATTTTTGTTTTTGACAGTTTTCTGGATTAAGGCTAAGTTATCTGACGTGTTATCCATGTGCCTACTCATGGCACAGTATTAGTCTGAAGCGACACCTTTCCCATTTCCATTGCATCCAAACGTGGTTTTCTTTGGTCCAAAATGCAGTGTTGATTGGATCCATACAAGTCAGTAGACTCATCACTTTGGCAATTGCACAAAAGTATCCAGGTTTTAGCTATTGTGTGAAGTTGAAACTATGTTCTTAAATTGGACATGATACTATGAAAACCAATCTCATGAAAAGAAGTTTGTTCTTTATTTTGCATGTAGAGATGCTTTTAAAAAGTTCAAACTTTTTTCTGTGTAAAATAGTCCAGGCGAGGTGGCTCACGTCTATAATCCTAGCACTCTGGGAGGCCGAGACAGGAGGATCGCTTGAGTTTAGGAATTTGAGACCAGCTTAAGCAAGAGTGAGACCCCGTCTCTACTAAAAAAAAAATACAAAAATTAGTTGGGTGCAGTGGTACATGCGTTTAGTCCCAGCCATTTAGGAGGCTGAGGCAGGAGGATCACTTGAGCCCAGTAGTTTGAGGTTGCAGTGAACTGTGATGATGCCACTGCACTCTACCCAGGGTGAAAGAGTCTTACAAAAAAAAGTCTTACAAAAAAAGAGTCTTACAGGCTGGGCGCGGTGGCTCACGCCTATAATCCTAGCACCCTGGGAGGCCAAGGCGGGTGGATTGCGCAAGGTCAGGAGTTCGAAACCACCCTGAGCAAGAGCGAGACCCCGTCTCTATTATAAATAGAAACAAATTAATTGGCCAACTAATATATATAGAAAAAATTAGCCGGGCAGGGTGGCGCATGCCTGTAGTCCCAGCTACTCGGGAGGCTGAGGCAGGAGGATTGCTTGAGCCCAGGAGTTTGAGGTTGCTGTGAGCTAGGCTGACGCCATGGCACTCACTCTAGCCTGGGCAACAAAGCGAGACTCTGTCTCAAAAAAAAAAAAAAAAAAAGAGTCTTACAAAAAAAAAAAGTCTGTCTTACAAAAAAAAAAGATGTTTTACACACATATAAAACAGGTCTTGGAATTATTATAGAAGGAAGGAAATCCTCAAAGAACCAATTCAAAAACTACAAAGAACACTGGTTACCATAGTGAAGTTCGCTAAATTTCCCGAAATGTGGATGAAAATCGATCCATGGTAAGGTATATTGGCATGAAATTTCAGAACAACAAGGTCAAAAAGAAGATGGTACAAGACTCCAGAGAGAAAAACAAATTTTCCAAACCCGTACTCAGAGGAAAACCACAAACATGAATGTGCACACAGCCATGCACACGCTCACAGAGTCTGGTCATTGGATGTTAAATCTTTCTAAAGAAAGGACATTATTTCTGCTACTATACAGAAAGCAGCATGTGCAAGGATGTATTTTTTTGGAAGTAAGTGAAGTTAGCGTGAACTCTTGTTTTGTCTGCCCAGAACGACACCTCACTCTTGCGGGAGTGGTCCTGGCCCCCTCTCCCCTATCTACACGGTGTGTTTCAAACGGGTGCTCCCAGTCTCCTCGGCCCCCACGTCCCTGATCGTGTCATATCAAAGTGTGCTTAATCCCAAGATTGCTTAAACATGGAGCTAGGGAGAATGACTGTGACTTCCTGTTGGGTGGGGAGGTTCCATAGCTGCCGGCCACCATGGCCCCCACGTGGGCTTGAAACGATAGAGTCTGGCCAGAGAGAAGCAGAGGTGAGAGGCGTGGCAGTGTCTCAGGCTCTGGACCCAGCTGTCCCTGAAACGGTGCCCTTTCCGGGGTGATGTGAATCTTCCACAACAAAACAAAAAACATTTGTCTAATCTGAATTTTCATCACTTGAAACGAATTGTGCCAAATACAGAAGTGTAAGAGGGCAACTACTCTTGCTTATGTAATGACTAATAATTACAACTGAAATTTACTGAGACTTAGAGTGTGCCAGGCACTGGGCAAGTGCTTTCACATTGAATCCTCCCAACAGCCCCTGCAGGCAGATCTTATCATCTCCATCACACGGAAGAAACAGCTGAGGACAGCACGATTGTGTTACTATGTTCATAGTCTGGGACTAATGCTCAAGTACATGAGAGACCACTAGAGACCTCCCCTTAGCGGGACATTCCCCACCTGCTCACTTCCACTCCTCCTTCTCTCCCCAGGCCACATCCAACCCTGCACCCTTGCTCATGGATTGTCTTCTGTCCAAACGCTCTTTCTCCCAGCTCTGCCTGGCAAACTCCTATTCATCCTTCGAGGCCCACTTCGATGTTTCTCTTTGCTCCTCCCTGAACCCCTCAAATTCTCAAATGCAGATTATGCCCTTGCCTCCTGTGTCCTCACTGCAGATGAAATTAAGGTTGGGCACAGTGGCTCACGCCTGTAATCCTAGCACTCTGGGAGGCCGAGGCTGGCGGATCGCTTGAGGTCAGGAGTTCGAAACCAGCCTGAGCAAGAGTGAAACCCGGTATCTACTAAAAATAGAAAGAAATTAATTGGCCAACTAATATATATACAAAAAACTAGCTGGGCATGGTGGCGCATGCCTGTAGTCCCAGCTACTCAGGAGGCTGAGGCAGAAGGATTGCTTGAGGCCAGGAGTTTGAGGTTGCTGTGAGCCAGGCTGACGCCACGGCACTCACTCTAGCCTGGGCGACAAAGTGAGACTCTGTCTCAAAAAAAAGAAAAAGAAATTGAGAGCACAGGCTCTGTTTAGGTGAAGTTCAAATTCTTACTCTACCGCTTACTTGCTTGGACAAGGAAGGGTCTTAGCACATTTGAGCTTTAGTTTCCCCATCTGTAAAATGTGTTGTTGTGAGGATTAAATGAGTTAATGCATGCGTGTAACAAGTTCTTGGAACAGTGCCTGTTACGTAGTACGCATTCAGTAAGTGTTAGCTATTGTTATTACTGACATTTAACTTTATCTTCAAGCAAATACCTTATTTTTTCTAAGCCTTAGATTCTTTATAAAGTGAAAATAATGATAGATCAGACTTGTAGGACTGTCAATGAGGTTTAGATCAGCTACTGCATGTTGAGCATGCAGAATATCATCAACACACAGTAAACAGGAGCTGCTGGTGCCAGCAGTTGATGTCTCCATCTATTTTGGGAGTTTTCCAGCGTCCTTGTCTATGGCTCTGCCTCCTCCCCTGAGCTTTGCCCTCCGAGGGTAGATATCCTACACGGTGATTCAAGTGCCTGATCACTCGAGACTTCTCTCCCTGGCTCGCAGGTGATTGGCTTCCCAGTTAGAAACTCAACATTTAAGTCTGCTGAGGTTCTTTTAAAAATAGTTTCTGACAGCATATGAAATACACAGATCCAATCTCCTTATAAAAAATGTATGCCTGACGGGTAAGGCTAAAATCTCCTATGAGCATCAAACCAATCCCAACCCTTTTAGAGGTTCTCCACAGCTATCAGTTTGATGTGTTTGATGACTTACTTTTATGGAAACTGCTCAGTACTTGAGTACGTTCGATCTAAAGGCTCATGTCTTTCTTCTATTCTGAAAAAATCCTCATCTCTGATTCTTCAAGTACTGCCGCTGCCACTAGCCCCGTTCTCAATTCCTGGAACACGTGATAGATGCTCTCAGTCTGGCCTCCATGTTTCTTAATTTCTCTCTTTTCCTTCTGAGTCATTTTCTAGTACTATCTTTATTTTCCCTGCAATTTAATTGTATTATAACAGAGCAATAAAGAGTTCTTTAGAGCCCACTGATTGTTCACATAGTCTAACAGTTCACTACAATTTGGAAAGGCACAACAACATTTAAATGTGGCAATATAGAAAGTTTTATAAAGAAAGAAATGTGAAAAGTAAAATGTATTCATAGCTGCAATCTTTTTTTTTTTTTTTTTTTTGAGACAGAGTCTCACTTTGTTGCCCAGGCTAGAGTGAGTGCCATGGCGTCAGCCTAGCTCACAGCAACCTCAGACTCCTGGGCTCAAGCGATCCTCCTGCCTCAGCCTCCCGAGTAGCTGGGACTACAGGCATGCACCACCATGCCCGGCTAATTTTTTCTATGTATATTAGTTGGCCAATTAATTTCTTTTTTATTTATTTATAGTAGAGACGAGGTCTCGCTCTTGCTCAGGCTTGGTTTCGAACTCCTGACCTTGAGCAATCCGCCCGCCTCGGCCTCCCAGAGTGCTAGGATTACAGGCGTGAGCCAGAGTGCCATGGCGTCAGTCTAGCTCACAGCAACCTCAAACTCCTGGGCTTAAGCGATCCTCCTGCCTCAGCCTCCCAAGTAGCTGGGACTACAGGCATTCGCCACCATGCCCGGCTAATTTTTTGTATATATATATTAGTTGGCCAATTAATTTCTTTCTATTTATAGTAGAGACGGGGTCTCGCTCTTGCTCAGGCTGGTTTCGAACTCCTGACCTCGAGCAATCCGCCCGCCTCGGCCTCCCAGAGAGCTAGGATTACAGGCGTGAGCCACCGCGCCCGGCGTGCAATCTTTTTATAGGCCTTGTCCATTCTCTGTTTTAAAGAGACAGGGGTCTCACCGTGTTGCCCCGGCCTGGCCTTGAACTCCTGGGCTCAAACCATCCTCCTGCTTCAGCCTCCTGAGTAGCTGGAGCTACAGGCTACAGTTTAGAACTCATCCATTTTGAAAGAGCAACAATGAATTACAATTTTTGGGGGGAAGGAAATCACTTTATTTAATTACCTTGCAAAAACATCACAACAGCTGGTTTAAGGAGGCCACACCAACCAGCACTTGCCCAGCCCCCAATTCTTTACCATCTCAATGAACTTCTACACAGTAAGAACACCCTCTTCCACTGCAATTCTGAAGCAAGGAAGCTATTAAATGACAGAGGAGACGTTTAACTGATGATTTTACACTTTATACTTTCACTATCAATAACTAAATTAACTTGCTCTTGAGAGCCGAATTTTCATTTCTTCAGTTTGAACTTCTTGATTAGCATAATCCGTTCGCAGGTCTGCACTGTTTCAGCACTTCACTGAAACCCTCACAGAGCTTTAGGTCGCTCTGGTTCTGGGCACATTCCAAAAACTGTTTTATCTTGTAGTAGCAAGGGCCAGCCTGCTGCTGCTGTGCCAGCTGGCTTCCCTGAGGCTCCTGGTAAGTGATGTCAGGGTTTGACGGCTGGGCGGCACGTCCTCCACTGAAACCCCCAGTCATGGCCTGACCCAGCGTGTGCCCGACTGCAGAGCCCACAGCCACACCTGCTGCAGTGGTTGCCATCTGGGCCATCAGACCTGGCTGCCGGGGTGCAGCAGCAGGTGAGCCAGCTGCAGACGGTGGGGCTGCTGCTGGTGGCTGAGCTGCTGGTGCTGGCCTGGGTGCAGTTCTCAGCTGAGGGGCCCAGCTGGCCGGAGGGGCCATGCGGGAGGTGCGGCTTCGGCTTCCGCATGGCATTGCAAGCGCACTGCGGGTGGGCGCCTGGAACCGCGAAGACCCACGAAGAGCACAGCGGCTTCTGTGAAGGAGAACGGAAGTCGGTGAATTACAATTTTTAAAGTATGGGGAAAAATGTTTTTCACAAAAAATAAAAAAGTCACATGAAAACTGTATGCAAGCATCTATATATTAAGTGCCTCCCGTGTGAAGTATTAGGAGGCAGAACAAGTTTTCAAAAGCAGTTAATAACAGTCTTCAAATGAATATTCATTTGATTTAGTACAAAGTAAAGTCAGGGTGACATGTGTCATTTTACGCGTAATGGAGCGACCCCTCTGCTCTAGTACATAACCCGCCACTGGGTCCTGCCACAGGCCTGGCCACCATGAATAGCATCCCGCTTGCCGCCCTTGGGAATCTGAGTACCGACCGTAATGATTACAAAATGGCCACTCAGATTACGCTCAATAGCGCAGAGACAGAAGGCCTGAAAGCTAGCCAGTGTCAATGCCTTCACCAGGAGCAAAGGCCTTAAGGATTGTTCTGCAGCAAACTAAATTACATTTCAAGACCCCCTTAACCTGCAACTCTAACTACATTAAGTCTTTTTAGTGCTATTCCTGTTTACTAATTGGAACTGCAAGAGATTTTATTCCAGATATGCTCAAAGTATTTCTATTGCCTAATGACAAACAATGCTTGCCGTACACAGTGCCATATGTTCCTTGTATTGTTCTTTGGTGTGTTACCCATCTAAGCGTATTTGGACAGAAAGGAAAAACTGTGGAATGGATTGCAACACATACATTTCTTAAACTGAGGAAACTGAAAACACAAGATCTAATTTAGCTTTCCCCTGGAGAAAATTCAGGCAACTTTGCTGCTTATTCAAGTATTCATATCATGGTGTCAAATTCTTAAATAAATTATAATCTTCAACACATATGTACTTTAAAAAAAAATGGAAGCAAGTCATTTAAAAATCATATTTTGGCCGGGTGCGGTGGCTCACGCCTGTAATCCTAGCACTCTGAGAGGCCGAGGTGGGCGGATTGCTCGAGGTCAGTTCGAAACCAGCCTGAGTAAGAGAGAGACCCCGTCTCTACTATAAATAGAAAGAAATTAATTGGCCAACTAATATATATATAGAAAAAATTAGCCGAGCATGGTGGCGCATGCCTGTAGTCCCAGCTACTTGGGAGGCTGAGGCAGAAGGATTGCTTGAGACCAGGAGATTGAGGTTGCTGTGAGCTAGGCTGACGCCATGGCACTCACTCTAGCCTGGGCAACAAAGCGAGACTCTGTCTCAAATAAAGAAAAAGAAAAGAAAATTCTATCTGGGTTATTTCTGAAATAGATAAACTGCAGGTAAGTTCAGCAGAAGTAAATTCAGTATACCTGGCCAATTTGTGTCCAAGTTTCTTATTTTAAAGGCTGTAGTGAATTTATATTCTGCAATATCCAATCTGCAACTTGGGTTGTTTTAATTCAAAATTACATTATGTAGATATAGAGCAACACAAATTGTGTGCTAGGGTGAGAAATGAGATTTTTGGCATCATTCTGCCCAAAAACTCCTATTGAGATACTTCTCCCAAATTAGTATTAGGTAGTTTTTTATTACTTTTCCAGAAAAATAAGGAAACACCATAAACACATCATTCTTATAAATAAAAAGAGATAACCGATTGCTTTTTTATTTTTTACTGTAAAAACTTTTTTCTAAATTTTTTAAGTCGAGTTTAATGAGATGCTTAGACATTTCTATGTTAATTGCTCACTCACCAGAGACAACTAAGTGAACCACATTAAGTTATTTTAAAAGCTACATTTTCATATTGCATTCTTTTGCACATTTTTTGGTATCTAGATGAAAATCAGTGGAAATGAAACAGGAACACAATCAAAAGAATTTATATCTGCTGGAGTTGTAGACCAAATATCTTCTGAATGGCAGGAAAAGGAGATTCTGTTCATCTTACTAATTACTCACTTTTTATATTGAAGAAACTGTTGCTGGTTTATTAGTGGCACCTCTTTTTTTTTTTTTTTTCCGCAGCAGGAAAGGGTATAAATGGGCCCAGATAGTCCTGGTTTCTGGTCAGGAGAATGCTTCTGACTTTTTTTTTTCTATTAGTATTGCAGGACGGCTTTCCTCGGGGCTTCCTAAGCCTTTGGTCTCTTGGCAAAAGTCTCTGGTCAGATCACAGTTTCCAGTGGGGTGGGGAGGGTCGAATTCAGAGCACGCAGGGACACAGGCGACAGGGATACAGCAAGCAGGAAGGCATGCTGAATGGTCTTCAAAGGCAGGCTTGGGTCCACTACCATGCCTGTCAGATAAACCTTGTCCATTAGCCAGCTCTACCAGGTGAGATTTTTCAGCCGAGTCACATGGTCTGGGTTGAGTGTCCCATAGACAATGAAAAGTCTTGACCGAACTTTGACTTCTGGTTCCCTCAGCATATGGTCTTGGAGCACCTGCCTACTAGAGATATGTTTTAGCTGGTGTGTGACAATGCCTGACAACATAAAACACTTGCCCAAGCCTAGGGCTCCCGGGGTCACTGTGATCAGCAGCTTCCTGGTCACCTCCATGCACAAGAGAGATTCAGGCCACCTCCGGGTAGAAGAGAATCTTGGCCTGACTTGGCCTGCTCACCCAGCTCTTTCTCATATTCACTTGCTCATTTGTATGCCCTTGATAAGTCTTTCCTTCTTTTTTTTTTTTTTAAAAAGTGAGGTCTTCCTATGTTGCCCAGGCTGGTAGCTGGGACTACAAGCACGTGCCCCTGCACCCAGCTGGTTGATGTCTTTTACGTCATTTGTACGCTTGTAATCTATAATTATGCCCTCTTCCCCACTTTTTTCATTTTTTAGCAGGGGTATAATTTTTGTAGAATGAAATCCTTTGATCGTAAGTGTACAGTTAGGTGAGTTTTGGCAGCAGCAAACAGCCTGTAACCCACACCCTTCTCAAGATGCGGAATATTTTCATCACCCTGGAAATGTCCTCCATGCCCCTCCCCGTCCATCTCCCATCCCCACAGCCCAGGCGACCAGTGCGTCCCTGCTAACAAAGCACAGCAAGAGTTTGATGTTCTAATTTTTCATTACATAATATCATAAGTAATATATAGACGGAAGGAATATATATTCATGGTAATATAGAGAAGAAAGCCACATTGGCCGATTGGCAAGTATTTTGTGAATATCATCTCATTTATTTCTCACATCCACCTTCTATCATTATCCCAATTTTACAGCTGAGACAACTGACATTGTTTCTGTGGTGGGACTATTATCTATCAGGAACCAAGCCTGTTGGGCACCCAAATTCCTGTCCCACTCTGCACACATTGCCGCAATATAAATCCTCACAAGTGACATTTTTTTTTTTTTTGCCCCGTTTAAAAAGTTTGATACAAGTGACATTTTTTAAATGCTAGAGTCCTGCTGAGATGGGGCAGAGGCAAGCTATGTAGAAGGTGTCAGAACCCTGGGTCTGTATGTCCTCAGGCAAGGCCTTGACCTGACCATAGTGTGCCGGAGTCTGCCAACCTCAATTCCTGATGGCTGACTGTTCTAATTTTCAGGCTGATGTCAAATTGGTGGCTTGAAATTGGCCACAGTGGAAGTTTTCACACCAAGGAAACTGGCAAATGCTACAAACCAGAGAGCTGCTTCTGCACCCACGAGAGCTAGTTTTGTTGTTGTTGTTGTTTGTTTTTGTTTTTTTTGAGACAGAGTCTCACTTTGTTGCCCAGGCTAGAGTGAGTGCCGTGGTGGCAGCCTAGCTCACAGTAACCTCAAACTCCTGGCCTCAAGCAATCCTCCTGCCTCAGCCTCCCGAGTAGCTGGGACTACAGGCATGTGCCACCATGCCTGGCTAATTTTTTCTATATATATTAGTTGGCCAATTAATTTCTTTCTATTTATAGTAGAGACGGGGTCTCGCTCTTGCTCAGGTTGGTTTTGAACTCCTGAGCTCAAATGATCCGCCTGCCTCGGCCTCCCAGAGTGCTAGAATTACAGGCTTGAGCCACTGCGCCCGGCCGAGAGCAGGTTTTTATTTATTTATTTATTTATTTTTGAGACAGAGTCTCACTTTGTTGCTCAGGCTAGAGTGAGTGCCATGGCGTCAGCCTAGCTCACAGCAACCTCAAACTCCCGGCCTCAAGCAATCCTTCTGGCTCAGCCTCCCGAGTAGCTGGGACTACAGGCATGTGCCACCATGCCCGGCTAATTTTTTCTATATATATTAGTTGGCCAATTAATTTCTTTCTATTTATAGTACAGATGGGGTCTCTCTCTTGCTCAGGTGGGTTTTGAACTCCTGAGCTCAAACCATCCGCCTGCCTTGGCCTCCCAGAGAGCTAGGATTACAGGCGTGAGCCACTGCGCCCGGCTCGAGAGCAGGTTTTTAAACACTTATCAGCACACCACTGGTGAGAGCCATCACACTGACCATTCTTTTTGGTGCGGAATCACTCACAATCTGATAAGCCCTGCAAGGTTGAGTGGACAAGGCACAGGAGACCAGGTCTGTCTGATCTGAGTTTGGTAGCCCACTGGATGTGAGCCCCTGAGAATGGTGCACACACTCTGGGGTTTCAGACTGGTCCTCTGTAAATAAGGACAGGGGTGGCCAAGGCACATGAAGTTAGGGTCCTGATAGCACGTCTGGCTCCAGCTTTTTGCTTCCTCCAAGCTGTAGGGCAGGGTCAGGGATGGGCAGGACCAGGCAGGTTTTAATAGCCTCTTTGCCGTTAATAATGTGAAAAGCTGTCTGGAGAGACAGATCTTAATTTTTGTTTTGGCAAGAGAAGCTGCTATTTAAAAGTTGCTGGTTGTTTCTCAGCCCAGAAGGACACAGAAAGTCACTGGGGGCTGAGCTGTTCAGGGAAGGATTCCTGGAGTGACCCTTCTTAGTTATGTAAATGTAAGGTTGGTTTACTCCCAATCGTCAACGTGTGTGTGTGTGTGTGTGTGTGTGTGTGTGTGTGTGTGTGTGTGTGTGTAAGTATCCTTTGTGGCCTAACACAGGCTTCCTCTCCAAATTGGTATTAGATAGGGTAGCAGGAAGGAAGGAAATTTGCATTCTAGGAATGACCAGATTGAGATGCCAAGCGCTTCCCTTTGAAGGCCGTGTTACTAGACCATCTCTGAAGCACTAAAATGTCTTTTGCCTTTCTATTCTCTTTCTGAATTCCTACTAGATGTCATCCCTCCTTCTGAATTTAGCTCTTATCTTTCCTGTCAGACATGAAGTTAATGTGGAAAAATTAGAAAATATATAGGGAAACACCTGCAAGGTAGGCACGGGAGTGCCGCAAGGGACCACCATTCCGGATCCACAAGCACAGTCGCCACCATGAAATTTCTTGACCAGATCTACTCAGCCTGCCTTTTATTTACATACAAATATACAAATAGAAAGATCTTACCGTATGTGGGTTGCATGTAGCCTGGTATTTTCACTTGACAATGTATATCTTAGACACATTCAGGTTGCAAATATACATAGGGCGAGATAGATAACCACAAATAAATAAATATAAATATAAAATATATCAGGGGGCCAGGCACAGTGGCTCAGCCTGTAATCTCAGCACCTTGGGAGGCCGAAGTAGGAGGATCACTTGAGGCCAGGAGTTTGAGACCAGCCTGGACAACATAGTGAGACTTCGTTTCTACAAAAAAAAAAAAAAAGTCCAGTGTTTTGGTGTGTGCCTACAGCCAGGCTCTTCCCCTTACTACTTGGGAGACTGAGGGAAGAGGATGGCTTGAGCCCAGGAGTTGCAGGCTGCAATGAGCTAAGATTCTACTACACTCTAGCCTGGGTGACAGAGTGAGACCCTATCTCAAAAAAATAAATAAAATAATATATTAAAATAAAATAAATCACAGGATGATAACTGCCATAACAAAATGCTAAAGCAGGCTTAGGGATAAGAAGTGACCAGAAGGGCTACTTTTGATACATTCACTGGGGAAGGCCACTCTGATCAGGTGACATTTAAGCAGCGACTTGAGTCATGTAAATCACTGAGGGAAGAATATCCTTGGCAGAGGAAAAAGTCCTGAAGTGAGCACATGCTTGATGTGCTTCTCAGATAAGGGATGAAGCAGACAGTGACAAGTTTTAAAAGGATCACACGCTGGCTTCTGAGTGAACAGACTATGGGGGCAAAGGTGAAAATGGTTAGGAGCTTAATTAAATAGCCCAGGAGAGAGAGGGTGCGGCTTGCACTAGGGTGGTGGCTGTGGAGATATAAGGTATGTCCCAACTCGGGATGTATTTTGAAGAGAGAGCTGATGGTATTGCTGAGGGATTGGAGAGGAAGACATGAGAGAAGAAGAAGAATTAGGAAGGAAACAATATTTTTGGTCTCAACAACCAGATGAATCAAGCTGTCAGCAATGAGATGGGGACGATTGGGAGAGCAGCAGACTTTGCAGGCAACGTCAAGACTCAATTTAGGGCTCTCTCTCTTACACCCTTGCTTCTGCCTTCCACCCTTCTGCCATGGATGCTCCTCATCAGATGCTAGCACCATGCTCTTGGACTTCCCAGCCTCCAGAACTGTGAGAAATAAATTTCTTTTCTTTGCAAACTGTTTTGAAAAGTTGAATTTAAGTCATGCTAAATTTGAGATGCCAATTGGAAAAGTTCAGCAGGCAGTGGGATTCTTAGTCTGGAGGTCATGGGGGAGGCCAGAGCTGGTGATACAAATCTGGGTTGTCAGAACAGAAGTGGAATTGAAAGCCATGGAACTGGATCATAGCACCTAGGAAGGGAACATAGGTAGGAGGAGGTCCAAGGACTGTGCCCTGGGGAACTCCACCAGTTAGAGGTTGGAAAAGTGAGCAGGAGTCAGCAATGAAGACAGAGGAAGAACAGCCAGGGTGGTGGGAGGACCAGGAATGTGTGTCTGGGAAGGCAAAGGCAGCGAGGGTTTCTCGGAGGAGGAAGTGACCAGCTAGGTCAGACCTAGCCAGTGAAAGGGGCTGAGATTTGACCCCTGAATTTGGCAGCACACAGGTCATGGGTGACCTTGCTTTGTGGAAGAGTGGGGATGGGGACAAAAGTCTGATTAGAGTAGATTCAAGAAGGGGGCAGGAAGCTGAGGGCAGGAGGATCACTGGAGCCCAGGAGTCTGAGGTTGCAATAAGTTATGATCATGCCACCACACTCTAGCTGGGGCGACAGAGTGAGACTCTGTCTCAAAAAAAAAAAAAAAAAAAAGAGTCAGGGCGAAAGAAAAAAATAGGAGGAGAAAAAATGAAGAGTGGAGACAATAAGACTTGACAATTATTTTGAAACATTTTAGAGGAGACAAAGAAATAGGATGGAAGCTTACAGGAATCTGGAAATAATTTCATCCAAGCAGGGCACGGTAGCTCATGCTTATAATCCCAGCTACTGGAGATTATAAGAGCCCAGGAGATGGAAATGAGCCAGAGCAACATAGCAAGTCCTAGTGCCCACAAAATAAAAATAAATAAATAAAATTAGCCAGGCATGGTGGCACAAGCCTGTAGTTCCAGCTACTCAGGAGGCTGGGGCAGGAGGATCACTTGAGCCCTGGAGTTTGAGGCTGCTGTGAGCTATGGATTGTGCCACAGCACTGCAGCCTGGGTGACAGAGTAAGACCCTGTCTCTAACAAAAAATAAAAAAATTTAAAAATTAAAATATAAAATAACAAAACCCATCTCTAAAAAAATTAATCAATAGAAAATTCAAATAAATAATTTTATCCATTATTTTCCAATATTTATAGATTTTCTTCCTTTTCTTATCTAATTGAATTTTATAAAATCTCTAAAAACAATGTCAAATAATAACATGTACAGCAGATATCCTTAACTTTTGCCAGTTTTGATGGAAATGGTTTTAGTTTTCAACTATTTTTAATGATGCTTGTGTAGATGGTAAGTAGGTTGTTGAACTTTTAAAAAAAATCATATTTGAGCAGTTTTTATTTAACCATGCTTAAAGGAATTGAGGTGTAACACAGATTCAATGAAGTGCAAAATTCATAAGTGCGTATTCCATTAAATTTTATTTTCTTTTTTTTTTTTTTCTTTTTTTAAATTTTTTTTGAGACAGAGTCTTACTCCCTTGCCCAGGCTAGAGTGAGTGCCGTGGCGTCAGCCTAGCTCACAGCAACCTCAAACTCCTGGGCTCAAGCGATCCTCCTGCCTCAGCCTCCCGAGTAGCTGGGACTACAGGCATGCGCCACCATGCTTGGCTAATTTTTTTCTATTTTTAGTTGTTTGGCTAATTTCTTTCTATTTATAGTACAGATGGGGTCTCGCTCTTTCTCAGGCTGGGTTTGAACTCCTGAGCTCAAGCAATCCTCCCACCTCGGCCTCCCAGAGTGCTAGGATTGCAGGCATGAGCTACCATCTTTGGTTCAGAACTATTTTTTAGATTTTTTTTTTTTTTTTGTAGAGACAGAGAGTCTCACTATGTTGTCCAGGCTGGTCCTGAACCCCAAACTTCTGGCCTCAAGTGAACCTCCCACTTTGGCCTCCCAAAGTGCTAGGACTACAGGCACAAGCCACCATGCCCTCCTAGACAGAACATATTGAGCACTCCCCGACTATGTTATTGGTTATAGCAGGAGTTGATTGTTTTCCATTGTTCTATGTATGCCATTATATAAATATAAAACCTTTATTTTTCAGTTCTCTTGTTGCACATTTGAGTAGTTTCCATGTTTTGGCTATTAGTAAAACTGCTACAAATATTCATTTTATAATATTTATCCATAGTTTACATAAGAGTTCTTTTTTTTTTTAAGGCAGAGTCTTGCTTGTCGCCTGGGCTAGAGTGCTGTGGGGTCAGCCAAGCTCACAGCAACCTCAAACTCCTGGGCTCAAGTGATCTCCTGCCTCAGCCTCCCAAGTAGCTGGGACTACAGGCATGCGCCACCATGCCCGGCTAATTTTGCCTATATACTTTTAGTTGTCCAGCTAATTTCTTTCTATTTTTAGTAGAAATGGGGTCTTGCTCTTGCTCAGGCTGGTCTCGAACTCCTTGTCTCAAGTGATCTGCCTGCCTCGGCCTCCCAGAGTGCTAGGATTACAGGTATGATACATAAGAGTTCTTATTAGGAACAACTAATAATGCCTTTTCAGGCTCAATTTATATAGTCTTATTGGTCTTCTTTAATTTATATTCACATATTTTCTTATATTTAACACCTTTAGATTCCCCAAATTAAGCCTATTTTGCAGCAGTGTATTATTTTCTTAATATGTTGCTGGATTTGAGTTGCTAAAGTTTTATTATGAATTTTTACATCTATATAGTGTGAACTTGACAAATAGTTTTGTGTGCTTCTTTATCAAGTTTACATATTATGGTTATGCTAGCTTCATACAAATAAATTGTGAGGCTTCTGATCTTGTGATCAAAAATAGCATTAGAGGCTGGGCATTGTGACTCAGGCCTGTAATCCCAGTGCTTTGGGAGGCCAAGGTGGGAGAATCACTTGAGATCAGGAGTTGGAGATCAGTCTGGACATCGAGACCTCATCTCTACATAAAATTTTTAGTTAGCTGGGTATGGTGGCATGCACCTGTAATTCTAAGTATTTGGGAGGCTGAGGCAGGAGGATGGCTTGAGCCCAGAAATTTGATGTTACAATGAGCTATGATTGGGCCACTGCACTTCTGTCAAGGCAACAGAGCAAGACCTTGTCTCTAAAATAAATAAATAAATAACATAGCATTAGATAGACTTGATTTTTAATTAGATAGGATTCAGGCCAGGCATGGTGGCTTATGCCTGTAATGCTAGCACTCTGTGAGGCCGAGGCTGGCGGATCCTTTGAGCTCAGGAGTTCGAGACCAGCTCGAGCAAAAGCGAGACCCCATCTCCACTAAAAATAGAAAGAAATTAATTGGCCAACTAAAAATATATAGAAAAAATTGGCCGGGCATGGTAGCACATGCCTGTAGTTCCAGCTACTCGGGAGGCTGAGGCAGAAGGATTGTTTGAGCCCAGAAGTCTGAGGTTGCTGTGAGCTAGGCTGACATCACGGCACTCTAGCCAGGGCAACAGAGTGAGACTCTGTCTCAAAAATAAATAAATAGGCCGGGCGAGGTGGCTCACGCCTGTAATCCTAGTGCTCTGGGAGGCTGAGGCGGGCAGATTGCTCAAGGTCAGGAGCTCGAAACCAGCCTGAGCAAGAGCGAGACCCCATCTCTACTATAAATAGAAAGAAATTAATTGGCCAACTAATATATATAGAAAAAATTAGCCAGGCATGGTGGTGCATGCCTATAGTCCCAGCTACTTGAGAGGCTGAGGCAGGAGGATCGCTTGAGCCCAGGAGTTTGAGGTTGCTGTGAGCTAGCCCTGACCCCACGGCACTCTAGCCTGAGCAACAGAGTGAGACTCTGTCTCAAAAATAAATAAATAAATAAATAAATAAATAAATAAATAAAATATATTTAAAAATAGATAGAATTCAGCTAAGAAATCATCTGATCTGATATCTTTTTTAAAAATGATATTTTAATTTCTTTTAATATAACCTTAGACTTACGGAATAGTTATAAGGGCAATACCAGGGATTTCAGATTCAACAATTGTTTACATTTTGCTCTACATAATTCTTTCATCCCTTCTCTCTCTATATACAAAGCAAGGACATTTTCTTATATGACCACAGTACACTTACAAAATTCAGCATTTTTTTTTAAGAGTAGGGGTCTCACTTTGTCACCCAGAATGAATGCAGTGGTGCAATCAAGCCCACTGCAACCTCTAACTTCTGAGCTCAAGTGAATCAATCCCCCTGCCTCAGCCTCCCAAATAGCTAGGAGTATAGGCACCTGCCACCATGCCTGACTAGGAAATTTAATATTAATGCATTCCTATTACCTAATATATAATACATATTCAAATTCCATTAACTATCCCAAGAATGCCCCTTAGAGCTATTTTTTTCCCAGGTTCAGGATCAAATCCAAGATCACGAATTGCAATTAGTTGCCCTGTCTCTTTAGTCTCTTTTAATCTGGAACAGTTCCTCAACCTTTATTTATTTTTCTTGATCTTGGCATTTTTGAAGAGTCCAGGCTGGCTATCTTGTAGAATGTCCCTCAGCTGGTTTTGTTTTTTCATTTTTTGTTTGTTATTTTTTTTTTTTTTAGCCTTTTAATTTTTATTACTCAAAAAAGCTTCATTTTCTTATTTAGCTTTCTGGCCCTGTGCTTGTGCCTTCAACACCTTCACAGTGATTTTCTGCTCCTGGATAAGGAAAGCATGCTTGATCCTGTCACGGACACATTTAGCACACATGGAACCACCGAGGCCCTGCTGAGATGGTTTTTTGTTTTTGACAACCTCATGAGAACTTTAGGTCTCACAGCTCGAACCCCTCGAAGTCTGCCTGGGCACACGCCATGTGCAGATTTCGGTGCTTTCCCAACCTTCTTGGTATAAAGGTAAACAATTCTTTTACCAGGGGTTCGGGACGGCCGAATTTTGTGAGAGGCTGTACTGTAGGAAAGCCAACGACAACGGTCAGTCAAACGCTGGGCCATTCCGAGAGCCTGCGGACGGCGACTGCGGAGAAGCCTCAGCTGGTTTTGTGTGTTGTTTCTTCATGATTAGATGCAGGCCATGCATTTTTAGCAGGGATATCATAGAAATGATGTTGTGTTCTGATAAACCGTCAGCTTGTCCCCGTCATGGTGATGTTCGCTTCAAGCCTTTGATTAAGGTAGAGTCCTCCAGATTTCTTCGTGGCATTTACCATTTTTCTCTTTTTAATTAATAATTTGTGGGACATTATTTTGAGACAAATTCATATGCTGTCCCTCATCAAATATCTGGCCTCATTTTTTTTTTTTTTTTTTTGAGACAGGGTCTCACTTTGTTGCCCAGGCTACAGTGAGTGCCATGGCATCAGCCTAGCTCACAGCAACCTCAAACTTCTGGGCTCAAGCGATCCTCCTGCGTCAGCCTCCCGAGTAGCTGGGACTACAGGCATGTGCCACCATGCCCGGCTAATTTTTTCTATATATATATTAGTTGGCCAATTAATTTCTTTCTTTCTTTTTTTATTTGAGACAGGGTCTCACTTTGTTGCCCAGGCTAGAGTGAGTGTCATGGCGTCAGCCTAGCTCACAGCAACCTCAAACTCCTGGGCTCAAGCAATCCTCCTGCCTTAGCCTCCCGAGTAGCTGGGACTACATGCATGAGCCACCATGCCCAGCTAATTTTTTCTATATATATATTAGTTGGCCAATTAATTTCTTTCTATTTATAGTAGATATGGGGTCTTGCTCTTCCTCGGGCTGGTTTCGAACTCCTGACCTCAAGCAATCCACCCACCTCGGCTTCCCAGAGTGCTAGGATTACAGGCGTGAGCCACTGCGCCCAGCCCATGGCCTCGTATTTTTTAAAAACATAATGCAACTTTAGTCACTTTGAAATCTCTCTTTTTAAAAAAATTTTATCATAACATACAAGTGTTAAGGTTACATATATTGCCCATGCTCCCCTCCCCCCTCAAGTAAGAGCTTCAAGCGTGTCCATCCCCCAAACATTGCACATCTTACTCGTTGTGGTTGTATATACCCATCCCCTCCTCCCTCCTCCCTCCCTCCCTCTCGACAGATAAATGTTACTCCTGATAAATGTTACTCCTATATGTCCACTTAGGTTTTGATCCATTAATACCAATTTGCTGGTGAGTACATGTGGTGCTTGTTTTTCCATTCTTGAGATACTTCACTTAGTAGATTGGTTTCCAGCTCTATCCAGGAATATACAAGAGGTGCTATATCACCATTATTTCTTAAAGCTGAGTAGTACTTCATGGTATACGTATACCACATTTTATTAATCCACTCATGAATGATGGGCACTTGGGTTGTTTCCACAGCTTTGCAATTGTGAATTGTGCTGCTATAAACATTCAAGTGCAGATGTGCAATCTCTTCTTGATCATTGGTCTTTTTAATATTTTTACTTATTCTTGGGTCAGCTCTCAAACTTTCTTTTTTTTTTTTTTTTTTGAGACAGAGTCTCATTTTGTTGCCCAGGCTAGAGTGAGTGCAGTGGCATCAGCCTAGCTCACAGCAACCTCAGACTCCTGGGCTCAAGCGATCCTCCTGCCTCAGCCTCCCGAGTAGCTGGGACTATAGGCATGAGCCACCATGCCCGGCTAATTTTTTGTATATATTTTTAGTTGGCCAATTAATTTCTTTCCATTTATAGTAGAGATGGGGTCTCCCTCTTGCTCAGGCTTGTTTCGAACTCCTGAGCTTGAGCAATTGGCCCACCTTGGCCTCCCAGAGTGCTAGGATTATAGGCGTGAGCCACCGCGCCCGGCCTACCTCTCAAACTTTCTGCATTCTAAGAAATTTTATCACCTTTCATTTCAAACCCTTCAACGGCAGCTTTTTAAATTTAAACAACCAGATTGTTAGTACCAAGAGATCTTTCTAGTTCTCTGTTCATTTTTCAAAATATACTTTTGTTGTTTATTGGATGGAATAACTTCAAATTTCCCTAGGTACTAACTAAGGGCTCTGAACTCTTAAATTATCTTTGCTACCTTTGAGGTCCTTTTTTGTTTTCCACTTATTTATATTAGTCTTCCTCTGTCACATAGACGGCTTTCCTCAAATGCCTGGCAAATCTAGTTTGGTGTGCATTTCTAAGAAGGCAATGTGTAAACTCTCCAGGACTTGTGCAAACTTGCTAGGTTTCGAACTGAAGGCTTTACTTTTGGAAGTGTGGGAGAAGCCGTTTTGGTGCAAGGGGACCTCTAACAGAGGAATTTATTTGGGACTGTAGCTGGCACTCCAGCTGTCTTCCTTGTCTCCAGTGTTTGTTCAATTTCATTAGAGCAAAACCCTCACATTGTGGCCTGCTTTTCTGCCTGGTGGAAGGGTGCTTGGTGGGGGGGCATTCAATGAGTACGTACATTTACAGCCCATTTCTAACTTCAGTCCTTCATCCCAACTCTCATTTCCCAGTCTGAAACTTCTCTAGAATTCTGCCAGAAAAGGAGACTCTCTCTTTCCCCCCATTCCTTGTTAGGGACCGACCTTCCACAGCCCCACCGGACAGAGAAGCAGAGACATCGAGGATGCAATCACACAAGAGGAGGTTTATTTTCTGGCTAGCCAGGGTCCAAGCCCCAGAGCACCAACGCAGTGGCCACTCTCGCAGGCAAGGACCCCGACCTGAATTGCGGGGTGCCTTTTATCCCCCCCCAAAGGGCCTTAGCAAGGCACAAACTAATTACGCGCTGGCCATGAGCTGACCTTTGAAGTGATTAATTTTCTTTGAATTCTGCGCGATCCCTGTGCATCCCACCTCCCTTTTGCCTTTCTTCACAACCCAAGAGATAACCGGAGGTATGAGTATAAACAGATGTGTGCTGTTCGCTAATTGCCTCACCCTACTTCACACGAAGGGGGGCGGAAAACTCTTTTCTTGTTGTGCCACTGAGACGCTGCCGAAGGGCCATCAAGGCGCCCCCACATTTCCCCCTTTCCTTTACATAGCTGACGAGCACTCTTTTTTTTTTTTTTTATTTTTTTTTTTAGAGACGGGGTCTCGCTATGTTGCCCAGGCTGGAGTGCAGTGGCTATTCACAGGCGCGATCCCACTACTGATCAGCACGGGAGTTTTGACCTGCTCCGTTTCCGACCTGGGCCGGTTCACCCCTCCTTAGGCAACCTGGTGGTCCCCCGCTCCCGGGAGGTCACCATATTGATGCCGAACTTAGTGCGGACACCCGATCGGCATAGCGCACTACAGCCCAGAACTCCTGGGCTCAAGCGATCCTCCCATCTCAGCCTCCCGAGTAGCTGGGACTACAGGCGCGCGCCAACGCGTCCGGCCTGACGAGCACTCTTGCTCGTCTTCTGGGTAATTTATAAGTTCTGGGTCTGCATTATTTGTCCCGATACTTTGATATTGCTGTTGCAGCACCAGAAGCTGAACAGCACTGACCCTGTCTCTTACAAATCTTATGAGTTTGTTTACTATGCAGGGCCCAAATGTCAGGGCTAAGAGTAAGATCACCAGTGGTCCTACAAGCGCGGAAATCAGGGTAGTCAGCCAGGGGGAACTATTGAACCAGGACTCAAACCAACCTGTTTGTTTTTTTGTACTCTCGTTTGCGCCGAGCAAGCCCTTCTCTTACTTTGGCCATGGACTCTCTTACCACTCCTGTGTGGTCGGCATAGAAACAGCATTCCTCCCGGAGGGCCGCACATAGCCCTCCCTGTTGCAGGAACACCAAGTCTAACCCTCTCCGGTTTTGCAAAACTACTTCCGAGAGGGAGGTTAAAGACTTTTCTAAGTGGGAGATGGACTCTTCAATCCTGGCGATATCCTCATCGATAGCCGCCCTGAGGGAGTTAAGTCCCCTATGCTGCATGGCTAGGGAGGAGATGCCAGTTCCCGCCCCTATTGCCCCTAGACCAAATAGGGTAGCCAGAGTGATGGCAGTAATGGGCTCTCTTTTTCTACGGAAAATTAGGTTAGCAGTTCTTTGCCCTATCACACCCTCATACATTGTCTCTTCAGTGTGGTATATTATTTTTGGGAACACTAATACCATTATACAGTAATCTTCAGACTCATTGAAAATAGACATACTAAGGCAAGGAGTCAGACCGGTCTTGGAGCAAACCCACCACCCACCTGGCCCGGGGATAACCCACTTTGTTTTCTTAGATAGGCTTAGTGTCCTGTTACCCTTGGCACAGAGTTGTGCATGGCTGGGAGGCACTGTTCCTAAACAGGTACCTTTGCCAAGAACTGACTGGAGGGTGAGTCCGGGGCCCTTACGATCCCACTGGCACGTTTTAGGGGAGTCTTCTGAAGACAGGTTAAAATAAGTGGCCAGCCCCACCGCCTCATAAAAGGGGGGCCTTATGTCATAGCACAACCAACAGGCCTGTGTGGCATTGGGACTTGTGCGGTTCAGTGCATTATATGCTGCTGTCGGCATTTTCCATAAGGGATCTGTGAGCTCTCCATCGGGCGATGGGCCTCGGGGACTACTTGTGTTAGCCATTAGTTTGTGGAGAGTCCCTTTGCTGGAGGTGGTCTGGGGTGCTGCCGGGCGGGCCTGACAGTAGCTGGCCATGGATGTAGTACCTGGTTGGGTCCTACCGCTATTGGGAGCGGGGTAATTTTAAGTTTGATATATATTAGTGAGCAAACGTGCGGTCTTTGGTAGAGGCATATCCCCCATGAGAGTCCTGTTATCCACCGCCTATCTTTCTTTCCTTTTTCTGTAAATTTTATCCTTATTAGGTTGCAGTCTCTGGCATACCTGTTTTTAGTACAAGGTTGGACATAGGACATGCTAATGAGAAGAGGTTGTGCCTGCCATTTCCATTCCCCATCATTGGTGGTCACACACCACCATTTGGCACAATAATAACTTCCAATACCCCCACACTGACGGTTTTCCTGAGGGGGCCGGAATCCCGGACAGGCATAAAACCCATTCCGGCTCATGGAGGTTCGTTCTATGTCTTCTCTCCATGGTCCAGTTACCCACGAACTGGGGATTGGGGCAGCACCAGGGCCTCCTGAGGATATCGCTATTGTCTGTGCTGGCTTTTCTAGGGGGTTGACTTTTTCTAAGTTAAAATATAAGTCCGGCCACCAACTGTTTAAGGGGGCCACCCCAGAGGTCACGTTCCAGACCTCGTGGGTTTCTTGATTGACAATTTCCCATGTCAGGTTATGGGGTTTGTGGGGATTGAAATTGTTCATCACACTTACAACACCCCCACCCATTAACAAAATGCTCTCAAGGAGATACAAAACAAACCCTGCATACATTTTTGTAGTGAGGTCCAATCTCCAGGTGCCACAGCCCCGAGTCTGAGTCTAGACAGTATAACTAGTAGTCCAAGAGGAATAGGACTCAGCTGGCTTCTCGTGGCGCTGCTGCTACTTGAGTCAGCCTGACTTTCAGTGGGTTCTCTGGGTCCACCGTCGCTCTCCACTGGCTCTGGCACCGTTCTAGGTCGTTCTCGTTGGCTGGCCTCACGTGGGAGTGGTGTATCCAAGTTGATATGCCGTCTACCTTGAGAGCAGTGGGGGTAATAAGAATAATTTGAAAGGGCCCCTTCCACCTAGGCTCTAGGGTTTTACTGTTATGCCTCTTCACCCACACCCAGTCTCCTGGTTGGTGAGGATGATGTGAATGTCCGGCACTCTTCTCCTCGGGCTCTGCGGCGCGGTGTATGGCCTGAAGGGCAGGCCATACTTGGCTGTGAACGCGCTGCAGAGCTCGAACAGCTTGCAACACGTCTTTGGGGTGTCTTGGGAGGGCCTCAGGGCTTACCCTGGGGACTACGGGTGGAGGAGTGCCATACATGATTTCAAAGGGGGTTAAGCCTAAATGATAGGGGGTGTTCCGGGCTCGGAACAGGGCGAAGGGAAGGAGGGTCACCCAGTCCCCGCCAGTCTCCAGGGCCAATTTAGTCAGGGTCTCCTTTATTGTTCTGTTCATTCTCTCTACCTGCCCTGAACTCTGGGGGTTATAGGCACAATGTAGCTTCCAATTGGTCCCCAGAGCCTGGGCCAGTCCCTGACTGACTTGGCTGACAAAAGCAGGTCCATTGTCTGATCCTATTCCCTCTGGCAGTCCATATCTAGGGACTATTTCCTCCAATATTTTCTTGGCTACCGTCAGAGCAGTCTCTTTCTTAGTGGGGAAAGCCTCTACCCACCCGGAGAACGTATCCACCATAACTAGCAGATATCGGTACCCATACTTTCCAGGTTTGACTTCTGTAAAATCTATTTCCCAGAACAGTCCTGGCTGCCTCCCTCTTTCCCTCGTACCTGCATGGGTCCCTTTGACCCTCCCTGGCTGCATGACTTGGCAGGCTCGGCAGTCCCGGACGATGTCATCTGCCACTCGTCCCTGCGACATGAACCTGAGCTGGGCGGTGTTTAACAGTTGTAACATTTTTCTCTTTCCTAAATGTGTGGTCTGGTGTAGGTGCGTCAACAGGTGACGTCCCAGAGTCTCTGGCACTATCAGGCGGCGTTCTTCGTCTCGCAGCCAGCCATCTTCACCTTTTTCCGCAGTTAGTCGTTTTGCAGCCCAGGCTTCGTCTGCACTGGAGTAGTCTGGCAGAGGAGGTATCTGTCCCATGCCCGGGGGTGGAAGGCCGATGTGTAGGATATTTGGTGGCGTAGCACCCCCCGCCGCTTTCTTAGCCTCGGCATCTGCCCGTCGGTTGCCCCTAGCCTCCACTGAGTCTCCACCCTGGTGTCCCGGGGTGTGGACTACCGCCACTGCCTTTGGCAGCAGGACAGCCTCTAGCAAGCGAAGGATTTCGGGCTTATGCTTGATCTCCTTCCCTTCTGCTGTGATGAACCCCCTCTCCCTGTAGAGAGCTCCGTGTATGTGCACAGTCCCAAAAGCATAACGGCTGTCAGTGTATACCGTCAGTCTCTTCCCTTGGGCCCGGCAAAGAGCCTCTGCCAGCGCTATCAACTCTGCCTTTTGAGCAGATGTCCCCTGTGGGAGGCATGCCGCCCAGACTAGTTTGCCCTGGTCATCGACTATGGCCGCCCCTGCGTACCTGTGTCTGT
This sequence comes from Microcebus murinus, assembly GCF_040939455.1. NCBI lineage: Eukaryota > Metazoa > Chordata > Mammalia > Primates > Cheirogaleidae > Microcebus > Microcebus murinus. Next base: position 21,734,363 of record NC_134105.1, on the reverse strand, counting down.
CCCGGACGAAACTGCTCCCATCCGTGAACCAGATCAGGTCGCTGCTTGGAAGGGGGCGGTCTTTTAAGTCTTTTCGGGCCATCTGGGTTTCAGCCAGGATCTCAAGGCAGTCGTGCTCAGGTGCAGCCGAGTCGGGGATGGGCAGGAGCGTGGCTGGATTCAAGGCGGTGGGGGCCCAGAACTCGATGCGGGGAGCGTCCAGCAGGAGTCCTTGGTAGTGAGTCAGCCTCGCATTTGTAATCCATCGTCCCGGAGGCTGCTTTAAAACCCCTTCTATAGCGTGCGGGGTAGTGATGAGCAGCCGCTGCCCTAAAGTAAGCTTATCAGCGTCTTTGACTATCAGAGCTGTGGCTGCGATCATTCGCAAGCATGCTGGCCACCCTGCCGCCACTGGATCCAGTTTCTTTGATAGGTATGCCACAGGCCTTTTCCAGGGCCCTAGGGTTTGCATAAGCACCCCCTTAGCTATCCCCGATTTTTCATCTATATAAAGGTGGAATTCTTTGGTAGGATCTGGGAGCATTAAGGCAGGGGCCTCTAGCATGGCTGCCTTCAGGGCCTGAAAAGCATCCGCCATCTGCTCAGTCCATTTCCATGCCAGCCCCGCCTTACACCCTTCTTACAAAGGTCGGGCCTTCTCTGCGAATCCCGGAATCCAGAGGCGGCAGTAGCCTACCGACCCCAGGAATTCTCTTAGCTCCCGGCTAGAAGTTGGGGTAGGTATTCTTAGCACGGTTTGCTTCATTGCCTCAGTTAGCCACCTTTGGCCCCCTTTTATCTTATAGCCCAAATAGGTGACTTCATCCTTACAAATCTGGGCCTTCTTTGCACTGGCCCGGTACCCCAGTTCGCCTAGTACCCTAAGCAAGTCCTTGGTGCTTTCCAGGCAAGTCCAGGGATCGGGGTCGGCTAACAACAAGTCATCCACATATTGTAGCAGAGTTACCTTTGGATGGTTGGCTCGGTACTCACTCAGGTCATCTTGGAGGGCCTCGTTGAACAGAGTAGGCGAGTTCTTGAATCCCTGGGGCAGTCTCGTCCATGCCAACTGTCCGTGGATCCCTCTCTCTTCATCCTGCCACTCAAAGGCGAAGATCTCCTGGCAGCGTGTCACTATCGCCAGACTGAAGAAGGCATCTTTCAAGTCTAGGACAGTGTACCATGACAAAGTAGGGGAGAGAGAGCTCAACAGGGTGTAGGGGTTTGGAACAGTAGGGTGGATGTCCAAGGTCCTCACATTGACCTCCCTAAGATCCTGCACGGGCCTATAGTCCTGTCCCCCCGGTTTCTTTACCGGCAATAGGGGTGTATTCCACGCCGACTGGCATTTCCGGAGAACCCCACTGTCCAGAAGTCTCCGAATGTGGGGCGTTATCCCCATTCTGGCCTCCTGGGACATGGGATATTGCTTGACTCTGGCCGGCTCGGCTCCGGGCTTTAATTCAATGTAAAGAGGCGGCCTGTGCTTGGCCCACCCCGTTCCCCCTGTCTCGGCCCAGGCCATGGGAAACTCGCGGAGCCATTGATCTATCGCTTCTCCTCCATGTTCAGTGAGCTGGTATAGTCTATATTCGTCTGCCTGAGCTAGTGTCAGGACCTGGGTGACCCGGGGGCAGGAGAGGAGGTTACCTTCACTATCAGTTATTGTCACCCCTTCTTCTTCAAAATGGATTCGGGCCTTGAGCTTGGTAAGGATATCTCTGCCTAGCAGCGGAGTGGGACACTCAGGAATAACCATAAAGGCATGGCTCACCTGATCTGAGCCCAAGTCTAGCTTTCGTCATGTAGTCCATCGATATGGTTTAGTTCCAGTCGCCCCCTGTACCCAGCTGGTTTTATTAGAAAGTTTTCCCCTGTCCTGGGTTAGCACGGAATGTTCTGCCCCTGTGTCTATGAGGAAATTAACTGGATTCCCCTCCACTCGCAAGGTTACCCTGGGTTCGGGGAGGGGAGCCGAACCCCGTCCCCCCACTCATCTGCCTGGCCCGCCATCAGGATCCTTTCGGACCCTCCCAACTCTCGTCCCCCTTTCTTCCGGGGACATTCCCGTGCCCAGTGCCCATGCTCCTTGCAGTTGGCACACTGGGTCCTGTCGAGCCTTTCTCGCAGAGGTTTGTCCCTGTTTTCTGGTCTCACTTGTCGCCCTCCGCCAGCTGCAGCTAGCAAAATTTTTGCCATTTCTCTATTTGCCTTCCGCGCCTCCCCGGCCTGGAACTTCCTATCCTCCCTTCTCATCCTCTCCACCCTTTCTTCCGGTGTCTCCCTATTATTGTATACCTTCTCTGCCACCTCTAAAAGGTCCTGCAACGTCTTTTCCCCTAATCTATCAATCTTTTGTACCTTACGTCTAATGTCAGGGGCCGCCTGATTGACGAACGCCATCATAACTGCAGCCTTATTCTCTTCTAATGTGGGATCTATGGGGGTGTACTGTCGAAAAGCCTCCATAATCCTTTCTAAATATGCTGCCGGGCTCTCTTGGGGCCCCTGACGCACATCTCCTACCTTAGCCAAATTGGTCGGCTTTCGTGCCGCCATGCGGAGACCGGCCATCAGAGTCTGGCGGTAGACCCGGAGACGCTCCCTACCTTCAGCCTCATCGTAGTCCCACAGTGGTCGTTCGAGGGGGAAGGTTCGATCAATGGCTCTCGGGTTTGTAGTAGGCCTGCCGTCTTCTCCCGGAACCAGTTTCCTTGCTTCCCCCTGAATTCTTTCCCTTTCCTCTGTGGTGAAAAGCACCTGGAGCAGCTGCTGGCAGTCATCCCAGGTAGGCTGGTGTGTAAAAAGAACAGAGTCTAAAAGGTTAATAAGGTCCCTGGGGTTATCGGAAAAGTTTGAGTTTTGAGATTTCCAGTTGTACAGGTCACTGGTGGAGAAAGGCCAATATTGATAAGTCTGTGTCCCATCGTCTCCCCGGGGCCCTACTGCCCGTAGGGGAAATGCCTTCACGGGCTCCGGGTCTGGAGTCCAACCTGTGCGTTGCCTAGTGCCATAGGCCGGTCCTCCCTCCCCTCCAGTGGCATCCCGCTGGGGCGCAGGCACCTGGGGGCTGCTGGGGCCGCGAGCACCGCTCTGGGATTATAAGGGGGAGGGGCATTAAATGTGGGGGCATTCCATTCAAGCCCGGTCAGGTCAGGGTAGAGGTTAGAGTCTGGGAGAACCTTGGCGGGTGACGAACCTGGCTTCCCCTTCTTCCCAGCCTCTTGTACTGTGAGGATCTCTGTACGTCCCCTAAGGGGGGGCACGAAAGCTCGCATCCAAGGTGGGGGATCTCTGACCAGGTCCTGCCAGACTACGATATATGGAATCTGATCGGGGTGCCCAGGATGCCCAAAGATTTTCTCTTTTACCTTCTCAACCACGGTCCTGTCAAAGGACCCTTCCTTAGGCCACCCGACATTGAACATGGGCCATTCGGCTTCGCATAAGGTGACCAATTTACCCTTCTTAATCTCTAAGGACAGATTACGGGCCCTGTCCTTTACATCTCTAAAGTGGCCCAGTACAAGGGAAAGGGGCATTGTCATGGCTTGTCCCATGGTGGCGTAAGACAAGCAACTATAAGGAAGTACCGGCTCTGGTTTTGATCTAGTCAATTCCAGTCCTTGGCACTCTGATGTCTCCTCACGGGTCTTAGCATGGGCCTGTGGAATCAACAACCTCACTCACAAAACCCATTCATTCAGACAGAACACAAAAGCCGGCAACAAACGAGACAGACGACAGATAACATACGGAAAACAAATTAACAATAAACCTAACCTGGTCCGGACCTGCTCCCCGGTATCCTCCTGACCGAGCCCTTGGCTACAAGGTCAGCTCCAGCTCCTCCTGACCGAGCCCTAGGCTACAAGGTCAGCTCCGGAGTCCCAACGGGGCCAGAGGATGTCTCCGCCTGGCTCCGACCGGCGACCCACCAGCGCGTCCACCTAGGTCCTGTGCCGGCGTCCTGATCCGGGGTCCAGCAAGGGGATTCCGCATCCCTTGCCCAACACCACACCCGGCTAGTCCGGGGTGGATTTTCACACTCCTCCCTCAGCCCTGAGTTCTATCCGGTAGTCTGTGGGGAAGGAGAATCCCGGACGAGCCCCCAAATGTTAGGGACCGACCTTCCACAGCCCCACCGGACAGAGAAGCAGAGACATCGAGGATGCAATCACACAAGAGGAGGTTTATTTTCTGGCTAGCCAGGGTCCAAGCCCCAGAGCACCAACGCAGTGGCCACTCTCGCAGGCAAGGACCCCGACCTGAATTGCGGGGTGCCTTTTATCCCCCCCCAAAGGGCCTTAGCAAGGCACAAACTAATTACACGCTGGCCATGAGCTGACCTTTGAAGTGATTAATTTTCTTTGAATTCTGCGCGATCCCTGTGCATCCCACCTCCCTTTTGCCTTTCTTCACAACCCAAGAGATAACCGGAGGTATGAGTATAAACAGATGTGTGCTGTTCGCTAATTGCCTCACCCTACTTCACACGAAGGGGGGCGGAAAACTCTTTTCTTGTTGTGCCACTGAGACGCTGCCGAAGGGCCATCGAGGCGCCCCCACATCCTCTCCCCACATCTTCTAGTTTGCCGCTTTCTCTAATGTGCGTCATCAGTCAACTCTTCTCTATCTGTTTTCCATCACCCAGAAATTTGCTAAAATCTCTAGTTCACCAATAAATGAATCTCCAAGGGGGGAGGGCATGGGCAATATATGTAACCTTAACACTTATACCCCCATAATATGCTAAAATAAAAATAAATGAATCTCCTCCCCAACCCCCTCTTTTTAGGTGCAGATATACCAGTGGGGTTTTTGTTTGTTTGTTGGTTTGTTTGTTTTAGAGACAGGGTTTCCCTCTGTCTCCCAGGCTGAAGTGCAGAGGCACCATCATAGCTCACTGCAGCCTGGAGCTCCTGGGCTCAAGTGATCCTCATGCCTCAGCTTCCTGAGTAATTGGGACTATAGGTGCTCACCACCATGCTTAGCTAATTTATAAAAATCTTTTGCAGTGATAGGGTCTCACTATGTTGCTCAGGCTGGTCTTGAATTCCTGGCTTCAAGCGATCATCCCACCTCGGCCTCCCAAAGTGCTGGGATTACAAATGTGGGCAAACTCGCCCAGCCCAGATATCGAATTTAAAAAGTATTTTGCTATCATTTTAGTTGCATCGGCAGAGAGAACAACATAATGCAAGTGGTCAGGTTGACATCTTAAACCATAGTTTCCCCAGTACTTTGTAAAAAAAGTTTTTTTTTTTTAATTTTATTTATTTATTTATTTTTTATTTTTTATTTTTTTTTCTGAGACAGAGTCTCACTTTGTTGCCCAGGCTAGAGTGAGTGCCGTGGCGTCAGCCTAGCTCACAGCAACCTCAAACTCCTGGCTCAAGCAATCCTCCTGCCTCAGCCTCCCAAGTAGCTGGGACTACAGGCATTCGCCACCATGCCCGGCTAATTTTTTGTATATATTAGTTGGCCAATTAATTTCTTTCTATTTATAGTAGAGACGGGGTCTCGCTCTTGCTCAGGCTGGTTTCGAACTCCTGACCTCGAGCAATCCACCCGCCTCGGCCTCCCAGAGAGCTAGGATTACAGGCGTGAGCCACCGCGCCCGGCCTTATTTATTTATTTTGAGACAGAGTCTGATTCTGTTGCCAGGGCTAGAGTGCCATGGCGTCAACCTAGCTCACAGCAACCTGGGCTCAAGTGATCCTCCTGCCTCAGCCTCCCAATTAGCTGGGACTACAGGCATGTGCTACCGTGCCTGGCTAATTTTTTCTATTTTTAATTGTTTGGTTAATTTCTTTCTATTTATAGTAGAGACAGGTCTTGCTCTTGCTCAGGCTGGTCTCAAACACCTGCCCTTAAGCAATCCTCCCTCCTCGGCCTCCCAGAGTGCTAAGATTACAGGCGTGAGCCACCACCAGCCAGGCTCCCAGTTACTTTTTAATAAAGTTCTCTTAACAGCTCAGTCTAGCTGAAATTTGCAGTCTGGTACTTGTAACCAAAATATTTCAAAAATAGAAGGGCATTGTCAATGTGTATCTCTCTGCTGTGGGCTTAGGGAGCCTCCCACACTCCTGCAGGCTTTCTCCAGATAGAGGACAATGCAATCGATCAGGGTCCTGCCTTGCTGCGCAGCCTCACTCCCAGGTCACCTTAGGTCGCAGTGTTTGTTGCTCCCCAGATCCTCAGTCACACAGTTAATTACTCCCTGAGTCTCAGGTTCAAATGCCTGGAGGAGTCAGGCAGATGGCAGCAGTGAACGGAGTGGGCCAGGGAGGGACTGCGTCCAACTGAGGGTTCCTGCCCTTCTAAGAGGGGGAGCGGCCACCAGACTGTTCTCAAGATCCCGGCCATCTGGATGTGGGACTGGACTTGCCAGATATTCTGATTTTTAAGAGAAGCTAGGAATCCAAAATGTTTGTAAAAACTTCAGACTTCTAAATGTTGGCAACTAGTTTTTAAAAGTTTAAAACATTGTTCTGGTCAAAGAAAACATGGTTTAAGGCTACAGTTGTTACTTCTGATTTGCTCCTTTAGTATCTCACATCTGATTAATGGTTCACTTTCATTATTGCTACTGCTGGTAACAGTTTTACTGTGTATTTACTATTAGGCATTGTGCTGAGTGGTTCATGGACATAATTTTATTTCATGACCACAGCAACACCAGAAAGTAGATACTATGTCTCCCTTTCATAGGTGAGTGTGTCTGTGTGGTCAGAGTGATCCTTTTGAAACACAACTCTTAAATCCTCAAATCTTTTTTTGTTTTGTTTTGTTTTTGAGTCTCACTCTGTTGCCTGGGCTAGAGTGCCGTGGCGTCAGCCTAGCTCACAGCAACCTCAAATTCCTGGGCTCAAGCGATCCTCCTGCCTCAGCCTCCCAAGTACCTGGGACTACAGGCATGTGCCACCATGCCCAGCTAATGTTTTCTATTTTTAGTAGAGATGGAGGTCTTACTCTTGCTCAGGCTGGTCTTGAACCCCTGAGCTCAAGCGATCCTCCTGCCTTGGACTCCCAGAGTGCTAGGATTACAGGTGTGAGCCACCACGCCTGGCCTTTAATGGCTTTCTGTTGCACTCAGAATAAAAATCAAACTCAAAATGCCTTCACTCTCAATTGGCTTATGAGAGACTTATTGCCTGGCCCCTACACCCCTCTGACCCGCCTTGCACACCCTGAGCTCCAGCAACACGGAAGTTTTCCCAGTTCCTTCAAACACGGTAATCCTCTTCTTGCCAGGGGGCTTCTTGACCTCAACACTCTTCTCCTTCTCTTCCTGCCACCACCTCCCATTGCCGCTTCAGGCTTTGGCCTCTGCGTCCCTCCCTGAATTAGGTTAGGTGCTCATAAAATGAGTTTCCGCAGCACTAATTACCTCTGATTGTTATTGATGGTGTAACAAACATGGTAATGAAGTATTTCTTCCATCTTTACCCTGGGCTGGGTAATAGAGCCCTTAATGATTCCATACCTTCCCAGTCCTTGCAGATATTAAATATGTGTCCAGTTTGACACATGCCAATAGTCTACAGGAGGGATCAGAAACTATGGCCTTGGCCGGGTGCAGTGGCTCACGCCTGTAATCCTAGCACTCTGAGAGGCCTAGGCGGGTAGATTGTTTGAGTTCAGGAGTTCGAGACCAGCCTGAGCAAGAGCGAGACCCCGTCTCTACTAAAAATAGAAACAAATTAATTGGCCAACTAAAAATATATAGAAAAAATTAGCCGGGCATGGTGGCACATGCCTGTAGTCCCAGGTGCTTGGGAGGCTGAGGCAGGAGGATCGCTTGAGCCCAGGAGTTTGAGGTTGCTGTGAGCTAGGCTGATGCCATGGCAGTCTAGCCGGGGCAAGAATGAGACTCTGTCTCGGAAAAAAAAAAAAAAAAAAAAAAAGAAAGAAAGAAAGAAACTATGGCCTCTGGGCCAAATCCACCAAGCCCTGTTTTTATAAGTAAAGTTATTGAAATATTCACACTTGTTCATTCTCCATAGTCTGTGGCTGCTTTCACATCCCATAATCAGGATGGAGTGACTCCCTGGCCATTACAGGAACAGTCTGCAAACTGCCCTGGAATGGCTATAGCCAGAACGACAAACAATAACAAGTGTTGGCTAAGATGTGGAGAAACCGGAACCGTCCTACATCACACGTAGGAATGTAAAATGACGCAGCTGCTTTGAAAACAATCTGGCAACTCCTCAAAATGTTAAACAGTTATCACATGACCCAACAATTCCAAACCTGGGAATTATTGAGGCTCAGAAAGCAATATCCCCAAATCAAGGCCTCAAAAGCAGCCTCAGAAGCGACCGAATTTCTCTGGCCTCCTCCTGCCTTCCTGTCTCTCAGTTCCATTTGCCCCCGAGGCTAGCCATAGAAACTAGAATCCCACTTTCCCAAAGCCAGCCTTAACACCTAAAAATATCACTCTAATGTTCCTCCACCTTTCTGTGTAAAAACTGGCCATAAACAAATTATCTGACCTACCTTGCTTGACTGTAGGTCATAAGACCCCCATTGCAGCAAGAGTCCTGCCCCACACCTGGAAGGAAGGAAGGAAAGCTGCTCAGAGAAGCCAAGAAGAATGTAGACAGACTGGCCTTGCTGGGTCTCCCCCTCGGTCTACCAGCATTAGCTTTTAACCCCTCTTTATTTTGTTTCTTTATCAGAGAGTACACACTGGAAAGCTTATACCCTTTTTGTCTTATTATATTTCTACACACTGTATTTTGTTGAACCTCTGCATAAAAGTGAACAATTTCTCCAGTATCTTTGGGTCTTCATTCCAAAGGTTTTCATATAAACATGTTAAATACATGTGTATGCGTTTTCTCTAATTAATCTGCCTTTTGTGAATTGGTTTTTCAGCAAAACTTCAGAGGGCTAAAGAGAACTTGTGCACAAAAGCTTATAAATGAGGCCAGGTACAGTGGTTCACGCCTGTAATCCTCTCTGGGAGGCTGAGGCGGGTGGACTGCTCAAGGTCAGGAGTTCAAAACCAGCCTGAGCAAGAGCAAGACCCCGTCTCTACTATAAAGAGAAAGAAATTAATTGGCCAACTAATATATATAGAAAAAATTAGCCGGGCATGGTGGCACATGCCTGTAGTCCCAGCTACTTGGGAGGCTAAGGCAGTAGGATTGCTTCAGCCCAGGAGTTTGAGGCTGCTGTGAGCTGGGCTGACGCCATGGCACTCACTCTAGCCTGGGCAACAAAGTGAGACTGTCTCAAAAAAAAAAAAAAAAAGCTTATAAATGTAGCATGAGTCATAACATATAAAAAGTGGAAACAACCCAAATGTTCATCAACCGATGAATGAATGGATAAATAAAATGTGGTATGTCCATGCAATGGAATATTACTCAGCCATAAAAAGGAATGACATACTGAAATAGGCTATAACATGGATAAGCTACAAAAGCGTAACACTAGGCCGGGCTCAGTGGCTCATGCCTGTAATCCTAGCACTCTGGGAGGCCAAGGCAGGCGGATCGCTCAAGGTCAAGAGTTCGAAACCAGCCTGAGCAAGAGCGAGACCCTGGGACTACAGGCATGTGCCACCATGCCCAGCTAATGTTTTCTATTTTTAGTAGAGTCTCTACTATAAATAGAAAGAAATTAATTGGCCAACTAATATATATAGGAAAAAATTAGGTGGGCATGGTGGTGCATGCCTGTAGTCCCAGATACTTGGGAGGCTGAGGCAGGAGGATTGCTTGAGCCCAGGAGTTTGAGGTTGCTGGGAGCTAGGCTGACCCCACAGCACTCACTCTAGCCTGGGCAACAAAGTGAGACTCTGTCTAAAAAAAAAAAAAAAAGTAACGCTAAAGAGTAGATGCCAGTTACAAAAGGCTACAGATTGTATGATTTCACTTATCAGAAATGTCTCTAAATAGGCAAAATATATAGAAACATAAGTAGAGGCCGGGCGCGGTGGCTCACGCCTGTAATCCTAGCTCTCTGGGAGGCCGAGGCGGGCGGATTGCTCGAGGTCAGGAGTTTGAAACCAGCCTGAGCAAGAGCGAGACCCCGTCTCTACTATAAATAGAAAGAAATTAATTGGCCAACTAATATATATAGAAAAAATTAGCCGGGCATGGTGGCGCATGCCTGTAGTCCCAGCTACTTGGGAGGCTGAGGCAGAAGGATTGCTTGAGCCAGGAGTTTGAGGTTGCTATGAGCTAGGCTGACGCCATGGCACTCACTCTAGCCTAGGCAACAAAGTGAGACTCTGTCTCAAAAAAAAAAAAAAAAAAAAAAAAGAAACATAAGTAGACTAGTGGTTGCCAAGAGGTGGGGGGGGGAGTGGTGTTGGGAGGAAATGGGGAGTAGCTTCTCACAGATATGGGGCTTCCTTTTGGGATAATGTGAGTAGTGATGGTTGCACAACTCTAAAAATACTAAAATAGAATGAACTGTACACTTCAGATATGTGAATTACATGATATGTGAATTATAGCTCAATGAAGCTATGAAAGAAAGAAAAAGAGAACACAACACAAGGAAAGGACAGGAAAGGGAGAGTGTTCAGTTTGAAAATCCAATTTCAAACTTGATTTAAAAGTTTTTCTTCAAATTAATTGGCCAACTAATATATATAGAAAAAATTAGCCAGGCATGGTGGCACGTGCCTGTAGTCCCAGCTACTCGGGAGGCTGAGGCAGCAGGATTACTTGAGCGCAGGAGTTTGAGGTTGCTGTGAGCTAGGCTGACGCCACGGCACTCACTCTAGCCTGGGCAACAAAGTGAGACTCTGTCTCAAAAAAAAAAAAAAAAAAGTTTTTCTTCAAGCCAACACACCTCTAACTTTGGGAGGTTGGGGCAGGAAGATCCCTTCAGCCTGGGAGTTCAAGGCTGCAGTGAGCTATGATCTCACCACTGTACCTGGGTTACAGAGCAAGACCCCATCCCTAGCAAAAATTTAAAAAAAAAATTGTTTTTGGCCGGGTGGGATGGCTCACATCTGTAATCCTAGCACTCTGGGAGGCCAAGGCAGGTGGATCCTTTGGGCTCAGGAGACCAGCCTGAGCAAGAGCAAGACCATATTTCTATTTTTGTTACATGGATACTAAAAAAGAAAGAAAAAGAAGAGAAAATTTAAAATTAAAAATTTTAAAATAAAAAGTTAATTAAATTTTAAAATATAAAAAAATAAAAAAGACCCTGTTTCTGCCAAAAATAGAAAAAATTAGCTGGGCATGGTGGCGCATGCCTGTAGTCCCAGCTACTAGGGAGGCTGAGGCAGAAGGATCTCTTCAGCCCAGGAGTTTGAGGTTGCTGTGAGCTAGGCTGATGCCACGGCACTCTAGCCCAGGCCAGAGAGTGAGACTCTGTTAAAAAAAAAAAAAAAAAAGAAAGAAACTAAAAAGAAAAAAAAAATTTTTTTCCTGGGTATGCAATTTCAATATGGGCAGATAAAAAAAGTATTCTGAAAATGAATAGTGGTGATGGTGCAAACAGTGTGAATATACTTAATGCTACTGAACTATACAATTAAATGTGGCTAAGTGGTCAAATTTATGTTAAATATATTTTACTACAATAAAATATTTGAAAGAACAACTTTAATTGTTTGGATGTTTGTTAAATGGCCTGACTGACACAGAAGGGAGCCCCCTTGGGAGGAGAGGTGGGAAGGGTGTCTGGCTCTTCAAAAGAGACACAAAGAAGGGAAAGTTCTTTCTGCCTCTGAACATCCACGCTGCCAGCTTTCCATGCTGCCCGCCGAGGAAGACAGAGCAAGGCATGGAAAGAACGTGGTGTCTTGGTGATGTCAGTGAGCTGCTGAATGAACCAATCTTCTTCTTCTTTTTTTTTTTTTGTTTAGTGAAGTATTTAATAAATATTGGCTGATTATAAGGTTATAAGGATGATTGCATGTAACCAATCTTCTTACTAGATTTTCTAACATATGATAACAAATTCACTATAATTTTTTCTTCCTTAGTTCCTTCCTTCCTTCCTTCCTTCCTTCCTTCCTTCCTTCCTTCCTTCCTTCCTTCCTTCCTCCTTCCCTACCTCTCTCCCTGTTTTCTCTCTCAGGGAAATCCGATATGAACCGGGGTGGCAAGGAGTGGCAGATGTACACATTGCATTCATCTCCTCTGCTCTGACATCAAATAGCACAGCGTTAAGGCAAGCAGAGGTCACTCGCTGTGAAGTTGGCCCTAACTCTAGGCTCCCCAGTTATTGTGATTCTTTTTAGAATTTGAGGCATTAAGCCCCTCTGGGTCCTACTTTGAGGTCAAATCCCCAATTCTGGTACAACAGAAAAAACTCCACTCAGTATCCTGTTCCATATGCTTGGCAGAACATGCTAGTTGTCTCCTGGTACTCATCCTCCTCTGCTTCTTGGATACCAAAATTCCCAATATTCAGCCCAGCATGAGACCTGCATTTCCCAGACTTCCTTGTGTCTAGTGTGGCCATGTGAGAATGCCCTGGCCAGTGGGAGGGAGGTGGAAGGGTGCTATTCCTAAGGGACTCTTAAGAGTCTCAAGTGTCCTTAAGTGTGAATTCCTCTTAAGAGGCTGTGTGTAGTCACACAGGACCCTGCACTCCTTTTTCTTTTTTCTTTCTTCTTTTTTTTTTTGAGACAGAGTCTCACTCTGTTGGCCAGGCTACAGTGCCGTGGCATCAGCCTAGCTCACAGCAACCTCAAACTCCTGGGCTCAAGCAATCCTTCTGCCTCAGCCTCCCAAGTAGCTGGGACTACAGGCATGCGCCACCATGCCCGGCTAATTTTTTATATATATATTTTTAGTTGTCCAGATAATTTCTTTCTATTTTTAGTAGAGAGTAGTCTTGCCCTTGCTCAGGCTGGTCTTGAACTCTTGAACTTGAGCAATCCTCCTGCCTCGGCCTCCCAGAGTGCTAGGATTACAGGTGTGAACCACCGTGCCCAGCTTATTTTTTATTTTTTTAGAAATAAACTGGCCATACTGTGTTAACTAGGCTAGAATACAGTGGCATGATCACAGCTCACTGCAACCTCAAACCTCAAACTCCTGGGCTCAAATGATCTTCCCACCTTAGCCTCTCAAGTAGCTGAGACTAAAGGTTTGCACCACCATGTCTGGCTAATTTTTGTATTTTTTGGTAGAGACAGGATCTCACTGTGTTGCCCAGACTAGAATGCCGTGACATCAGCCTAGCTCATAGCAAGCAACCTTAAACTCCTGGGCTCAAGTGATCCTCCTCCCTCAGCCTCCCGAGTAGCTGGGACTACAGACACACACCCCATTCCAAGCTAATTTTTCTATTTTTGATAGAGACAGAGTCTTGCTCTTTCTCAGGCTGGTCTCGAACTCCTGCGCTCAAGTGATCTTCCTGCCTTGGTCCCCCAGAGTGCTAGGATTATAGGCATGAGCCACGAGCTACCCTGCCCTGCCTGCATTTATTTCTTTATATAGATTACTTCCTTTTCTCTTCTCAGGGCACCAAACTGGCAAAAAGATATTTTCATTACAGAACAATAAGTGCACAGAGAGAGGGAGGCACAAGGGGATTTAGGAACAGAAGGTGAACAACACTTCCAGTTTCGTGCCCAACACCTCCCAAAGACCCTGCGACTCAATGAGGGCAGATTTTGTTACCCCCATTTTACAAACATGAAGTGGAAGCTCCCGAGGTAAAGTGACTTGCCCAGGGTCATCACACAGCAGGTGAGTGGCAGAGCCAGGACCAGGGCTCCAGTCTCTTGAGCCTTGTCGAGGGTGTGTCCCACCATCACCTTCTCCTGGGCCCAGTCCAGGTCTATGACGACCCGCGTGCTGATGAGTACGTTAGCCAGGAGCTGGCCCTGCCGGAGAGGACCAAGTGTGATCCTGGGTAATGCACCAATTCCCAGAATGTTAGAATGCCTGGAGGACTGGAAACGCAAGTCCATGAGAAAGATCAGAGGACCCTCCTCTGTCTAATAGTCCTCTGCACATCAGACACTGCTGGCTGCTTGGCACCCATTATTCCATTTAATCCCACAAGAGATCCAGGTTCCTTCATTTGCTAATCTGTGGGTGGCCACGGTAGATCTCAGTGAAGGAGCAAAATCTCTGGCGCCAGGCCGCTGTCGTGCCAGTCCTGACCCAACCAACCCGTTTACCAGCTCTGTGACCCCAGTCTCATTGCTTCACCTCTCTGGGCCTCAGTTTTCTCAACTGGAAAAATGGGTGTAATAAAACCTACCTTGCACAGCTCTTGTAAGAATTCAGAATAATATTTGTATATCAAATTATTTTTAGTGGTTATTCCTAGGCAGGACTATGGGGGACAATCATGTTTCATATATTTCTATAATCATAAATAATTTTATATTATTCATGTATTACTTTGAAATTAGTAAAACACATATAGATGAAGATGTCATGTAGAAAAGCCAAGTGCATATCGTAAGGACTCAATTCCCGTGTTAGTGTGCATATTTATTCAACACGAGTTTCTGGAGCACCTACTGGCTACCGGGCCTTGGCTGCAGGAGCTGCCACGTGGGATCCGAGCCTGAGGAAGTTCCCGGCGTGATTCACTGGATGGGGTGGGAGGCATCTGCTACGGTGGGAATGGAGGGCTGTGTGCAGGTGACAGGCCAGGCAGGCAGTGTGAACCTCTAATTGCCAGCTAAGGGTGGTGGAGACACTGGGAGAGGTGGGGCCAGAACAAAGGGTGGGTTTTACGGATTAGTAGCAGCTTGCCGGAGGGCAGGCTGGGCAGGTGCTTTCCCACAGCCTGCTGTGGGATTTTTGCAGGCTTGTAAGGAAAAGAGTTCTTTGTATGAGGGTGGCTCGGTGTGTGTCAACCTCTGCAGCAGAGACATCCAGGCTCCAGCAGGCCCCCATGTTTGGGGAGGGACAATCCTCAGAGACAGAGTCTGAACAGAGATGCAGAGACAGAGGCAGGAGGCCTGATTCCCTGCCACGCGGAGTGCAGTTCCTCACAGACGTCAACATGAAGCCCCAAACCGTCCAGTTCAGGAAGAGACTAGGTAAATGAGTTTATAATGTGTGGTTGAGGAAGGTGTTGCTAATAAATGCAAAACCAGAAGCCACAAAGTATTCATAAAAGATTGATGAATTTGATAAGGAGAAAACAAAATCTAAACTTATTTAATGCGAGAGTCCAAAACCAGCTAAAACACAAATGACATACTGGGAAAGAAAACATTTATAACATACTATGTAACTCATATACAAAGTGTAAGCATAGAGAACCTATAAATAAACAACAGAAAAAAAAAGTAAAAAACACAAACAGGCAATTCACAGCAGAAACGGCTGAGGACCAAAAAGATATTTAAAATCCCAACTGTGCAAAGATACGCAAAATCCAGCAGGAGAATATACTTTTTCCTTTTCTCAGATTGATGAATTTTTTTATTTTTTATTTTTTTTTTGTGAGACAGAGTCTCACTCTGTTGCCCAGGCTAGAGTGCTGTGGCATCAGCCTAGCTCACAGCAACCTCAAACTCCTGGGCTCAAGCGATCCTCCTGCCTCAGCCTCCCAAGTAGCTGGGACTACAGGTACACACCACCACGCCCAGCTAATTTTTCTAGTTTGTAGAGATGGGTCTCACTCTTGCTCAGACTGGTCTTGAACTCCTATCCTCAAGTGATCCTCCTGCCTCAGCCTCCCAAGTAGCTGGGACTACAGGCATGCACCACCATGCCCGGTTAATTTTTTCTATATATATTTTCAGTTGTCCAGCTAATTTATTTCTATTTTTTTAGTAGAAATGGGGTCTCACTCTTGCTCAGGCTTGGCTCAAACTCCTGAGCTCAAAGGATCCTCCCATCTCAGCCTCCCAGAGTGCTAGGATTACAGGAATGAACCACCGTGCCCTGCCCATAACAGACTCTGGATAAATATTTAACTCACTCAATGAGAGCATGGATTTTACATTCAAATTTATTTAGGTGTAGAGCTTCTGTTCCTGGGACTCTTTCACTGAAAAATATTTTCATAAGGAGATAGAGATATTTCTACAAAAATATTTATGGAAGCATAATCTGAAATAGTGAAAAGAAAATTATAAACAAAATAAATGTCCCCCATTTATTTTGCATGGGGGAAAAATTCTGTTTTGGCATACTATGCAGTTATTAAAAAGAATGTGGTAGAGCTGAACATACGGTCTGCGGTATTGTATTAAGTGAAAAAAAAGAGTTATTCAACAACAGATGTGGCGTGAGAGGAGACTTCCATGTTTGACTTTTTTGGTTTTGTTTGAAATTTTTATACTCAGCACATATTAGGAATATAAAATTAATTAGTCCCAGGTACTCAGAAGGCTGAGGTGGGGGATCACTTGAGCTCAGTGAGCTATGACGACTATGATGATGCCACTGCACTCTAGCCTGGGCAACAGCAAGACCCTGTCTCAAAAAAAAGAGAAAATTCTGCATGTACTACTAGTCTTCTAGAAATAAGTAGGCTTAAAGTAAAGCAACTTGTCAACACCTAAGTGGACATATAGGAGTAACATTTATCAGGTGTGGGGGGGGTGGTGGGAGAGGGGAGGAAGGGACGGGTGTATACAACCACAACGAGTAAGATGTGCAATGTTTGGGGGATGGACACGCTTGAAGCTCTTACTCGAGGAGGGAGGAGGGCATGGGCAATATAAGTAACCTTAACATTTGTACCCCCATAATACGCTAAATAATTAAAAAAAATAACAAAACAAACAAATAAAAAAAGTAAAGCAATTTGGCTGGGTGCGGTGGCTCACGCCTGTAATCCTAGCACTTTGGGAGGCTGAGGCAAGTGGATTGCTCGAGGTCAGGAGTTCGAAACCAGCCCGAGCAAGAGCGAGACCCGTCTCTACTATAAATTAGAAAAAAATTAATTGACCAACTAAAAATATATAGAAAAATTAGCCGAGCATGGTGGCACATACCTGTAGTCCCAGCTACTTGGGAGGCTGAGGCAGGCGGATCGCTTGAGCCCAGGAGTTTGAGGTTGCTGTGAGCTAGGCTGACGCCATGGCACTCTAACAGGGGCAACAGAGTGAGACTCTGTCTCTCTCTCTCTCTCTCTCTCCATATATATATATATAATAAATAAAGTAAAGCAACTTGAAACTCTACACAGGACTTGTTTTCCAAAGAAAAAATATTGTTGAGAGGAGCAGCATTATAAGCCCTACCCATATGTGTTGTAAAACTGTTTTGAAAAGTGACGCTTGCAAATAGAAATGTAGTGCTCGAGTCACAATCCACTTAAAACTTGTGACAAATAGAGAGAAGTTAAAAAAACTATAAAAATAAAAGAATAAATAAAAAATAATAAAACAGAAGCACTAAGGATTAAAATTCAGCAGACTGCCTAAATCACCATGTCTGGTTTTGTTTTGTTTTGTTTTTTCTCTTCTTTTTTTCCTTCCTTCTCTCCTAGTTTTCTCTTCTCTTCCTTTTCTTAAAAAATTCAATTATTTTTTAAAAAACACATATAAGGATTCTATTATGTTTGTGCCAAGACTGTGACTGCTTTAGAATTCCAACCAGATAAGGTAATTGTTGATAATGATGTTAGACATGTGTTTACTGAGAGTTTATTAAACCCCAGGCTCTGTGCAGAGCACTTTACATTAAATATCTCCTTTAATTCAAACAGAGAGGCCCTGAGAGACAGGTGCTGACAAATGTGTGTCCTTCACTGGAGCAGTAAAGCCAGGCTGCTTGGGTTCAAATCTCAGCTATGCCACTCACTAGCTGTGTGACTTTAGTAACCTCCTTAACCTCTCTATGCTTTAGGTTTCTTGGTAAAATGAGGATGATAATAACCTTCCTCACAGGGTTGTGGTCTAGATGAAATGAATTAATATATATCAAGCATGTGATGTGTCTGGCATGATTTTACAGATGAGGAAATTGGGGTAATCCGGCCTGGATGCAAACCCACATTCAGTGGCTTTGCTCCAGGGCAAGAGTGGGCAACGCCTGCTCGGTCCTTGCTGTGGGCCCTATTTTGGGAGCCAACCTTTCACTGGGGCTCTGAGGGAGAATGGGAGCAGTTCACTTCTTGATCCTTCCTGTGTTTCTTCAGCTGTTGAGCACAGCAGTGGTTTCTTAATTAAACAGCAGACAGCCTTAGGAGAACCAGGGGCAAGCCCTTCGCACTCTAAAATGCTCCGGATTTTTATGGTGGTTGTAAAATGAATTTGTGCAACTCCCTGGGAGGGTCTCAGGGCCACATGTTTTGTGGGAGAATCATTTCCTTCTTGGCCTGAGGGAAGAGCTGCTCCTTCTAGCTAGGATTCCAGCCAGGGGAGGTAGGCCTGACCCTCCCCTGTGCCCGGCAGGCACAGCCCAGCAAGGGACCAAGAGCGCCATTCAGAAGATTGCCTCAAAAACCATTTACTTCAAAAATAGTTTAACTGCTTTTCTTTAACTTCTTCTCTTCAGAGTCTCACTTTGTTGCCCAGGCTAGAGTGAGTGCCGTGGCGTCAGCCTAGCTCACAGCAACCTCAAACTCCTGGGCTCAAGCAATCCTTCTGCTTCAGCCTCCCGAGTAGCTGGGACTACAGGCATGCGCCACCATGCCTGGCTAATTTTTTTCTCTATATATTAGTTGGCCAATTAATTTCTTTCTATTTATAGTAGAGACGGGGTCTCGCTGTTGCTCAGGCTGATTTCGAACCCCTGACCTCGAGCAATCTTCTCGCCTCAGCCTCCCAGAGTGCTGGGATTACAGGCGTGAGCCACTGTGCCTGGGCTAACTGCTTTTCTTAAAAAAAAAAAAAAAAAAATTGTTTTTAAAGAGGCTTATAGAAAAAGCAGATGTAGGTTGGGCATGGTGGCTCTTGTCTATAATCCCAACACTTTGGGAGGCCAAGGCTGGAGGATCACTTGAGGTCGGGAGTTTGAGACCAGCCTGAGCAAGAGCAAGATCCCATCTCTACAAAAACTAGAGAAATTAGTGTGCGTCTATAGTCCCAGCCACTGGGGAGACTGAGGCAGGAGGCTCATTTGAGCCCAGGAGGTCGAGGCTGCAGAGAGCTAAGAGATGACACCACCGCACTCTAGGTTAGGTGACAAACCGACACCTTGCCTCTAAAAAAGAAAAAAGAAGAAAAAGAGCAGATGTAAAATAATTTCATTTTAACTTTTTAAAGAAAACTGATGTCTGAGAGAGGATGTAGGGAAACAGGAGGCTGGCACCTCAACCCCCTCACTGGCTGAGGTCAAGCTCCCTGGTCTGGGGGGACAGTCCAGAGGGCACTCTGCCAGGGGACCTGCTCCTATTCTTACCCAGAGGCCTTTGCACACCCTGACCCCTCTAGGACCAGCTCCTCCTCAGGGTCAGCGGAAGAGGCCTCCCCCTTCCACTCCCATCCTCACCCCCTTCTTCCTAGTTTGGATAATGGCTGGATTCCTGGGTTTTATGTGTGTGCTGAGTCTGTGTGTGCGCTGGGAGAGAGAGGCCGCCTTCTACCCAAGCGAAAGAAAGAATAATAAACCACAAAACCAAAACGCACACACAAAAAGACAACTTGGAAAGCAATATTTATTTTGGTTTTGCTTTTGCTTTAAAAGGTAATAGGAGGCCGGGCGTAATCCTAGCACGCTGGGAGGCAGAGGTGAGTGGATAGCTTGAGGTCAGGAGTTTGAAACTAACCTGAGCAAGAGGGAGACCCCCATCTCTACTAAAAATAGAAAGAAATTAATTGGCCAACTAAAAATATATAGAAAAAATGAGCCGGGCATGGTGGGGCAGGCCTGTAGTCCCAGCTACTTGGGAGGCTGAGGCAGAAGGATTGCTTGAGCCCAGGAGTTTGAGGTTGCTGTGAGCTAGGCTGACGCCATGGCACTCTACCCCGGGCAAAGAGTGAGACTCTGTCTCAAAAAAAAAAAGTTAATAGGAGTAGTGTTCTAGACAGCAACTTTGCAAAACACAGAATGAAAAATACAATTACTCTCCTAGCCGCAGGAGGTACCTAACCTTTGCTAACTCTTTGGGTTCTAGGATACCTGTGGGTGTTTGGGCTTTATGCACCTCTCTGGCTGGAGAAGAGACCTCATCTGTCACTATCTGTCACCAGGACGTTCACTCCCTCCCCTTCCAGCATGGAGAGGGCTGAAGGAGGGCGATGGCCTGGGAGAGGTTCACCCGGAGGCTGGCTGGGGCTGTGGACTGGGCGGGGAGGATCAATTTGTCCCTCTGCCCTTGTGGGAGAGGGTTTCCAGAACAATGAGTAGACCAGAGAGTCCATGTGGGCTTCACCCCACCACCCAGAGAGACCACCTAGACTCAGCAGAAAGGCCCCAGGGGACAGAACTTAGGCCTCCAGGGGACAGAACTTAGTCCCCCTCTTTCCCTCAAACCTTTCAAAATGTATTTATTCACTCACTCATCAAACACAAACCGACCCTGACCCCTGGCAGGCCCCGGGGCCTCTAAGATGGAACCTGCCACAGCCTGCTGAGACACAGGGAAAGCAGGAGACGGTGGCTGTGCCCAAGGATATTATATAACAGAACTTTTATTGGGAAAATGGAAAACAAAACTCTATTTTTTTCTTAATAAAGACTATGGAGGGTAAAATTATCAGGAAATCTTGAGCCTGGGGGTTATCACTGGTCTCTGCAGCTAAACCTGATGGGGGAGGGGCACGGGAAGGGGGCAGGACCTTGCCCTCACCTGAGGCTTATCAGGAATAGGGGGTGTGGTCTGTTTCTATTTACCAGAGCTGGAAGGCTGGGGTGCAGGAGGGAAGAGAACTTTCCTGATTAGGAAGCCCAGAATCTTGGCCCTGGGGTCAAAGGGAGAGCTTGGCAGATTCAGGAGCTGGAGGTGGTGAGAGATGAGGCTGGGAGCTTGGAGGGCCAGGGCATGGAGGAGCCCTGACTCTTTGTTAAGGTTGTTTTTTTTTTGGTTGTTTCCATAGTTGTTGTTTTTTTTTTTTCTTTTGAAAACAGAGTCTCACTCTGTCAACTGGGCTAGAGTGCCATGGCATCATCATAGCTCACTGCAATCTCCAGCGATCCTCCTGCCTCGGCCTCCTGAGTAGCTGGGACTACCGGTGGGCACCACCATGCCCAGCTAATTTTTTCTACTTTTGGTACAGACGGAGTCTCACCGTTGCTCTGGCTGGTCTTGAACCTTGCTAAGGTTTCTGACCTGTGTCCCTAGGGCCATGGAAAGATACAGAGGGAGTGTTAGCTAGGGTTCTTTGGTTCTCTCAAAAGAAAAAATTACAACACATTTAGTTATAGATCTAATTGGCTTTTATTCTATAAAATAGAATGAGAGCTCGCGCTGGGCAATAGCAGAGCAGTGGGTTCTGTAAGGTAGGAACAAGGAAAGAGAACAATAGCAACAAAGCTTTTTCTTAAACGTCTGGTTTTTCTTTTTTTGTGTAGGTTAAAGCAGAGGGGACTTCCTTATTACATGAACTCAGGTAGACTGAAATCCCTTGCTTTCAGGAAAAACTGGTCTGTTTGGGTTCTACTTGCTTCCTTAAAGTTTCAGTTTGATTATGTTGCAGTGAGCATGAGTGATTCCATTCTGGTCTCCTCTGGTCTGTTGGGGCCTGGTGCTGGAGCTCTGTCCTAAACAATGGCCTCCCCTGATGTTTGTTTATCAGTTAAAAGCAACAAAATCCCACTCAAACTATTTTAAGAAAGATAAAGGGATGTCTTAGAGAACTGAAGAAATCTAAGAAGAATGGAACAGTCAGGCCTGGGGAAGAGGAAGAGAGGAATGCTCCAAGATCCCAGCTACAGGGATATGTGGGCTGACGGTGCGGTTACAAGGACAGCTTCTTTTGCTAGGTTCTCACTGTGTGCCACCAATTGCTCTCAGCACTTCATACGTGTGAGCCTATTTATTCCTAAATGGTGGGCCAGGTACGGTGGCTCATGCCTGTAACTTTGGGAGGCCAAGGCAAGAGGATCACTTGAGGGTAGGTGTTCAAAACCATCCTGGGCAACATAGCACAATCCTGTCTTTAGTAAAAAAAAATTTAAAAGAAAGAAAAAAATTCTTAAATGTTTACGCCTCAGTAAGTGTGACTTATTGTTATGGTCCCCACTGGGTAGATGAGGATGCTGAGGCATGGAGGGGTTCCATGACTTGCCAAGAGTCACACCGTTTTGTGCGTAGTGGAGCCAAAATTTGAATGTAAGCAATATGGCTTCTGAGTTACGCTCTAAAACACTATCCTATGAAGCTGCCTTTTGCATCAGTTGAATCAGCATTTCTACCCTGTGCATCTTTACTCAAGATTAAAAATCCCAGGAAAGAAACTGATTGGTCCAGGGTGGGCACCTGCCTACCTAGGGGGGGCCAAATGCCGGGACTGTCAACTCCATCGCACCAACACTGAAAGAGGGGGTGGAGCCAGAGGAAAGATGATGGGTGACCAGAAGACAAAACGTGGTCTAGTTCTCCACCACGGAGGGGACTGAAGGTCAAATTCTAGGAATGTCACTCTGGCTATGTGGTGAAGGATAGATAGAGGGTCCAAGAGTTGGGGCCAGGGTCCCCCCGAGGACCTGGCCCAGCCCTCCTTTGGGAAATGCTCTGACTTCAGCCAGAGTGGTGGCTGGAGGTGTGTGGAGAAGGAGATGGATTTGGAGGATACAAAGCAATGATGAGTGGGATGGAGGAGCAGGGATGGAGGTTCAAGTGGGGAGGAATTGTGAAAACTCACCAAGGCTCTAGCTTGAGCAACTGGGTTGATGGGGTGGGGGTGGGGGCAGAGGAACAGATGGGCCCCTGCTGAGTTCAAGTTGTCTGTGGGATGTCAAGGTGAGATGCTTGGTTTCTAGAAGTCTGGAGGGAACTTGCCTCAATTAGAGTCTCTACATGCTGCCTTAGCTCATGGGGTGCCTTTTTTTTTTTAAAGTTAGAAGTTTCTATCTAGAAGAACAGCATGTCTTTTTTTTTTTTTTTTTTTTTTTTTTTTTTGAGACAGAGTCTCACTTTGTTGCCTGGACTAGAGTGCTGTGGTGTCAGCCTAGCTCACAGCAACCTCAAACTCCTGGGCTCAAGGGATCCTCCTGCCTCAGCCT
Source organism: Microcebus murinus (assembly GCF_040939455.1). Classification (NCBI taxonomy): domain Eukaryota; kingdom Metazoa; phylum Chordata; class Mammalia; order Primates; family Cheirogaleidae; genus Microcebus; species Microcebus murinus. Next base: position 21,711,360 of record NC_134105.1, on the reverse strand, counting down.
CCCGAGTAGCTGGGACTACAGGCATGAGCCACCATGCCCGGCTAATTTTTTCTATATATATATATTAGTTGACCAATTAATTTCTTTCTATTTATAGTAGAGACGGGGTCTCGCTCTTGCTCAGGTTGGTTTCGAACTCCTGAGCTCAAACCATCCGCCCACCTTGGCCTCCCAGAGAGCTAGGATTACAGGTGTGAGCCACCACACCCAGCCAGAACAGCATGTCTTTTATTTTATCGTATTGTATTTTTTTTATGGCCCAGAAAGCTAAGAATCAGGGTGGCTTTTAAAGCAGGGGTTGGCAATTTTTGTTTTTCTGTAGAAGAACAGGCAGTCACTTGACTAGTAAAAATAAAAGAACAGATAGTGCATGTTTAAGGCTTTGTAGGCCATTGGTCTTGTGGCAACTACTGAACTCAGCTGTGGGAGCACAAAGCCAGCCACAGACACGGCTTCATCAACCTGGCCTGACTCTGTTCCAACAAACTTTATCTATGGACACTGACATTTGAATTTTACCTCATGTCAAGAAATGGTACTTTTCTTTTGATTTTTCCCCCATCATTTAAAAATGTTAAAATCATTCTAAGCTTGCAGGAGTCATATGAAAACAAGGAGCAGGCTTGGGTTCATCAGCTGTAACAATGTACCCTCTGGTGGGGTCTGTCGGTGATGGGCGAGGCTATGCCTGTGCAGGGGTAGGAGGTATACGGGAAATAGCTGCATCTTCTGCTCAATTTTGCTGTGAACCTAAAACTGCTCTTAAAAAATAAAGACTTTAAAAAAAAATTCCGAGTCACAGCACCAGAATTTTTTATTTAAAAAAAAAAAAAAAGAAAAGAAAACAGCAAGTTGAGAGTTTATGGGCTGTTTTTTGTGTCTTGTTTTTTTTTGAGACAAAGTCTCACTATGTTGCCCGGGCTAGAGTGCTGTGGTGTCAGCCTAGCTCACAGCAACCTCAAACTCCTGGACTTAAGTGATCCTCCTGCCTCAGCCTCCTGAGTAGCTGGGACTACAGGAACATGCCACCATGCCCAGCTAACTTTTTATATTTTTAGTTGTTTGGATAATTTCTTTCTTTTCTTTTCTTTTCTTTTCTTTTTTTTTTTTTTTTGAGACAGAGTCTCACTTTGTTGCCCAGGCTAGAATGAGTGCCATGGCGTCAGCCTAGCTCACACCAACCTCAAACTCCTGGGCTCAAGCAATCCTACTGCCTCAGCCTCCCAAGTAACTGAGACTACAGGCATATTAGTTGGCTAATTAATTTCTTTCTATTTATAGTAGAGACAGGGTCTTGCTCTTGCTCAGGTTGGTTTCAAACTCCTGACCTCGAGCAATCCACCTGCCTCGGCCTCCTAGAGAGCTTGCATTACAGGCGTGAGCCACTGCGCCTGGCTTTGTTGCCCAGGCTAGAGTGAGTGCCGTGGCGTCAGCCTGGCTCACAGCAACCTCAAACTCCGGGGCTCAGCGATCCTACTGCCTCAGCCTCCCGAGTAGCTGGGACTACAGGCATTCGCCACCATGCCCGGCTAATTTTTTGTATATATATTTTTAGTTGGTCAATTAATTTATTTCTATTTTTGGTAGAGACGGGGTCTCGCTCAGGCTGGTTTCGAACTCCTGACCTTGAGCAATCCGCCCGCCTCAGCCTCCCAAAGTGCTAGGATTACAGGCGTGAGCCACCACGCCCGGCTTGGGCTGTTTTTTGATGATCCTTGTTTTCTTGTTTTTGGAGAATTAGAAAAAGTTGACCCATCCTCTGGTAAGACATTAGTTTACTATTTCTCAAGCATAGTAATCATAGCCAGTGTCGTGGCTCTGGCTTGTAATCCCAGCTACTTGGGGAGCTGAGGCCAGGAGTTTAAGGCCAATCTAGGCAACCTAGTGAGACCCCATCTCAAGGAAAAAAAAAAAAGAATGATGACAAACATTAAGTCATTCTCTATAAATTATAGAAATCAAATATTGAACATAAAATAATAGAAATTGTGATTATTGCAATTCTTCAATGGTTCTCATAATTGATTTTTAAAAATAATTTTAGATCACTTCCTTCTATATGTACAGTTGATTTTCATTGTAAAGTTTTGCAGAGTTGCAGTAGTCCATATTTATAATAATTCTTTTTCTTTTTTTGAGACAGAGTCTCGTTGTGTTGCCCAGGCTAGAGTGCAGTGGCATTATCATAGCTCTCTGCAACCTCAAACTCCTGGGTTTAAGGAGCACCACAGCATCCAACTATTTTAAGCAATCCTCCTGCCTCAGTCTCCCAAGCTTGAGCCCAGGAGTTTGAGACTACCCTGGGCAACATAGCAAGACAGCATCTCTACCCAAAAAAAAAAAAAAAAAAAATTAGCCCGGAGTGGTGGTGCACACCTGTAGTCCTAGCTACTCAGGAGGCTGAGGTGGAAGGATCACTTGAGCCCAGTACTTCAAGGCTGCAATGAGCTATAATGACGCCACTACACTCTACCTAGGGTGACAGGGCAAAAACCTGTTTGCAAAAAAAGAAAAGAATAAAATAAAATTACTATGCTATTCAGCAATTCCACTTCTGGAGGCACATACCCAAAAGAATCAAAAGTAGAGCCGGGTGTGGTGGATAACGCCTGTAATCATAGCACTCTGGGAGGCTGAGGTGGGTGGGTTGCTTGAAGTCAGGAGTTCAAGACCAGCCTGAGCAAGAGCAAGACCCCGTCTCTACTAAAAATAGAAAGAAATTAATTGGCCAACTAGAAATATATATAAAAAATTAGCCGGGCATGGTGGCACATGCCTGTAGTCCCAGCTACTCAGGAGGTTGAGGCAGGAGGATTGCTTGAGCCCAGGAGTTTGAAGTTGCTGTGAGCTAGGCTGATGCCATTGCACTCTAGCCTGGGCAACAGAGTGAGACTCTGTCTAAAGAAAAAAACAAAAAGAATCAAAAGCCGGGCCTCAAAATAGATTTTTTTTTTCACTCTGTTGCCCAGGCTAGATTGCAGTGGTGTTATGATAGTTTACTGCAACCTCAAATTCCTGGGTCCAAGTGATCCTCCTGCCTCACCCTCCCGAGTAGCTAGGACTAGAGGCATGCACCACAGCATCCAACTATTTTTTTCTATTTTTTGTAGAGATAGGGCCTTCCTATGTTGCTCAGGCTAGTCTTGAACTTCTGGCCTTAAGCAATCCTCCCACCTTGGCTTCCCAAAGTGTTGGGATTACAGGTGTAAGCTACTGCACCTGGCCTCAAAGAAATATTTATAAACCCATGTTCATATGAGCATTATTCACAATAGATAAAATGTGGAAACAACCCAAGTCGACGGATGAACAGATAAGCAAAATATGGTACATACCTACAATGGACTATTATTTGGCCTTAAAAGGAAGATAATTTTGCAATATGCTATAACAGGGATGAATCTTGAGGACATTATGCTAAATGAAATAAGCCAATCGTAAAAAAAATACTGTATGATTCTATTTATATAAGATATTTAGAGTAATCAAAATCATATCAACAAAAAGTAGGATGGTGGTTAACGGGCTAGAGATGGGGGGCAATGAAGAGCTATTATTTATTGGGTACGGAGTTTCAATTTTATAAGGTGGGGCCCAGTGTGGTGGCTCGCGCCTATAATCCTAGCACTCTGGAAGGCCAAGGCGGGCGGATCCTTTGAGCTCAGGAGTTCGAAACCAGCCTGAGCAAGAGCAAGACCCCGTCTCTACTAAAAGTAGACAGAAATTAGCTAGACAACTAAACAAACAAACAAACAAACAAACAAAATATATATATAAAATTAGCTGGGCTTGGTGGAGCATGCCTGTAGTCCCAGCTACTCAGGAGGCTGAGGCAGAAGGATTGCTTGAGCCCAGGAGTTTGAGGTTGCTGTGAGCTAGGCTGATGCCACGGCACTCTAGCTCAGGCAACAGAGTGAGACTCTGTCTCAAAAGAAAAAAAAAATTTTTATAAGATGAAAAGAATTGTAGAGATGGATGGTGGTGACGATTGAATATTATAAATGTATTTAATACCACTGAACTCTACACTTAATACTGAAAATGATAAATTTGTTATGTGTATTTTAATGTAATAAAAATTAGAAAAATTAATATCAATGTTACAGACTAATAAACTTTAGCAGTATTTAATATTTGTAGCAATGAAATTTCCATAATAACAAATAAACAAAATGATACGATTAGCAGGTCATTATATAGCAATCTTTAAGTTATATCTGTGTGATTCTAATATTGTAGGTTCCTTTTCTTTTTATTTACTTTTGGGATGGAGTGGGGTCTTCCTACAATGCCTAGGCTGGACTCCAACTCCTGGGCTCAAGCAATCCTCCAGCCTCAGCCTCCTGAGTACCTGGGATTACAGGTGGGAGGCACCTCACCCACCTTTGGTTATCTCTTTTAATCCCCACTACATACCCAGTGATGAATTGGAGGAAAGGATATAGGTAAAGGAAATACAATGACCTGAGATTTCTGGGCTGATTGGGTGAAACAGAGAGAGAAGTCTAGCATAATTTTCTTGGTTACTGGGCAAATGGTGGTTCCATTTGCAGTTATGGGGATTGGCAGTAGGTTTGGAGAGGAGGAGGAAGATGGTGTGCGAAGGTCTGGACACACTGGGTTTTCAATATCTGCAGGTATATCTGTGTGGCAGAGTCTAATAAGCAGTTGGTGGCTGTGCAAGCCCAGAGCTGGGCAGAGAAGTCTGTACTAGGGATTTAAATTTGAGTATAATTATTAATAGTAGATGCATTATAGCTGCACGGATGGAATCACTGAAGGAAAGACTGATGAAGACAAGAGAATCCAGGATAAAAACATGAATGATAGCAGCGTATAAGATACGGGTTAGCTGGAAGTGGTAGCCGGTGCCTGTCATCCCAGCTACTCAGGAGGCTGAGGCGGAAGATTGCTTGAGCCAAGGAGTCTGAGACTGTAGTGCACTATGATCACACTGTGATCAACTGTAAGTGACAGAAATCTAAAGGAAACTGACGTAAGCAAAAACAAAACAAAGCAATCTATTGACTCAGGAGATAGGACTGGCTTTGCGGTATGGCCAGATCCATGCCCCAGTGTCATTAGGTGACACCACCAGTCACCATGTCTTGGCTTTGTTTCCCTCTGCAGTAGCTTCTTCTCAGACTCTTCTTATGAGGCCACAGGTGGTAGCCAGCAAATCCAGGCTTATATCCTACAAGTTTATCAATGCTCATAGGAAGAACACCAGTCTTTCTTCCCAGTTCCAGCAAAAGCCCTGGAGTTGTCAATGATCCATATTGTGTCATTAGACATTTCCTGGACCATGACTAATTGGTTGGGCTTGGGACATAGATTTCTCCCTGTGTCGGTGGTGGGTTTGGCATTCCCTAAACCAAGACGATGGAGAGTGATAAAGAAGACAGAGGCATTCTTAGCAGTTGACGGGGTGGTGGAGCCTCAGTACACAAAAGCCAGCAATGCCTGTTACACACACCACAGAGACAAACCCAGGATGGAGGTGAGAAAAGAGTCGCAGGGTAGAAGGTGCTCCTCACAGAAGCGTGGCGTTATTGGAGGTAAGGAAAGAGGACAATTCAAGCAGGACATCCAGGCAGCGGGGTCAGATGAGAGCCCAGGGAGAATGAGGACAAAGCCGAGTTCACTGGATCTAGCACGGAGAGGTGTTATTCAGAGCGGTGAGAGTGATGTGAGATTTCAATGGTTGAAAAGAGTGAGCGAAAGACAAAGAAACAGAAACAGTTACGTGCAGACAGCTGTTTCGAGTACTCTGGCTGTGAAGGGAAAGAGGGAGATGGCACGGTAGCCGGTGGGGAGAGACGTGAGCCTGCTGAAAATACAGAGCTGGGAATAATAATATTATCCTGTCACTTACCGAACATTTACTGTGCGCCCAACACTTCGCTCCGTTCTGACATTACAAAACTTTGGCTCATGTGTTTTGACTTCAGAGTGGAGATTTTGTTAAAAGAAATGGTCTAGCAAACCATAGGAATTTCAAAATCTATACCCATATATGGTACAAGCCTTCCAGTTAGCTATCGTCGCTGAGCTTTCTTTGTTTCTGTCTGGAGCCGATGTCCCCTCTGAGCCAGTAGACTCAAGGACGTGGCCCCAGCAAATCTTCCCTCTCCGGTATCATCAACTTTTGCTCTCTGCTGGATTACTCCCATCAGTTTACAAACATTTTATTTCTCCCATCTTTGAAGAGACTTCTCTTTATCTTCCCACCAGTTGCAGCGTCTTTGAAGCCAATCTCCAAAGGACTGTGTGTGTTCTCTGTCTCTAATTCCTCTCCTCTCATTCTCTTAATCCCGCTCTGATCTGGGTTTTGCCCCCAGCATTACCCTGAAACTGCTCTGGCCAAGGTCACCAGTGACCTCTGCCTTGTCACATTCCATGGTTAATTTTAGGTTTTCTCCTTGTTTGATACATTTGTTCCCTCCTTCTCCTTGATAGACTGTCTTCTGTTGGTTTTTGGGACAACACGTCATCTATTTCCCATTCCTTCCCTTTAGGGGTCCCTTTCCTTCTCGCAGACTTCTCAGTGTACGGGTGCTCCAGAGCTCAACCCTTGGTTCTATTTTCTTCTCTATCTGCTTTCACTCCCTTGATAATTTCATCTGGATTTCATGGTTTAAATACCATTTGTGTGCCAGCAACTTCCATATTTATATTTCCAGCTCTGGTCGGGCACGGTGGCTGACGCCTGTAACTCCAGCACTCTGGGAGGCCAAAGTGGAAGGATCGCTTCACAGGCATTTGAGACCAGCCTGAGGAAGAGTGAGACCCCATCTCTACTAAAAATAGAAAAAATTAGTCAGGCGTGGTGGCACATGCCTGTAGGCCCAGCTACTCAGGAGGCTGAGGCAGGAGAATCTCTCGAGCCCAGGAAATTGAACTTGCAGTGAGCACCACAATCTAGCCAGGGTGACAGAGCAAGACTCTGTCTCAAAAAAAAAAAAAAAAAAAAAAAAAGATTAAATTATCATAAACTTTATGAGAATAAATTTGAAAATATTTATGAAATGGACTACTTTCTGGAAAATATAACTTAAAATTTACAAAAGAGAAAAATAAAAAGGCAAGCAATCTTTTTTTTTTCTTCTTTAAGCACTTGGTCTTGCAAACAGAGACAAGTAATCTTATAATGATTAAAATTGCACTCTTGCACATTTATCTCAGGAAAATGAAAATTGTGTTCACATATATAAACACACACAAAATCTGTACACAATTGTTCATAGCCGTTCTATTTGTAATAACCAATAATTGGAAACAACCAAAATGTCCTTTAGCAGTTGAATCTGTTGGTACATCCATGCTACTGAATACTACTTGCTCAGCAGTGAAAAGGAAGGAAACATTAACACATGCAACAACTTGGATAGAACTCAAGGGAATTATGCTGAGTCGACAGAGGCAGTCTTTAAAGGTTGTATACTGTATGATTCTATTTATTAAATATTCCTGAAATAACAAAACTATACAAATGAAGAAAAGATAGGTGGTTATCAGAGCTTAGAAATGGGCGCGGGGAGATGTGGTGGGAGAGGTAGTAATGGACATACAGGGGTAGCAGGAAGGATCTTTGTGGTGTTGGAACAGTTTTGTGTCTTGGCTGTGATGGTGTTTACATGAACCTACATGTGATAAAACTGCATAAAAGTATACACTCATACACCCACAAATGAGTGCATGTAAAACTGAGTAAGCCCTGTTGATTATAACAAGGCCAATTTTCTGGTTTGGAAATCGTCCTACAGTTATGCAAGATGTTACCACTGGGGAAACTGGGTGAAGGGTGCACAGGATTTTCCAGTATATTTTTTGCAACTTCCTGTGAATCTATAATTATTTCCTAGCGAAAAGATTTTTTAAAAAAAAATTGAAGCAGTAAACAACTTCTAACAATGAAAACACCAGGCCCTGGTGGTTTTATAGGCAAATTCTGTCAACTTTCAAGAAACAGATCATTCTAATTAGAAGAGGGAATACCTCCACCACCCCAATTCCATGAGGCCAATATAACCGTGATACCAAATCCTGATAAAGAAAGAACAAAGACAGGAAATTACAAACCTATTTCATGTGTGAATATAGGTGCAAAGATCCTAAACAGAATACTAGTGAAAATAACCAATGATGAAAAAATAAACAAAGAAACAATACAGTATGACCAAGTTGGGATTATCCTAGGAATAATGTATTTACATATTGGACACAGATGTCATTCACTATAATAACAGATTAAAGAGGAAAAAATAATATAATCATTTCAATAAATACAGGAAAATTATTTTATAAAATAGAACGGTAACCTAAGATAGCATGAACAAAAAACCTCAACAAATGTTATCCTAAATGTGGAAAATTTTTATTTTATTTAACTTAATTTAATTTAATTTTATTATATTTGACACAGAGTCTCACTCTGTTGCCCAGGCTACAATGCAATGGTGTCATCATAGCGCACTCCAACTTCAAACTTCTGGGTTCTAGTGATCCTCCTGCCTCAGCCTCCTGAGTAGATGGGACTATAGGCACAAATTACCAATGCCTGGCTAATTTTTCTATTTTTAAAGACCCAAGGTCTCACTATACTGCTCAGGCTGTTCTCAAACTCCTATCCTCAAGAGATCCTCCCACCTTGGCCTCCCAGAGTGCTAGAATTACAGGTGTGAGCCCACTGCCTGCCTGGCCAGAAGCATTCCTTTTAAAATCATCAACTTGGTATGCGTGCCCACTATCACCATTTCTATTCAACTTTGTGTTGGCAGTCCTAGCCAGTCCATTAAGACAATAATAAATTCAAGGCATTAGTATTGAAAAGAAAGACATGAAATTGTCATTATACTCAGATGGTATTACTATTATTATTATTTTGAGATGGGGTCTTGCTATGTTGCCCATCCTTGTCTTTTTTTTTGAGACAGAGTCTCATTTTGTTGCCCAGGCTAGAGTGAATGCCATGGCATCAGCCTAGCTCACAGTAACCTCAAACTCCTGGGCTCAAGCAAACCTCCTGCTTCAGCCTCCCAAGTAGCTGGGACTACAGGCATGTGCCACCATGCTCAGCTAATTTTTTTCTATATATATTAGTTGGCCAATTAATTTCTTTCTATTTATAGTAGAGATGGGGTCTCGCTCTTGCTCAGGCTAGTTTTGAACCCCTGACCTTGAGCAATCCGCCCACCTCGGCCTCCCAGAGTGCTAGGATTACAGGCATGTGTAAAATTTATTTTTAAAAATAAAAAGATTTGGGCCGGGCGCGGTGGCTCACGCCTGTAATCCTAGCTCTCTGGGAGGCCGAGGCGGGCGGATTGCTCTAGGTCAGGAGTTTGAAACCAGCCTGAGCAAGAGCGAGACCCCGTCTCTACTATAAATAGAAAGAAACTAATTGGCCAACTAATATATATAGAAAAAATTAGCCGGGCATGGTGGCACATGCCTGTAGTCCCAGCTACTTGGGAGGCTGAGGCAGGAGGATCGCTTGAGCCCAGGTGTTTGAGGTTGCTGTGAGCTAGGCTGACGCCACGGCACTCACTCTAGCCTAGGCAACAAAGCGAGACTCTGTCTCAAAAAAAAAAAAAAAAAAAAGATTTTAAAAAATCTTGTCTGCTCTTGGCCTTTTACTCTTGGTGTTTTATAATAAAGCTTCCATATATTCAATATTCAGCTTCAACAATGATCAATTCATGGCCAATCTTGTTTCATTTAGACCCTCTTCTACTTCCTCCACTTCAGATTATCTTGAAGCAGATCCCAGACATTACATCATTTTATCCTAAATAGGGAACTCGCTTTAAATGTTTTGACAATATAGCTGCAAAAGAAATCTTTTTGCTCTCAAGTTACTCACACATTCCAATAAAATAAAACAAAAGTGGAAGTTAGATTAGATTGTTTACCTTAAATGTATTTTCAAATTTCTTTTTAATCCTACCAATTTAATAATATGTACAACTAAAATTTACAAGAAAAAGGAGTTAGCCTTTCTTTTTAAACAATCCAGAAGAAAATGGTTAACCCGAATACATCAGGCAAATAAACCAGGGGTCCCCAACCTATGGTGAGTTATATAATTATTTCACTATATACAATGTAATGATAGAAATAAAGTGCACAAGAAATGTAATGCGCTCAAATCATTCCAAAACCACCCCCTTCCTAGTCCACGGGAAAACTGTGTTCTGTGAAAATGGTACCTGGTGCCAAAAAGTTTGGGGACCATTGAAATAAATGGACTACAGAACTGATTTACCTCAGACATGCCTATGTATTAGGTGATTAAATGTGAAATGTTCAATTTTGAATCAACGGTGTAGTTTATTATATCTGAAACAAGAAGCAGTACAATTAATCAAAGTGTGCACCTCAACTATTGACACAGTTTTGCCATCTAACAGTAGCGTGTCTATTATGGCAGCGGAGAAGAAGCCTGGAGAGCGAGTGGTGATGAAATTGTGAAAGGTATTTTTTACAGCTTGTTGAGAATTGAATATTTTTCCTTGCAAGAAGTGGTCCAAAGCCTGGAAGAAGTGTTAGTCAGTTGGTGCAAGGTCTGGTGAATACAGTAGATGACAGAGTTTCCAAATCCAGCTTCTCTAGTTTGAGCAGCATTGTTTTTTGCAACATACAGTCTTGCAAGAGTGTTGGCCTGTCTGTATTGACCAATCTCTGCTGCCCAATCATAAGCATCGTCATCATTTCATCCAATTGGTTGCAGTAGACATCCTCTGTAATCAATTGACCAGGTTTCATGAAGCTGTAGTGCTGGACCACCAAACAGACCCTATTAGCTTTGTTTTTTGTTTTTTTGTTTTTTTTTTTTTTTTTGAGACAGAGTCTCACTCTGTTGCCTGGGCTAGAGTGCTGTGGCATCAGCCTAGCTCACAGCAACCTCAGTCTCCTGGGCTCAAGCAATACTACTGCCTCAGTCTCCTGAGTAGCTGGGACTACAGGCATGCACCACCATGCCTGGCTAATTTTTTCTATATATATTAGTTGGCCAATTAATTTTCTTTTCATTTATAGTAGAGACGGGGTCTCGCTCTTGCTCAAGCTGGTTTCAAACTCCTGACCTTGAGCGATCTGCCCACCGCAGCCTCCCAGAGTGCTAGGATTACAGGTGTGAGCCACCGCACCCGGCCTACTATTAGCTTTTTTGATGAGTATTCAGTTCTGGACTGTGTTTTGGCACTTCATCTTTGTCCAACACTTGCTATTGTCAAAATGAATCGATTTTTCATCACATGTAAGAAACAATATGGTATATAAATGGTTTGCCTTTATATTGCCTTTACAGAAAAGAAAGGCAAGCATAGAGACAATTTCTCTTCTGATGCTTAATTCATTTGGAAGCCATCTATCCAGCTTCTTTACTTTGCCCATTTCTTTCAAATGGTCTGATATTGCTGGAATAGTAATGCCAAACCCTGTTGCTAATTCACGAGTAGGTTCAGATGGATTGGCTTCCACTACAGCTTTCAGCTCATCATTATCCACCTTGGTCTCATTTTCAAGACTAAAATCACCAGAATGGAACTTCTCAAACTATCAACGTACTGTGTGTTCATTAGCCACATCCTTCCCAAACACTTAATTGATATCTTGACCTGTCTGCACTGCATTGGTTCCACAATGGAACTCATATTCAAAAATAACACGAATTTTTGACTTATCCATGGTTTTACAGAAATTGCTCTAAAAAATATGAAAGATAATCACAAGCCAAAACATGTGTTTGAAAGACTGAGGATGTACCTTCACAATAAAAAACAAAGGCTGGGGCCGGGTGCGGTGGCTCATGCCTGTAATCCTAGCACTCTGGGAGGCCGAGGCAGGTGGATTGCTCGAGGTCAGGAGTTCGAAACCAGCCTGAGCAAGAATGAGACCCCCGTCTCTACTATAAATAGAAAGAAATTAATTGGCCAACTAATATATATAGAAAAACTTAGCCGGGCATGGTGGTGCATGCCTGTAGTCCCAGCTACTTGGGAGGCTGAGGCAGCAGGATTGCTTGAGCCCAGGAGTTTGAGGTTGCTGTGAGCTAGGCTGCCACCACGGCACTCACTCTAGCCTGGGCAACAGAGTGAGACTCTGTCTCAAAAAAAAAAAAAAAAAAAAAGGAGCAGTTTTAGGCTCATGGCAAAATTGAGCAGAAAGTACAGAGTTCCCACCTACCCTCTTCCTCCACAAAGGCACAGCCTACCTGACCATCAACATTCAACACCAGACTAGTACATATGTTATACAACATTTGTTGTACCACCAGACTGGTACATCAGTGAACTGACATTGATATATCATCACCCAAAGTCCATAGTTTACATTAGAGTTCACTCTTGGTGGAGCACATTCTGTGAGTTTTGATGAATGTGTGATGACATGTGTAAAATCTCTAATTTCTCTTTTCCTTTGGTATTAGCTTTTACCCTTTGAACATCTTTCTTTTTTTTTTTTTTTTTTTTTTTTTTTTTGAGACAGAGTCTCGCTTTGTTGCCCAGGCTAGAGTGAGTGCCGTGGCGTCAGCCTAGCTCACAGCAACCTCAAACTCCTGGGCTCGAGTGATCCTTCTGCCTCAGCCTCCTGGGTAGCTGGGACTACAGGCATGCGCCACCATGCCCGGCTAATTTTTTATATATATATCAGTTGGCCAATTAATTTCTTTCTATTTATAGTAGAGACGGGGTCTCGCTCTTGCTCAGGCTGGTTTTGAACTCCTGACCTTGAGCAATCCGCCCGCCTCGGCCTCCCAAGACCTAGGATTACAGGCGTGAGCCACAGCGCCCGGCCTGAACATCTTTCTTTAGGCAAAAACATACTTTACTTTCGCTGCCTCTTGCATGCATTGGGGTTGTGTCCACTCTGTATTCGTCAGTGTTTTTGCACTGCCCTGATTTGCCTCCGTGTCTCTTGAGGATGGGCAAAGGGACAGCCACCATCTTCTCAGGCCTTACCCATATGACAGCCTCAAGTTTTCTGAGGTTTCTTGTGTAGAATTCATAGTTTCTCAAATCTGTGGCTTTATTTTTTCATTAGTGTTGGAAAATTGGTCCTTTCCTGTCAGATAGATCTTCCTCGTTCTTTCCTTCCTCTCTTGGTTTTCCTGTATGTTACACTGACTCATGTCTCCTCTGTGACTCACCCTCTTCTCTCTCTTTTCTACCCTTTTGTCTCTTACGTTTCATTTTGGATATTTTCTCTGACCAATCTCTAAATTAATTAATTCATCTTTATCAGTGTTTAGTGCTGTGTAACCTGATTATTATATATTTTCCACTTATAAAATTTCTATTTGTCTTGTATGTTTTCCACTTTTCTGTCAAAATTATCAATCTTCTATTTATTTTCTTGAACATAAGAAAGAATCTGATGACTCCAATATCTAGGGCTCCTTTCAAGTGTCTATTTTACTTGGTGTCTGGGTTTTTTTGTTAATGTTGTCTTGTTTTCTAGTATGTGTGATTATTTTTATTTGTGGACTGAATATTATATTTGCATAAATTTTCATAGAAATAATTTGAGGCCTAGGATGAAAATATCTTTTTTTTTTTTTTTTTTTTGAGACAGTCTCACTCTGTTGCCCAGGCTAGAGTGAGTGCTATGGTGTCAGCCTAGCTCACAGCAACCTCAAATTCCTGGGCTCAAGCAATCCTACTGCCTCAGCCCGAGTAGTTGGGACTACAGGCATATGCCACCATGCCTGGCTAATTTTTTCTATATATTTTAGTTGGCCAATTACTTTTTCTTTCTATTTTTAGTAGAGACGGGACCTTACTCTTGCTCAGGCTGGTTTCGAACTCCTGATCTTGAGTGATCCATCTGCCTGGGCCTCCCAGAGTGCTAGGATTACTACAGGCGTGAGCCACCACGTCCCACCCTTTTTTTTTTTTTTTTTTTTTGGAGACAGTCTCACTCTGTTCCCTGGGCTAGAGTGCTGTGGCCTCAGCCTAGTTCACAGCAACCTCCCACTCCTGGGCTCAAGTGATCCTGCTGCCTCAGTCTCCCAAGTAGCTGGGACTGCAGGCGTGTGCCACCATACCCAGCTAAGTTTTTCTTTTCTTTTTTTTTTTTTGAGACAGAGTCTCACTTTGTTGCCCAGGCTAGAGTGAGTGCCATGGTGTCAGCCTAGCTCACAGCAACCTCAAACTCCTGGGTTCAAGCAATCTTCCTGCCTCAGCCTCCCGAGTAGCTGGGACTACAGGCATGCGCCACCATGCCTGGCTAATTTTTTATATATATATTAGTTGGGCAATTAATTTCTTTCTATTTATAGTAGAGAAGGGGTCTCGCTCTTGCTCAGGCTGGTTTTGAACTCCTGACCTCGAACATCCTCCCGCTTCCGCCTCCCAGAGTGCTAGGATTACAGGCGTGAGCCACCGCACCTGGCCCCAGCTAAGTTTTTCTATTTTTTAATAGAGAAGGGGTCTCACTTTTGCTCAGACTGGTCTCAAACTCCTGAGCTCAAGCAATCCTCCTGCCTTGGCCTCCCAGAGTGCTAGGATTACAGGTGTGAGCCACCGCGCCCGGCCAAGAATGAGAATATCTTTATCCAGAGGACTGTTTTCTGCCAGGTACCTGGAGGCATTGTCCCTCTGGGATCACCTTAATATGATGTCAGGATTTGAGATGGTTTGAACCTGAGTTACAATCCTGTAAGGGCTAGTCTACTCTATTCACTGTCACTTTTAGAGGGCTGTCCTTTGAGACCCAACACAATGTGAGAGTTCAGTAGGCACTCTCCCCTTAGCAGGTTCTGGACTCCAGTCTCTCTTCCCCTAAGTACTGAAGGCTGTTAAAAACACAACTCATCCTCTTAGCTATCTCTCAGGAGATGCCCCACCTGGAAGCATAAATGTGGGACTTATATCCTGCTCTCTCCTTTTCCAGATCCTGGCTCAGTAATTCTTCACTAACTTGTTAGATTTCCAATAATATCAAGCAGAGATTTTAAAAATATTTTTCCAGTTTTACTAGTTTTCCTCTGTGAGAGTTGGTCAGAATTACATAGTCACCAATTGTGGAAGCCCAAATCCTCCGTCACTCAGACTTTCCTGTGGTAAAAGCACTCTAATAACCATGATCTGCCAAGAAACAAACTGACAATGGAAATGGTAACAGTGTAACCATTACCCAAGCATCAAAACAATGAACCAAAGTGCCGCCCAAGGGAGATTCAACAAATATACAAAAACACAAGTGTAACACAGTTCAAAGAGCAACTCAAACTCACAAACAAAATATCCTTCCAGAAAACTGGGGAAGTCTAAACTTGCTTGAGAATGCTCTATTTTCAGTTTATAAATACCACATTCTAGGAAATTTTACTAGCCAAATAGTTTGTTATAAGAGAGAATGAAAGTCTGTGGAATTCTATGGCAGTTGTCTTTTCTGGAATTTGTTCTCAGTTGTTAGCAAGGCCAGGTTGGCTGACTTACCAGTAAGCCTTAGATCATACTTTGAGGACCACTACCCTATGAAGGAAGAAGTAACATGTGATGTTCCTGAACCAAGGCTTTCTTGAATGGCCTTCACTGAAAGTTTTTGTTTTGAGACCTATGTAGGTCTTTTTCCAATTAGGTTGCAATGGAATGGATTAGTTTTCTCCCGATTAGATTAAAAATACCCTTCTCAAATCCACCTTAATCCTCTCCCCAGGTCAGCTTGGTTAGAATTTTAGGCTTCACAAACTCCCAAAGATTGATGATATTATCTACTACATATCTATTTAACCAGATGAATTGTGAGGATTCCCAAGTTTTAGGCATGATTTGGACATTGCCTTGCCCAGACAACTCTCAGCAAATAGCCTTAGACAATATGTTTGGATAAATGTTAATCCATTTCCTAACCTCTTCAAGCCTTGGTTTTCTCACGTTTAAATGTGAATAATAATGTCCTTGTCATAGATAGTTTGTGAGTTTTAGATGAAATAATGAATATAAAAGTCTTAGCACAGTACATGGCACACACCTGAGCATTTGATACCTAAGCATTTGATAACAGGATGATATTAAGAGTTTGTTGGAGGCAATGCTCTACAGGGGTTATTTTGGGGCTGAGCCGAGGCCTTTGAAAGCAGTTCCTTAAAGGAAATCAGGGAAATCAGGAGACAAGTATTTTGTTGGGATTGCATCATTTGGCTGGATGGGGTGGAGCCTGAAGGCTGGTACCACATAGCTGTGGCTAAACTGACATTAGAATCTCTACGCCCAAGTACACTAGTAGGGAGTTAGTCATGCATCACAGAAAGAAATCATGGAGCACATGGAGACTGGTAAGAGTCTGAAAATTTTTAACTTTCTTATGTCTGCTAAATTTTCTCATCCTGCAGATTTTCCTATTATGGTTACCTAGCACTCTGTCCTGGCCCTACGGGGCTAGATGCTTTGTCTGTTTTTTTCATTTAGTGCTGTTGTATTAGCTACATGTTGCAGGGGAGAAAATGGAGGCTCAGAGAGGTTAGGTGAGTAATATCTGGTCTGGCTCCAGAGCTCAATCTCTGAATATAGCACATTACTTATAGGATTGTTGAATCTGAGTATTGACACTTTAGTTCAGGGGTCTTCAAACTTTTTAAACAGGGGGGCCAGTTCACTGTCCCTCAGACAGTTGGAGAGTGTGCACTGTGGGCCCAGGACGAGTTGGCTGCTAAGCAGAACAGGCAGGTGGCAAAAACACCTGGAGGGCCAGATAAATGTGCTAGGCAGCCTGCATGTGGCCTGCAGGCCATAGTTTGAGGATGCCTGCTCTAGCTGTTCAATTCATTCCTTTAACATTTAATGAGCAATTACTATATGCCCTGCACTAAGTTGGTCTCTGGGGATTCAGAAGTGAATATAACATCACAGCTACAACAAAACAGCTACATTTATTGAGTACTAATTTTGTGTCAGACACCTTACATGTGTTCATTTAACCATAATAACCAGCCTGTGAGAAGATAATTGATATCCTTATTTTACAGATGAGGGAGCTGAGACTCAGAGACTTGCCCAAGGTCACACTGCCAAGAAATAGCAGAGTACAGGATCTTTAACTTCCAAGTCTTATTCAGAAATGAAAATCTCATTCTTTTATTCTTTTTTATTTTTTTTTCTTTTTTTCCTAAAAAGCATCGTGAATATTCTTTTTTAAAACAAAGTAACATTCTTTTTTTAAAAAATAAAGCTAATGCATGCTTAATTTAAGCAATATGAGTGCTGATTTTCTCACACACTTGCAGAACCATGATGTTAACAATCATTTTAATTTTGGCCAGTGTGTTCAATAGACGAAAACATTGTATTTCAAAGTTGTATTTCTTTTATTAGCTATTTTTCTCATCTTTTAAAGTTTTTTTTTTTTTTTTTGTGAGACAGAGTCTTGTTCTGTCTACTGGGCTAGAGTGTCATGGCATCAGCCTAGCTCACAGCAACCTCAAACTCCTGGGGTCAAGCAATTCTCCTGCCTCAGCTTCCTGAGTAGCTGGGACTACAGGCATGTGTCATCAAGCCCAGCTAATTTTTCTATTTTTAGTAGAGATGAGGTCTTACTCTTGCTCAGGCTGGTCTTGAACCCCTGACCTCAAGTGATCCTCCCACTTTGGTCTCTCAGAGTGCTAGGATTATAGGTATGAGCCACTGCCCGGCCAGGACCAGCTAAATTTTTTAAATTTTTTGTAGAGACAGGGTCTTACTATATTGCTCAGGCTGGTCTGGAACTCCTGGATTCAAGCTATCCTCCTGGCTCAACCTCCCAAAGTGCTGGGATAACATATATGAGCCACCACACCCAGCCTCATCTTTTACAGTTTTTATATGTATTTCACATACCATAAAATCCACTCATTTAAAGTGTACAGTCTGGAGTGGTGTGTGTGCCTGTAGTTCCAGTTACTCCGGAGACTGAGGTGGGAGAAGCTTGAGCCAAGGAGTTGAGACTAGAGTGGGCAATATAGTGAGACCCAAACCTATTAGAATAAATAAAGAAAGTGCATAGTTCAGTGGTTTTTTATTATAGTCACAGAGTATTGCAACCATCATCATGATCTAATTTTAAAACTTTTTCAACAGTCCCAAAAGAAACCCCTTATCTGTTAATAGTACCTCCCCATTCCTGCTCCTCCAGCTCTCAGCCCTAGGCTACCTATTTTTTGTTTGTTGGCCATATGTGATTTTTTAATGTGTCTTTGCCTATTTTGGATTTTATCAATAAGAGAAGTTCTGTATTTATCATGACGATTAACCATTTGCCTACCATGTATATAGCAAATATTTTTAGCCATTTTTTTATTTGTTCTACTTTGTTGATGGCACCTCTTCCAGTACAGATGGTTACGTTTGTTACAATCTTTGTCTTTATGATCTATTGATTTTGATTCATGATTACAAACATGTTCTCTCCTCCAATTATAGAGTTTTGCCCCCTAACATCTTCTGGTGTTTTATAGTATCGTGGTTTGTCTAAGTTTTCAAGCTGTCTTGAGTTTAGTTTGCGATAGTATAACTATACCTTGTCAAATACTAGTGATTTGAAAAGTCACTTTCATCAAATGGTCACGTTTCCATTCATTTGTGAAACTGGACAGATTGACAGCAGCCGGCAGGAAGACTCAGCGCTCACAGGCAGGGTGGGCCTCCTGTCCTTTGTTTAGTGTTCTGCTGCCGCCATCTTGAAATTGGTGGTAGTTTTGAACAAGGGCCCCGCATTTGTCATTCCGCGCTGGACCCCGCCAGTTGTGCTGCACTGCTTAGAGTCCCAGGCACTGTAGTAAGCACTTGGCATACATTATTCCACTGAATCCTCCCGGCCATTTCTGCTAAGTAGGCGTTATCATTTCCCTCCGCATTTTGCAAGTGGGGAAACGGAGGCAGGTAGCGTAGATAAATAAGGCCACAGAGCGCGAAGGCAGCAGAGAAGGGCTTTGAACCCGGCACTGGAGGCCGGGGCCGCGCGGTGGCCGCGGCCTGTCGGCACTGCAGGTTGTTAACTAGGTGGCGAGCCGGCGAGGGCGCGGAGAGCCGGGGGGCGCGGGGTCCTAGCGTGTCCGGGGCGACCCAGCGTGCTCGGCGCCGGCGGTGCGGGGCCGGGCGCCGCGCGCACCGTGCACGCTCGGGTGCGGGCTGGCGGGACCCCGCCTGCTGCCCCGGCGGCGCGCGCTCGCCCAGCGGGCGGGACCTCGCGCGCGCAGCGGTTGTGTTGCCTGCGAGTTTCCCGAGTTCACACAGGCCCCGGGTTGGCATGGCAACCAGGCAACCTGTTTCCGAGCCGCCAGCCTTCTCCGCACATGCCGCTGCCACCGCCGGAGCCGGGGCCAGAGCCTATCCCATGATGCACCGCGCCAGCCCAGTCCCCAGTGGGCCGCCATGTTGTCGGAGTGAAAGGTAAGGGGGAGCGAGAGCGCCGGAGAGAGAAGATCGGGGGGCTGAAATCCATCTTCATCCTACCGCTCCGCCCGTGAGTATCCGCACCCCGTCGGCCGCAAACGCTGCTCTGGACCCCTAGCGAGCAGATTGTCCCTTCGTATTGGTGTTTAAGAGCGGTTGGGGGGGTGAGAAGGGCTTTGGAAAAACCGCCGGGGCCCTGGCTGTGGCTTCTCACTTGCTGTTCCTCGTACATGTTTTGGAGTCAGCAGCAAGGCCCCTATTGTTATCAAAGGAGGGAGGGGGTGGGGAGCGGGGTCGAAGCGAAGAAAATGCCGGGGGTTTAGGCCCGGGCCCAGGGCGTAGACGTGCCTCTACATTTTTGCTCGGCCCTGTTGGAAGCCCCCGAAGATTGATGTTGCTATTCGGTTTGCTTTTTTTGATGGGTTTGCGAAGCCCCGAGTGTAGTGTGTGGCCATGAAGTGTAATTCTGTGCCACCCCGGATTTCTTCGACTTCTTGAGCTTCCGTGGTAGCGCCGAAGGAGGAGGAACAATAAATCGCTTTAGAAGCAGCCGTGGCCTTATGTCCACAGGCGAGACCCACCGTGGAGGAACTTTGCGAGCCTTAAATGTGGAGAAGTGGCCATGAGGAAGTTTCAGAATGCTTTTGAGGCTCCTGGGTGTTGTGGCCTTTTGTTTCCGTGAGAGCTTGTGTTTTTGGTGGGTTCTTCCTCTTTGAGCTTCCCTGTATTGGTGTCTCTTTTAACTCAAAGAGGGGTTTAGCCTTCACTGGTCGGAAAGCCTTCTAGATACACAATGCTGGATAGTTTTAGTCCTCACAAACATGCTTGGTAAACATAGGTCATTTGTTTTACTTGTCAGTACCACTCCCACGTCAAGTGAGGAATACGCTCCTGTAACTTTTCCCTCCCACGATAGCCCCCCCCCAAATAAAAACCAAACCCCCAAACCCGCACACAACATTACCAGAGAAGGTTTTATCCTTGCCATAACTTGAAGGTTTGTTACCCTTCATTGTTCAATTCAGAAAACAGTTCTTAGCTCTCGATATCATTTTGCTCACTTCCTTTTATTACTGGGATTGTTAAGAATGAGATTTTATAAGCCTTTTCTTGGGTTCTACTTTAAAGTCAGTTACTTCTGAAACAATAGGTTTAACATTGTGTTTATCTTATGAAAACACTTAAAAACTCACCAGGACAAGCCAATATGTGGATTTCGATGTAGTTTTCCTAAGCAAAATAAACATTTTGACTCATTGCTAATTTTAACTTTATAAAACACTTTCAGGGGCTGTTGATTCTTTATCTGGGCTGTTTGGAAATACTCACGGGGTTCTGAACTTTGAGTTAGTGCTTTGCCTTAGCCTCAGTTGAATTCGTTTTGTCCAAAGCCGCAGCTTTTTGAAGTTGGAATTTGTTTAGTTTGGTTTGAGATGAACTCCTTTAAAATAAATTTATGACCACAGAATGTTTATTCAATGTGGTAAAAATAAACACCTTTTAAACCACTAAGCATTTTAGTAAAAGGTGAGCCAGGGAGATAGATTAAACTGTGTTCCTTTGTTTGAATTAAACTCTATTGGTGATATTAAAAAATCCGCTTTGATGTACACAGTTTGAAAGCTGTGGAAGAGTAGCTAGAATCAGCACTTAATTCTAGTTGCTTAAAATACTTATTTTCATAATGTGTCATTTAAAAAAAATCACATTTCGAACGGCTACACATACTTTTTTTTAGCTTTGAGAGTTCCCTGAAAGGTATCGACAGTTTAAGTATTTTCAGATATTTAGGTGATTGAGTTCTTAATTTTTGTGCTGTAGTTGCCAAAATATTACAAAACTACTCAAGACACGTGTTAATTGCTTAGGTATTTGCTCACTTTCAGATTGTCTCTTCTGCCAGGTTTTCTCTTGTTTGAGAAACTGCCTTGCCTCATTAGGTAAAGCAGGAAGTCTTAGGGCATTCAGATAGCTATACAAAAGCCAATTGTTTTGTTTGAACATTTTTATAGGAATCTTCCCCTCCCCCTCCCCTTTTAGAGTGAAGTTGTGTTCAGTGTGTTTCAGTGGTAAACTTTTTTCATATGGAAATTCCTTGTAAGATAACTATTTTGACATTTTTTTTTTTTTTAATTTCAGAAAAGATTGCATTTGTTACTTTAGGAATTCTCTTAGGGACTGGAGCTTCATTTCCTTAACTGGTGGTAACTAAATTCCTGGGGTCTTCAGCACAGTGACTTTAATTTTATCAAAAACTTGTATATCTATCTTGCTTTGATTAAAAAACACAACAAAAATATTGTGAGGCAAAGAGGAAGGGTTTGTTCATTTTCTAGATAAGGAAACAGGTTCAAAGAGGGTTGTTCAGTGGTAGAATTTGGGTTTTGGAACTCCTGGCCTGTTCTAGAACAAAGATTGTTAGATTGAGATTTCCTTTTAGAAGAAAATGGGACTGTCCAATATTGGTAAAAAGAGGGTAGTGAGTTCTTTTAAAAACCGAGCAGGAAGGCATTAGATTAGTTTGCATTTTGCAGAGACCAAGCGTGAAACAGCGATGACTTTCTGGTGTTGGTACTTGAGCATGGACAAGATTTTATTCATGAAAGCAGAAAGTGAAGTCATAAAGCTAGACTTCTCCAGTACCCTGGTAAGGTGGGTGATGGATTGGAATTGTTGACTAGGTGTTTTCAAATTAGGCTTTGAACAAATTACAAATTCCATTGTGTCTTTTTACTTCTGGCTTGAAAGCATGAATTTAGTTGTGAGAAGCGATTGCTACTTTATCAAGAGGTTTAATTATTCAATACAGAGATAGTAGATTTCCCATAAATCTGTTTTTAAAATGTCAGAGTAGGGCTTGGGAGGAGAGAAAAGGCATTTGTAGCCGTGGGACTGTTGGGTTGATAGCCTTGAAATTAAGACACTAGTGGTTGTGGACAGGTGTGTCCTAATTGGTAACTGATTTATTTACTTTGTAGCTTTTTTTTAAGCACCCACACAAGCTGACAAGTGTTCTATCTTATGTATAAAGGTAGTTTTTGTTTTAAATAACTTAAATAGTAATGTTTCATGGTAACATTTCAGGTATTCTTTTTTGGTCTTCAGAGAAGAGTAGAGGATACAAGTGACAGATATTGTTGAGTTACTGGAGAGTAGCAAGGGGTTGGTAGAAAGAACTAGGTTTGGGTACAAAACATAATTGTTAGAATCCTTTCTCTGCTACTCACTAGCTGAGTGGCCTTGAATACATCACATAACTTTTCTGTGCTTTTCTTAGTCTTTTCATCTGTAAACTAGGGATAATAATCCTTACTGTTCAGTGTTTTTGTTATAAGATAGTGTCTACAATATATATGCTATGCTATTACTGTGTTGAGGCCTCTCGTGTTTTTTTTTTTTTTTTTTTTTTTTTTTGAGACAGAGTCTCACTTTGTTGCCCGGAGTGCTGTGGTATCAGCATAATCAGCGTAGTTCACAGCAACCTCAATCTCTTGGGCTCAAGTGATCCTACTGCCTCAGCCTCCCGAGTAGCTGGGACTACAGGCATGTGCCACCATGCCCGGCTAATTTTTTCTATATATATATTTTAGTTGATCAATTAATTTCTTTCTATTTTTGGTAGAGACTGGGTCTCCGGCTCAGGCTGGTTTTGAACTCCTGACCTTGAGCAATCCGCTGGCCTCGGCCTCCCAGAGTGCTAGGATTACGGGGCGGGGCGTGAGCCACCTCTCCTGGCCAAGGCCTCTGGTTTTTATAGCGAAGCTTTCTGTATTTTCGAGTAAGGTGTTTGAATTTGGTTTGGTCTCATCCTGTTTATGGGAGTTGAAGCACTAATGGAATAATGATGTGATTACAGTTAAAAGTTATTGGTAAAAATCTTGAATTTCTTTTTCCATCAATAACAGTTGATATGAAGATTTAGGCTAAGAATATGCTGCTGCTGTTCTTGGTCAGAGGGTCTTACTTTTTCATGTTATTATCAATGTTGGACCTTTTAAAGGGTCCTTTTAAGTAAGTTAGACAGACTGAGCCATTGTTAATTATATATGGGTTTAGGTTTTTGTTTGGTTATTGGCATGTGTCTGCTTCAGGTGTAAAATTGTGATTTTTTGTGAAAAGCTCTTGTTCAATTAAAAACTATCCACCACAGTTGGCTTAGGGTGCAAATAAGTTGGGTTGAACCGAAGCCATTGATCAAAGTCTAATTCTGTATTGTTACCTTTTGTTACCTTATGTAATAACATAAGCTTCCCTGAAGTTGTAATATTGAGCCCTGATTTCAATACCCTGTCAGAGTGTCTGCCACCAACTACATTTATTTCTGTACACATAGACTAGGCAACTTAAAAATGGAGGTTTCAGTTTAGGAAATTGTGTAGTATAAAATATTTAGCTGCTTGGCAGAAACTGGTTGTGTATGATTGTATTGCAAAATACATGGGTTCATTTTTTTTTTTCTTTTTGACCCATAATGTGACCATGGAGTTCATATTTTTAGTGTATGTTGAATTATGTTTTAAAAGATGCAAATATTAAACATTTGACACCTGTTTGTCCTTAGGTGTTGGTGGAATGAGCGTTGCATGTGTCTTGAAGAGAAAAACAGTGCTTTGGCAGGACTCTTTCAGCCCCCACCTGAAACATCACCCTCAAGAACCAGCTAATCCCAACATGCCTGTTGTTTTGACATCTGGAACAGGGTCGCAAGCGCAGCCACAGCCAGCTGCAAATCAGGCTCTTGCAGCTGGGACACACTCCAGCCCTGTCCCAGGATCCATAGGAGTTGCAGGCCGTTCCCAGGACGACGCTATGGTGGACTACTTCTTTCAGCGCCAGCATGGTGAGCAGCTTGGGGGAGGAGGAAGTGGTGGAGGCGGCTATAATAATAGCAAACATCGATGGCCTACTGGGGATAACATTCATGCAGAACATCAGGTAAAAAAAGTTCACTATTTCAGTTTTGAAAATCTTTTATAATCACTGTCCACTTAGGATATCTGCTTTGAATGAATGTCTTTAAAAACTTAAATTGCTGATTTAGTTTGGTCTAAACAGTCACTTGTTTTAAAAGATGAATTGTTGTAATACTGTCACTGGGTCATTTATCATTCTGGTGCTAAATATAATAGTAAATGACCAATTCATTTAAAAAAGGACTTAAGATGGTTTTAATGTGTGCAATACATTTCTGTTTGTTTATTTAGTCCCTGTCCTTAGCTGTGATTTTTTTTGTTTTGTTTTGTTTTGAGAGTTGGTCTCAGTCTTTTGTCCAGGCCAAGGTGCAGTGGTGTCTTGGTAGCTCACTGCAACCTTGGACTCCCAGGCTCAATCAATTCTCCTGCCTCAGACTCTCTAGTAGCTGGGACTACAAGTGTGTGCTACCACACCTGGCTAATTTTTCTGTTTTTTGGTTTTTGTAGAGACAGAGTCTTGCTATGTTGCTCAGGCTGGTCTTGTACTTCTGGCCTCAAGCGATACTCTGGCCTTGGCCTCCCAACCAAAGTGCTAGGATTGTAGGCATGAGCCGCTGCGCTCAGTGCAATGCATTTCTAGGAATACTTTTAAAAACATAATGCTTTTTTCACGTTTACATATATGCTTTTTTTTTTTTTGAGACAGAGTCTCACTTTGTTGCCCAGGCTAGAGTGAGTGCCATGGCCTGAGCCTAGCTCACAGTAACCTCAAACTCCTGGGCTTAAGCAATCCTGCTGCCTCAGCTTCCCAAGTAGCTGGGACTACAGGCATGTGCCACCATGCCTGGCTGATTTTTTTCTATATATATATTAGTTGGCCAATTAATTTCTTTCTGTTTATAGTAGAGACAGGTCTCGCTCTTGCTCAGGCTGGTTTTGAACTCCTGACCCTGAGCGATCCACCTGCCTTGGCCTCCCAGAGTGCTAGGATTACAGGCGTGAGCCACCGCGCCCGGCCTACATATATGCTTTTAAGAACTGTTTGGGCTGTTTATAGGACAAGTACATATTTTAGAATCCTTTCTGTTGGGCGTGAGTGACTTTTGATTTTAAGATGTTATAGTTGAAAGTAGTGGGAAGTTGATAACATCAGCTGCTCAAGTGAAATTTATTTGAAATGGGACTGATACATTGTGTCAGAGAGAAGTGATGTGGCTTTTAGGTTTTAACCACCTTTGTCCTCTTGTTCTAAGAACTTGTTTGGTTTTGGTAAATTTTAACATGTTTAATCTTATTAATCTGAAACCATAGCTGGAATCATAGCATATTTTACTGTGAAGAGAGTTTGGCCTGATCTGTGTTTCCTGACTTCCTGATAGCAAACAACCAAAAGATTAGATTGTTTTGATCAGTCTGTTCTTTGAAATTGGGTATGGGTTGAATTTGGAAAGGTTCATTTTATATTGCTAATCCAAGTACTGATTAACAAAAAGCACTGACATCTTTCACTAGACCTCTAGTGCTTCTGTTCTGCTTCAGAAACAATCAGGCACAAGCACACTTGTCAAATCTGAATTCTGTTATGCTTCTTCTGACCCCTCCAAAAAGGGCAGCATACCATAGTTTTTTTTTTTTTTTTTTTAAAGAGATGGTGTCTTGCTCTGTTTCCCAGGTTGGAGTGTAATGGAATGATCAGAGCTTACTGCAGCTTGAACTCTTGGGCTCATGCAGTCCTCCTGCCTCAGTCTGCCGAATAGCTGATTACAGAGCCACCGTGCCTGGCCCATAGTTTTTTTTTTTTGAGACAGAGTCTCACTTTGTTGCCCAGGCTAGGTGAATGCCGTGGCGTCAGCCTAGCTCACAGCAACCTCAAACTCCTGGGCTCAAGCAATCCTCCTGCCTCAGCCTCCCAAGTATCTGGGACTACAGGCATGCACCACCATGCCCGGCTAATTTTTTTCTATATATATTAGTTGGCCAATTAATTTCTTTCTATTTATGGTAGAGACGGGGTCTTGCTCTTGCTCAGGCTGGTTTCGAACTCCTGACCTTGAGCAATCCGCCTGCCTCGGCCTCCCAGAGTGCTAGGATTACAGGTGTGAGCCACTGTGCCTGGCCTGGCCCATAGTTTTTTACCATGGTAGAAACAAAGGTATAATTTATCCTCTTGTTCAGCAGAAATTTGTTGAGCACATTGGTTGTAGGTCTCTGTTTTATTGGTATGATCTTCAGTATTGGGGTTGCTTCATAAGCATGTGTAGGTGAGGGATGCGAAGAAGTATGAGGTATAGGGAGCTTTTTCCTATGCATTTAGGGTACTTTTTACTTAAGACACTGTATTTGTTTCCTGTTTGCTTGAAGTCTTGAAGGTAGGGATCAAACTTTATTCAACTTAACATTCCAGTCACTAGAATTTAGCATATAATAGAGCTTCAGAAGAAACTTACTGAATGCATGAATTCCTAACCCTTTGTCCTTTAAATAAGGTTGGGGAAAAAGGACGTGGTCACAAAGATAAGGGCCTTGAATGCCAAGGTAAGATTTAAGTTAGCAGGCAGCAGGGTTTTGAGGGGGTGTGAGTATGGAGTGGCTTTTATCTAGTGGTGGTATGGGCTGATTGAGTTGGCAGTAAGAGATTGGAGTGGGTTAGGGCTGAGACAATTGAACAACTACTCTAACAGACCTGAGATGAGCAATGGAAAAGAAGGTATGGGCTGAGACATGGATAGCATTTGGTAATTGAATTAGGAATCTTTTTTAAAAATTATTATTTTTTAAATTTTTTATTTAATTTTATTTCTTTTTATCTTTTTCTTTTTTTTCTGCGATCCTAATAAGTTGGTCACATGAATTAGGAATCTTTTTTTTTTTTTTTTTTTGAGACAGAGTCTCGCTTTGTTGCCCAGGCTAGAGTGAGTGCCGTGGCGTCAGCCTGGCTCACAGCAACCTCAAACTCCTGGCTCAAGCAATCCTCCTGCCTCAGCCTCCCAAGTAGCTGGGACTACAGGCATTCGCCACCATGCCCGGCTAATTTTTTGTATATATTAGTTGGCTATTAATTTCTTTCTATTTATAGTGGAGACGGGGTCTCGCTCTTGCTCAGGTTGGTTTTGAACTCCTGACCTCGAGCAATCCGCCCGCCTCGGCCTCCCAGAGAGCTAGGATTACAGGCGTGAGCTACCGCGCCCGGCCTGAATTAGGAATCTTAAATCCTGGGAATATGAAGCATTAGAGGGAAAGGATTATAGGAGGGCTCTGGTTTGAGGACATGGTGATTAAATTTGGTAGTACACATGTTGGATTTCAGGTGAAGGCAGAAGATCCTGATGGTATACTATAGGTAGCTGTATGTGTAGAGAGAGATCACAGTAGGAGCGTGTCTGTACAGGGGAAAAACAGAAAGCCTGTAATTGCTGCCTTATTTGGCTAAACATTGTTTAAAAATCATAAACATTGGTTTTAAAAATCTGTAATATATGGCTCACGCCTGTAATCCTAGCACTCTGGGAGGCTGAGGCGGGCTATTGCTTGAGTTCAGGAGTTCGAAACCAGCCTGAGCAAGAGTGAGACCCCATCTCTACTATAAATGGAAAGAAATTAATTGGCCAACTAAAAATATATACAAAAATTAGCCGGGCATGGTGGCACATGCCTGTAGTCCCAGCTACTTGGGAGGCTGAGGCAGGAGGATCGCTTGAGCCCAGGAGTTTGAGGTTATTGTGAGCTAGGCTGGTGCCACGGCACTCACTCTAGCCTGGGCAACAAAGTGAGTCTCTGTCTCAAAAAAAAAAAAAAGAATCTGTAATATAGATTTATAAAATCTTGTGTTTCCTAATGGTAGGCTGATGAGTGAAAGCTGAAAGGAGTGTCAGGAGTGCCTGTCCTTTGCTAGGTGGGCAGATCAAACTCTAGGTCAGTCCTTGGCAGAACTCTGAGATCTAGTTGTGCTATGCAAGTCAACAGGTGTTATTGAAAGCTTACTCTGGCCTCTGTCTTATTCTGAGCCCTATCATAAGGAACCATATCCTGACTTACTGAGCAGTTTTATCCAGGTCAGTTAGCAAATTTGAGTTAATAATATTAAATGTCAAAACCTGTTTCCTACCCAGGGGGCCTAAACCAGTGACCTGACTTGGAATTGGCATTCATCATCATAATTCTGTTGAGCTGGACACTTCAGATAATGAAAAACATTAGGAAACTAAGGGTAGTTGATATTTTGCAGTCGTGGGCAACCCACACATTACTTCTCCTGCAGTGTATTGTAATTTGCTGGTTTTAGTGTTGATCTCACGTTCTGGACTGAACTGTTCTAGGGCAGAGACTGTGATATTTTTCATGCCCTTTTCCCAGGGGGTGTTATGAAACTTTCGATTGAATGAGAGAAGACTGGGAGTTTTTCATTTTTGCATTGAGGTAAAGAAGTGGATCTTATAGCTCAGCTGTCTTGCTGGGAAACACATGGCAACAGGTAGAGGCCACTTGGACATGTGGTGGTGAGTGTAGTATGATAGAAGAGTGGAGAGGCATTATTTCACTAGGTTGAGAATCATTGGGCTTGTCAGCCACTGTTTTTTTGTTTTTTGGTTTTTTTTGAGACAGAGTCTCACTCTGTTGCCTAGGCTAGTGTGCCATGGTGTCAGCCTAGCTCGCAGCAACCTCAAACTCCTGGGCTCAAGTGATCCTCCTGCCTCAGCCTCCTGAGTAGCTGGGACTTCAGGTGCATGCCCCCACATCTGGCTAATTATTTTTAGTAGAGATAGGGTCTTGCACTTGCTCAGGCTGGTTTCCAACTCCTGACCTCAAGTGGTCCTCCCGCCTCAGGCTATCAGAGGGCTAGGTTTATAGGTGTGAGCCACCGCAGCCAGTCAGCCACTGTTATTGATAATAGGAGGAAGCGTAAGAGGGAGTCTGCTATGTCAGGTAGATTGGTGTGGAAAAAGGTTCAGAACCACTGATGATAGTAGAAACATTTACTGAGCACTTAAATACATTCTAGGCACTGGGCTATTGTATTTCTTGTATCTAATCCTTACAGCATTTTTTTGAGAGGTGATAAACTGAAGTTTAGTTACCAGGCATGGTCTGGTTTTTTTTTTTTTTTTTTTTTTTTTTTTGAGACAGAGTTTCACTTTGTTGCCCAGGCTAGAGTGAGTTCCATGGTGTCAGCCTAGCTCACAGCAACCTCAAACTCCTGGGCTCAAGCAATCCTTCTGCCTCAGCCTCCTGAGTAGCTGGGACTACAGGACTATATATATTAGTTGGCCAATTAATTTCTTTCTATATATAGTAGAGATGGGGTCTTGCTCTTGCTCAGGCTGGTTTCGAACGGCCTCCCAGAGTGCTAGGATTACAGTTGTGAGCCACTGTGCCTGGTGACGATCTGGTTTTGAAATCAGTCTTTTTGATTCCAGTGCCCATGCTTTCTGTGTACTTCTGCCTCCCTAGGTAAGACAGACCAGACAAAACAAAACTGTTGCAACAAGGTAGCACATTCCGAGGTCAAATAATTATTTTGTCATAATATTGCTTGAAACTTGGAGATTATAAATTTGACAATAAGGAGATGAATACAAATATTGTTGACTTCTCTCCTGTAATTCCAGGAGTCCTCTCCCCCCCCCAACAAGAACAATAATGCTAAAGTCCATTTTTTTTCCAGTTCTGTTTTTGGCACATAAGCGTCTAAGTAATGTGGGAAACTTAATCTCTGTACAGACGGAATGACTCAATATAAAGTGATCCTGTTGCCAGCTCATTTTGCCATACCACTGGGCTGCTATTCCTGCTTGGTAGGCCTATTTCTTAAGCTTTTTTTTTTTGGTGGAGACAGGGTCTCATTCTTGCTCAGGCTGGTCTCGAACTCCTAACCTCAAATGATCCTCCCGTCTTGCCTCCCAGAGTGCTAGGATTATAGGCATGAGCCACCACACCCAGCCTTTAAATGGCCTTTTGGCATAATGGAACAAAGTTTAAGATCATAGTGGTAGGATGCTTTTACCAGTGAACTGGTGAAGTAAAGAATATCACAGGGTGTGATGCCAGCCAGCAGTGTTGGAGGGAGGGCAACTGTTTATTGTACCAGGTACTTTATATCTATTTCTGTCGTAATTACTCCTATTTATGAATAATCACTTTTACATTTCTATTAAAAAGTTTTTTTTACCTTTTGAAGTGAGGATTTTCCTGATTGATGTAGCAAATCCTCTTAGTGGCTAGGTTTTCCCCTCTTTTAATAATGAACTCTTTAAGCTGGGCATATATATATATATATATATATATATATGATATTTGAAATATTTAAGTTTTCTAAATATGAAACTTGACAGGTAATTAGTATGAGAACTTTTTATTTTATTTATTTATTTAGTCTCTTGCTCTCTAACCTGGGGGTAGAGTGCAGTGACCTCATTGTAGCTCACTGCAACCTCTAACTCCTGGGCTGAAGTGATCCTCCTCTCTCAGCTTTCTGAGTGGCTAGTATTATAGGCCTGCACCACCACTGCCGTTAGCCGCTGTATGCATCCCCATGAGACTTTTTGTTTTTTTAATATTTATTTATTTATTTATGAATGACAGAGTCTTCGCTCTCGCTCTGTTGCCTGGGCTAGAGTTCCATGGCATCATCCTCGCTCATAGCAACCTCAAACTCCTGGGCTCAAGCAATCCTTCTGCCTCAGCCTCCGGAGTAGCTAGCACTACAGGCATACACCACCATGCCCGGCTAATATTTTCTATATATTTTTAGTTGGCCAATTAATTTCTTTTTTTCTTTTTTTTTTTTTAGTAGAGATGGGGTGTCACTTTTGCTCAGGCTGGTTTCGAACTCCTGACCTTGGGTGATCCTCCTGCCTAGGCCTCCCAGAGTGCTAGGATTACAGGTGTGGGTCACTCCGCCCGGCCCCCATGAGACTTTTTAAATAAAAGTTTAAAAACATTTAGAGCTTGAGAACATTTTTTGTGATGGTATGTAATATTTTAAAAATCTTGGCCAGGCAACAAGGCTCACACCTGTAATCCTAGCACTCTGTGAGGCCTAGGTGGAAGGATTGGTTGAGCTCAGGAGTTAGAGGCCAGCCTGAGGTGAGACCCTGTCTCTATTAAAAATAGAAAAAATTAGCTGGGTGTGGTGGTGCTTGCCTGTAGTCCCAGCCACTCGGGTGGTTGAGGCAGGAGGATTGTTTGAGCCCAGGAGTTTGAGGTTGCTGTGAGCTAGGCTGGTGCCATGGCACTCTAGGCCGGATGACAGAGTAAGACTCTGTCTCCAAAAAAGAAAAAAATCTTAAAAGCTGAGATTTAAAATTAGATGAAGTTTAAAAACCATGGAATAACATTTTGGGGATGAGGAAGGGTATTAAGATTTGTTTGTATGTTTATTTTAAAAAGTTATGTCATATACAGCTGTTACGGTCTTTCTGTATTTTCCTTTTTTTTCTCCCTTAAAAGAATATAAACAGTATCATTTGGTTTAATACATAAAATTGGCTGGGCACAGTGGTTCATTCCTGTAATCTTAGTACTTTGGGAGGTGACGTGGGAGGATTGCTTGAGCCCAGGAATTTTTGAGACCAACCTGGGCAACATGGTGAAGCTCCATCTCCACAAAAAATAAAAAAATTAGCCAGTTGTGTGGTTGTGCATGCCTGTAGTCCTAGCTACTCTGGGGGAGGATTGTTTGAGCCCTAGGAGTTGGAGGTTACAGTGAGTTATGATCTGCCCCACAGCACTCTATCCTGGGCAACAGAGTGAGACCCTGTCTGTAAAATAAATAAATAGATTAGATTAGATAGATAGATAGATAGTATCTGGTATAGGTAGAAACTTTAAACCTGATGTTTTTGGGCCAGATTGAGGTCTTTGGAGGAGAGTGAGAGAAAGAAGTCTCTTGAATTTTTGTTTTTTGGCCTGTAAAATTATACCCGTAGTAAACAATTAAGACCATGAATGTGGATCAGAATACTAGAAAACACATCTTTCCACCTAAATGAGTTGTGTATTTAAAAATGTTGCTTACTTATTTTAACAATAATTTTTGTAACTTAAGATTCTTTTCCTGAGAAGCTGAAGGTCGAGTCTTTGACTTGTGATTGTTTTATTCTCTTATTGTGAAATCTGTTTTCTTTGTGAACTGCTGTGAGATTAAAGTGAGTGATGAAATAGGGAAAAAAAATTTAAGGTGGACAGGCTGAATTGTGGCCTTTATACTGGATTATAAGGGACAGAATAAGTAAAAGCCCTGCCCTGAGGGAAAGGGAATTTGGAGGACAGTTCCACAGAGTTTACTCATGTGTGCTTGCTGTTTTTTGGCACTATGATGTATCAGTATGCACTATAGATTTGCCACCTATGGGGGATAATTCTGGATAGGCAGGCAAAATCCAGGCAATAAATACTTTCCTTGATTCTACTTGTACCTTTTTCTTTCGCTTGGTGTTGCCATCTTACAGTGGTATTCTGACACTCACCCTTACATGTGTGCCATTCTTATTCTCCAGTGCTGTGAGTTAATCTTTACACCTTGTGATTAGCAGGGACTACTGTGTTAAACTGGGAGAGAGCTGAAGTATTTTCCAAACTGGGAAGTCTTATCATTCCCTGAATATCCCTTTCTGTCATCCTTGCTGATAGACTCTTAGACCAAGAATCTCTTGTCTTTCTTATAGATTGATTGCTTAGTTGCCGTAGCATTGTTAACATGCATGAAATGAATAATGCATCTTTCTTTCCTTCCTTCCTTCCTTCCTTCCTTCCTTCCTTCCTTCCTTCCTTCCTTCCTTCCTTCCTTCCTTCCTTCCTTCCTTCCTTCCTTCCTTCCTTCCTTCCTTCCTTCCTTCCTTCCTTCCTTCCTTCCTTCCTTCCTTCCTTCCTTCCTTCCTTCCTTTCTTCTTTCCTTCTTTCTTTCTTTTCTTTCTTTTCTTTCTTTCTTTCTTTCTTTCTTTCTTTCTTTCTTTCTTTCTTTCTTTCTTTCTTTCTTTCTTTCTTTCTTTCTTTCTTTCTTTCTTTCTTTCTTTCTTTCTTTCTTTCTTTCTTTCTTTCTTTTCTTTCTTACTTTTTTTTTTTTTTTTTTTTTTTTTTTTGACAGTCTCACTCTGTTGCCCAGGCTAGAGTGCTGTGGCATCAGCCTAGCTCACAGCAACCTCAAACTCCTGGGCTCAAGCAATCCTTCTGCCTCAGCCTCCCGAGTAGCTGGTGCTATAGGCATGTGCCACCACGCCTGGCTAGTTTTTTCTGTATATTTTTAGTTGGCCAGTTAATTTCTTTCTTCTTTTCCTTTCCTTTTTCCTTTCTTTCTTTTTTTTTTTTTTAGACAGAGTCTCACTTTGTTGCCTAGGCTAGAGTGAGTGCCGAGGCATCAGCCTAGCTCACAGCAACTTCAAACTCCTGGGCTCAAGCGATCCTCCTGCCTCAGCTTCCTGAGTAGCTGGGACTACAGGCATGTGCCACCATGCCCGGCTAATGTTTTGTATATATATATTTTTAGGTGGTCAATTAATTTTTTTCTATTTTTAGTAAAGACAGGGTCTTGGTCAGGCTGGTTTTGAACTCCTCAAGCAATCCGCCCGCCTCGAGCAATCCGCCCGCCTCGGCCTCCCAGAGTGCTAGGATTACAGGTGTGAGCCACCATGCCTGGCCTCTTTCTATTTTTAGTAAAGACAGGGTCTCGCTCTTGCTCAGGCTGATCTGGAATGCCTGACCTTGAGCGATCCTCCCGGCTCAGCCTCCCAGAGTCCTAGGACTACAGGCGTGAGACACTGCGCCCGGCCCATATTTTTTGATAATTGTTAATTTTTGTTGATGGCTTTACGACGTTTAGCAGACTTATATTTGTCTATTATTGCTTTTAATAAGTGCTCTTTTATGGTTGAAGTACCTTTCTTAGTATTTTTATGAGTGTCATCGGGAAAACTGTTTTAGGTTTCTGAAAATTAGGGGCCCTAAAAGTTTTTTTTTTTAAATAATAGCTTTGTTTATGTATAATTTATCCATTTAAAGTCTAAAATTCAGTAGTTTTTGGTATATTCATGGTTGTGCAACCATCATCACAATCAATTTTAGAACATTTTCATTAGCCCCAAACTCCTTTACCCAGTAGCAGACACTCCCTAGTTCTTTAGGCAACCACCTGTCTGTGTTCTGTCTAAGAATTTGCCTATTCTGGACTTTTCATATAGATAACCATACAACATATGGTCCTTTGTGACTGCCTTCTTTAACTTAGCATAATGTCTTAAGGGTTCATGCATGTTGTAGTATGTATCAGTACTTCCTTTTTATTTTGGAATAATATTCCATTGTATACATCTACCACATTTTATTTACCCATTTATCAGTTAATGGGCCTTCATTTGTTTCCTTTTTTTTGAGCTATTAATGGATAATACTGCTATGAACATTTGTGTTCATGTTTTTGTGTGGACATATGCTTTCATTTCTCTTGGGTGCTTGAAGATTTTAAAGGGTGCATAAATCTCTAATACACAGATTTAAAATATAACAAATTTTTTCACTGGTGCCTATGGCCTTTAAAAATGGGGGATGGGAGGATTAGTTTATCTACAACTGGATTTGGAATTTTTCCAAGCAACAAGTTTTACTGGGGCTAGGGACAACTTTGTTTTCTCTCCATGAAGAAAGTATTTGTAGGCTAACAGACAGGTTGTTTACAACCCTGGGAAGAAGAATGCTTAAACTGGAGAGAACAGGTGTTTTCAGGGAGCTACACTCTTTAGATGCCATGAATATACAGTCAATTGATCTACTAATGACAAATAATTTTTCTCTATTAAAGCAAGTTCCCTAAGGACTTTAACAAGGGAATAGCTCATCAACCTACTTCTAGTTATTGTATGTATTTAAAAGCGCCAAACTTGCTA
Organism: Microcebus murinus; assembly: GCF_040939455.1. Classification (NCBI taxonomy): domain Eukaryota; kingdom Metazoa; phylum Chordata; class Mammalia; order Primates; family Cheirogaleidae; genus Microcebus; species Microcebus murinus. The sequence goes on along the minus strand of NC_134105.1, from coordinate 21,676,200 downwards.
TTAATTAAAAAATGTTCTTTAATTTGTTAAGAGTTTATTCATTCAAATTGTTCTTTTTCACCCAGTTGCCCCAAATTAGGGAGATACTACTTTTAAGGGTCAGAAGCCTTATCAAATCCAGAACAATAAAATGAATATATTGTTTTCTTTGAAGAAAGGTAGTTTCATGAAAGTAGGAGGGAATGAAAAAGAAAATTGTTTCAGAGTCTGGCAAGGTGGTTTGCATCTGTAGTCCCAGGTACTTGGCAGGCTGAGGATTGTTTGAGGCTGCAGTTCTCCACAAAACCCCTGAGAACAGCCACTTCACTCCAGCCTGGGGAACACAGCGAGACCTAACCTCATAAAAACAAAAAAGAAAGAAAATTGTTTCAAAATGAGAATTTCATTATCTATTTATACAGAGATGTGTACTGAGGTGGGGCTACAATGTGTTTGGAGAGTAATTGTGTATCAGATACAGTTCTTTCATTTGTTAATTTATCTAAAAATGGTCTTTAAGCTCTGTGTTCATTAAAGGTGATGTGCATGGATTAAGGACTGGGAGGGTATACTGCAAAATATTGTTTATATTTGTATGGGTAGGGAGATTACAGGTAATTTGAATTTTTGTATCTTCCAAATTTCAGGCTGGTCCGAAGTTAGTTATCTAAATTGATCACAGTCAGTTACAGATTGAACTCCTTGTTCCACTACTTTCCCTTCTCACTACTGCTCTTGACTAGTCTAAAAAAAATAAATACATAAAAAAGAAAAAAGAGAAAAAATAAATTTAAGTTGGCACTTTGGAAATCATATAACTTTTCTCCCCTGAGTGCAGTGATCTCCTTTACATTAATTATCTCTGATTTATTTATTTATTTTTTTGAGACAGAGTCTCTGTTGCCCCTCAGTCTCCCAAGTAGCTGGGACTACAAGGGCGCACCACCAAGCCTGGCTGTTTCTTTGTATTTTTAGTACTTAGTAGAGATGGTGGGGGGTGGTCAGGGTCTCACTATTGCTCAGGCTGGTCTCAAATTCCTGACCTCAAGCAGTCCTCCTGCCTCCTTGGCCTCTCACAGTGCTAGGATTACAGGTGTGAGCCACCCCACCCAGCCAATTATCTCTGTTTTATTTATTTTATTTTTTTTAGAGACAGCGTCTCACTCTGTTGCCCAGGCTAGAGTGCTGTGGCATCAGCCTAGCTCACAGCAACCTCAATCTCCTGGGCTCAAGGTATCCTACTGCCTCAGCCTCCCAAGTAGCTGGGACTACAGGCATGCGCCACCATGCCCGGCTAATTTTTTGTATGTATGTTTTTAGTTGGTCAATTAATTTCTTTCTATTTTTAGTAGAGTTGGGGTCTAGCTCAGGCTGGTTTCGAACTTCTGACCTCGAGCAATCCACCCGCCTCGGCCTCCCAGAGTGCTAGGATTACAAGCATGAGCCACCACGCCCGGCCAATTATCTCTGTTTTAATAACAATAATAAAAGTTAATAGGCCAGGTGTAGTGCCTCACACCTATAATCCCAGCACTTTGGGAGATTGAGGTGAGAGTATAGATGGAGGCCAAGAGTTCAAGATCAGGCTGGGCAATATAGTGAGACTCCATCTCTGCACCCCTCCAAAACCCCAAAAAACAAAAAACAAAACAAAAAAAAAAGATTAGCCTTGTGTGGTTGTGCTCAACCTATAGTTCTAGCTGCTCTTAATGCTGAGGTACGAGGATTGTTTGAGCCCAGAAGTTCTAGGTTTCAGTAGTCAAGAGCCATGGTCATATCACTGTACTCCAGCCTGGGTGACAGAGTGAGACTCCGTCTCTTAAAAGAAAAAAGTTAGTAAATGTATTGAACATAGGTTGCTGGGGTAGGTTGGGTGTGTTTGATGCGATCTAGAGTTAGTTTTATTTTAGTATTGAGTGCTCCCTTTATATAAAAGTAATAACAAGGCTGGGCGCAGTGGCTCATGCCTGTAATCCTAGCATTCTGGGAGGTCGAGGCGGGCGGATTGCTCGATGTCTGGAGTTCGAAACCAGCCTGAATAAGAGTGAGACCCCGTCTCTACTATAAATAGAAAGAAATTAATTGGCCAACTAATACATATAGAAAAAATTAGCTGGGCATGGTGGCACATGCCTGTAGTCCCAGCTACTCGGGAGGCTGATGCAGCAGGATCACTTGAGCCCAGGAGATTGAGGTTGCTGTGAGCTAGGCTGACACCATGGCACTCATTCTAGTGTGGGCAACAAAGTGAGGTCCTGTCTCAAAAAAAAAAAAAAAAAAAAAGTCCATCAAAGGAGCTGAATCCTATAGATTAAAGAAAAATTATCCTCTAGAAAATTGAATGGAAATCATACTTCAAAAAAACAGAAATGATAACAACATAAAGTTCTTGGTAGTTCAAATCATGTGAAAAGATTAGAACAATTCAAGCATACAGCTTATGAGTATGTGTCATTACTACATTTATTTATTTATTTATTTATTTATTTATTTATTTATTTATTTATTTATTTAATTTTTTGAGACAGAGTCTCTGTTGCCCAGGCTAGAGTGAGTGCCATGGTGTCAGCCTAGCTCACAGCAACCTCAATCTCCTGGGCTCAAGCGATCCTGCTGCCTCAGCCTCCCGGCATGCGCCACCATGCTTGGCTAGTTTTTTCTATATATATTTTGAGTTGGTCAGTTAATTTCTTTCTATTTTTAGTAGAGATGGGAGTCTTGCTCTTGCTCAGGCTGGTTTTGAACTCCTGACCTCTAGTGATCCTCCTGCCTCAGCCTCCCTGAGTGCTAGGATTACAGGTATGAGCTACCGGGCCGGACCCTTTGATGGGCTTTGGTGGAGGTGGTGGGGCAACACTACAGATCTTAATGGGGATGGGGCTGCTTCCTGACTACCTTGCTGTGAATGGCACAACTCACAGTAAGGTAGCTTCACATACAGCTTGGGAAGCATGTAGGCATTGAAGACACTAAAGATGGAGTATCTTTAGTATCATGAAGATACTAAAGTATCTTCAGACGTGGTCCCTGATGGCTGTGGCCTCTACTGTGTTTCCAGTGATGAACTTATTAATGATCTTGTCCTTGGACAATGTAAGATGCAGTTCCTGCAGTGAATAGGCTTCATGTGGCCGTGACCCTTTTTGGCACCACTATTGTTCCTTCTTTTCTTTCTTTTTTTTTTTAAATTTAGAATTTTATTTAGAAATTGTTTAAAGTAGAAAAAAACCCTGTCAAGAAAGAACAGGTGGAAAATGGGTTCCCAATAAAATGGAATTTTAGGGCAACGAAAGTCTAAATGGCCACAAAAGAGAAATAGCACCACTGTCATTTGAACAATGGCTAGTTACTTGCATTTTTTGGCATTGTTAATCAATGAATCTGGGTTTTCCTCTGAATTCCACACAGAGCATGCAATACACAATTTTATCATAAAATACTTGCTTTCTACACACCCTTCTTTTCTTTATGGGTAAGGAAATTTAGGGTTAAAAAAGTGAGGTACTATGTTTATTTTTTTGAGAGTCTCACTTTGTTGCCCAGGCTAGAGTGAGTGCCGTTGTGTCAGCCTAGCTCGCAGCAACCTCAAACTCCTGGGCTCAAACAATCCTCCTGCCTCAGCCTCCTGAGTAGCTGGGACTACAGGCATGCGCCACCATGCCCGGCTAATTTTTTTTTTTTTTTTGAGACAGAGTCTCGCTTTGTTGGCCAGGCTAGAGTGAGTGCCGTGGCGTCAGCCTAGCTCACAGCAACCTCAAACTCCTGGGCTCAAGCAATCCTGCTGCCTCAGCCTCCCGAGTAGCTGGGACTACAGGCATTCGCCACCATGCCCGGCTAATTTTTTGTATATATATTTTTAGTTGGCCAATTAATTTCTTTCTATTTATAGTAGAGACGGGGTCTCGCTCTTGCTCAGGCTGGTTTCGAACTCCTGACCTCGAGCAATCCGCCCGCCTCGGCCTCCCAGAGAGTGCCCGGCTAATTTTTTTTCTCTATATATTAGTTAGCCAATTAATTTCTTTCTATTTATAGTAGAGACAGGGTCTCACTATTGCTCAGGCTAGTTTCGAACTCCTTACGTCGAGCAATCCGCTCGCCTCCGGCTCCCAGAGAGCTAGGATTACAGGCCTGAGCTACCGTGCCCAGCCAGTACTATGTTTTAAGATCTCACAGTTGATACATGATGAAGGTGCCTAGCTCTTGCTGTTTCACCAGACCAGTCTGTTTGGAGATGTACTGTTCCTCATCATGGATTAGTTAACTTTTCCCTAAAGCACACACAGATCCCTAACACACATAACACATTTTAAAGCCCTACTTGCTGCTCATACCTTTATTACTTAGGGATACCAGTAAGAGTTCATAGTTTGCATGTCTGATTATTTGGAGCCTAGTATTTGGTGTATAATAGGTGCTTAGTGAATGACATGATGCTTTTCAAAGTTGAACTTATTAGTTTGCTTCATTTCCTATCCTGTATTCTGTTTTTGTGGATGGCATCTCCATAGTGGCAGATTAGGAGCTATACTAGATTCCTGCCTCCTGCTCCTTCCTGCAACCGTTTTGTGGATGGCATCTCCATAGTGGCAGATTAGGAGCTATACTAGATTCCTGCCTCCTGCTCCTTCCTGCAACCGTTTCAAGATTATATCCATGTTGCCTTATTTGATAGGTTCATTTATCTTGCCTAGACATTTATAGTAGTTTTCTTGCTGGCTTCCCTGATCTCCCTTTTTCTTCCTTCTAATTATTTTCTGTGCTGCCACTAAACCGATGTTTCCGAAGACACAATCTGCTTCTCTATTACCCTTGTTTTTTGGGGGATGTGTCTTCCTAACACTTTTGGGATAACTTCCAAACTCCTTGTTGTGGCATAGTAGGCCTCTCATGTTTTGGCCCAGCTTACCTCTCCAGTCTTCTTTACTGGCACTCCATTTCAGCTATATGGAGGTATTTGTAGCTTTGTGAACACATATGCTATTTTTATAGTTGTGCAGTTTCTCAACACAGTTGTGCTATTTTTATTTAGTTTTCTTAACTTGGAATTCCTTTTTTTTCATTATTCACCTAGCAAATGCCTCATCTTTCAAGTTTCAACTTAAAGTATCTTCATTTCTGGTAAACATTTCCCTTTAGTTTTCTACAAGGTTGAATCCCTTCCTTTGGTGCCACTGTCATGCTTGGTACATATCTTATTGACACATTTAGCTTCCTGTATTGGAGTAGAATATGTTTTTCCTCCACCGTTGGGTGCTAGGAAGCTGTTTCAATAAAGAGATTCTTGGGCTTCAGTCCTGACAGACCTACTGAATCAAAATCTCCAGTGATGAGACATAGTTCATGTACTTTTTCCCCCCCTTAATGTTTTCTGGTAATTCATTCATTCATTCATTCATTCATTCATTCATTCATTCATTCATTCATTCATTCAGAGACAGTCTCACTCTGTTGCCCAGGCTAGAGTGAGTGCCGTGGGATCAGCCTAGCTCATAGCAACCTCAATCTCCTGGGCTCAAGCAATCCTCCTGCCTCAGCCTCCCGAGTAGCTGGGACTACAGGCATGCGCCACCATGCCCGGCTAATTTTTTCTCTATATATTAGTTGGCCAATTCATTTCTTTCTATTTATAGTAGAGATGGGGTCTCACTGTTGCTCAGGCTGGTTTCGAACTCCTGACCTCAAGCAATCCGCCCACCTCGGCCTCCCAGAGTGCTAGGATTACAGGCGTGAGCCACCGCGCCCAGCCTGTTTTCTGGCAATTCTTATGTGCATCTTGATTAGAACCACTGTGATGATTCCTTTTTTTATGTTTTATATTTTGTTTTATTTCAGTATTATGAGGGTATGAATGTCTTGGTTACATAAATTGCTTTTGTACAGTTTGAGTCAAAGTTATAAGTGTGCTCATGTGATGGTTCCTTTTGAAGGATCTTTTTAGCTTTGTATCTCCAGCACCTGGCACATAATATGTACCTTGCAAATGATGACTGAATATATAATATTATGTCATCAAGGTATATTGAAGAGACTTACTGAATGGAGTGTTTGATTTTGAAGAGTTGATTTTGAAGAGTATTAAGATGTCATTTTGAATTGATAAAGTGCAAAGTATAACAGAATATAGGGTCTTGAATACTGAGTGTTCAGATTTAAAGATAAGGAGCCAGTCAGCATTGGTTGAAGGGCTATATCAAAGAACCTTTAAGATATTTCTATCAGCTCTGGTTTTATGCTTGTTATGCCTTTTTTTCATTTAAAATTTTGCGTTTCTGGGGGTAGAGGGGACAAGGGCAATATACATAACCTTAACATTTGTACCCCCATAATATGCTGGAAAAAATAAATAAAATTTTTTTTTGGCGTTTCCTAAAACTGTATCAGAGATAGGCAGACAGAAGAGACTGTTAGGAGTAAGGTTTACTTTCCTTAATTTGTAAGATATTGGAACTTTGTTTCTATTCCCGGTTACATCACATGTTGGGAAACTGCCATACTGTTTCAACCTAATATATTTTCAGGGTTAATGTCTATTTTCCAATGTTTAAAGTTTTCTTCTGGGACCTACTATAAAGTACAGGCAATGTGAATTTTTTAAATTTATTTTTTAAATTTTAGCGTATTATGGGGGTACAAATGTTAAGGTTACGTATATTGCCCATGTTCCCCCCTCCCCCCCCCCGTGTGAATTTTAAAGTACAAAATTTTTGTTCTATTTTATGGTTATATGTTCTATTCTAAAGTGGAATTTTAAAATAGCTTTGTTGAGATATAATTCACATACCGTGAACAGAATTCACCCATTTAAATGTACTATTGTATTTATTGAGTGTTTTTTAAGTATATTCCCAGAGTTGTGTAACCATCACCACAGTTTTATTTTATTTTGTATTGTTTTATTTATTTATTTATTTATTTATTTATTTATTTATTTATTTATTTATTTATTTATTTATTTTTGAGACAGGGTCTCAGTCTGTTGCCCTGGCTAGAGTGCCTGCCATGGCCTTAGCCTAGCTCACAGCAACCTCAAACTCCTGGGCTCAAGTGATCCTCCTGCCTCAGCCTCCTGAGTAGCTGGGACTACAGGCATGCACCATCATGACTGGCTAATTTTTTCTATATATTTTTAGTTGTCAAATTAATTTCTTTCTATTTTTAGTAGAGACAGGGTCTCACTCTTGCTCAAGCTGGCCTGGAACTCCTGAGCTCAAATCCGCCCTCCTGGGCATCCCACAGTGCTAGGTTTACAGGTATGAGCCACCCCACCTGACTTACATGATTATTTTAAAACAATTTTAATACTAATCTGTTTTTCAGAGTTCAGTTTGGTTCATTTTCTTCCAGACTTTTTCTGTGCATACATGAACATATACAGATTGATGAATGTTTGTGTAGTTTTAAACAAAATGGGGTAATTTTCTCTACTTATATAAATGTATTATATATACATGTGTGTACATTGCATGGTAGTCTCTTCCTCCCTAATATATTGTGACCATCCTTTCAGGTGAATAAATAACCTATGTATCATTTTTAAAGGTCAGATATAGTACAGTTGTCCATTGGTATCTGTGGGGATTGGTTTCAGAACCCTGCACCCCCAAGGATCCTCAAGTCCCTTATGTAAAATGGCATTGTATTTGCATATAACCTATGCACATCCTGTATACTTTATCTTTAGATTACTTATAATTAATAATGGTATGTAAATAGTTGCTATGCTGCAGTCTTAAAAATGTTTTATTTTTATTTTTTAAATTTTTAAAAAATTTCTGTTAATTTTAACCCATGGTAGGTTAAATCTGTTTACAGAACCCATGGATATGGAGAGCTGACAGTAACTTATTTTAATCAATTTATCTCAAGTTGATGGACTTTTAGGGTTGTTTTCAGTTTTTGACATTCTAAACAATGCTGTAGGGCTGGGCATGGCAGCTTACACCTGAAATCCTAGCACTCTCTGAGGCCGAGGCAGGAGGATTGCTTGAGTTTAGGAGTTCAAGACCAGCCTGAGAAAGAGTGAGACCCTGTCTCTTAAAAAAAAATGCTGTAATAAACAATTTTGTAGTCATATCTTCATATTCTAGAGTCATTTCTGTGGAATAAATTCATAGAAGTAAAATTTGCAGATCAAACAAAAATACGCATTTAAAATTTTGATAAATACTTCCAGATTGCTCTCAAAATAGGTTGTACCAATTTAAAGTTTCACTAAATTGGTATGAGTGTCATTTTGGTCCATTTTTTTCCGTTAGTGTATACATTATTAATTAATAAGATTAATAAGTGTACTTTTGTATGTCTTTTAACCTTGTTTATGTTTTTTTTTTTTTTTCCAATTTTTTTTTTTTTTTTTTTTTGAGACAGAGTCTCACTTTCTTGCCCAGGCTAGAGTGAGTGCCGTGGCGTCAGCCTGGCTCACAGCAACCTCAATCTCCTGGGCTCAGCGATCCTACTGCCTCAGCCTCCCTAGTAGCTGGGACTACAGGCATGCGCCACCATGCCCGGCTAATTTTTTTTTGTATATATATTTTTAGTTAGTCAATTAATTTCTTTCTATATTTTGGTAGAGACGGGGTCTTGCTCAGGCTGGTTTTGAACTCCTGACCTCGAGCAGTCCGCCCGCCTCGGCCTCCCAGAGTGCTAGGATTACAGGCGTGAGCCACCGCGCCCGGCCTAACCTTGTTTATGTTTTGCAATGAACTGTTTTAAAATGTTGTAGTCGAAGTATTAGTTTTTTGCTTTTGACTTCTTTTTTTTTTTGAAACAGAGTTTCACTTTGTTGCCCAGGCTAGAGTGAGTGCGGTGGCGTTAACCTGGCTCACAGCAACCTCAAACTCCTGGGCTTAAGCAATCCTGCTGCCTCAGCCTCCCGAGTAGCTGGGACTACAGGCATGCGCCACCATGCCTGGCTAATTTCTTCTGTATATATTAGTTGGCCAATTAACTTCTTTCTATTTATAGTAGAGATGGGGTCTTGCTCTTGCTCAGGCTGGTTTCGAACTCCTAACCTCGAGCAATCTGCCCGCCTCGGCCTCCCAGAGTGCTAGGATTACAGGTGTGAGCCACCGCGCCTGGCCTGCTTTTGACTTTTATAACTTGCTCTTAGGCTATCCCTGTCCCAAACTCCTGTGTATTTTTAATTTAAACATTTTTTTTTTAGGGGTAGGTCTCACTGTCATCCACAGTGCGGTGATGCGATCATAGCTCACTGTAACTTTGAACTCCTGGGCTCAAGCAGTCCTCCTGCCTTAGCCTCTGGAGTAGCTAGAACTACATGTACCCACTACACCTGGCTGATTTTCTTTTTTCTTTTTTTTTTGTAGAGACATGAGGTCTTACTATATCGCCCAGGTTGGTCTTGAACTCCTGGACTCCTGGGATCTTCCCACCTCCACCTCCCGAAGTACTGGGATTACAGGAGTGAACCATTATCCCTGGCCTCTGTGGCTCTTTTAAATTTCCCCTGGTAGCAACCACTGCTTTTCTGCCTAAATCCAGACTCTCACTGTGTCACTCCAGGTAGAGTGCGTCGTCATTATAACTCACTGCAACCTTGAACTCCTGAGCTCAAGCTGTCCTGCCTCAGCCTCCGGAGTAGCTGGGCCTACAGGCATGTGCCACTGCACCTGGCTAATTTTTCTATTTTTTAGTAATGACAGGGTCTCGCTCTTGCTTAGGCTGAATTCCTGGTCTCAAGCAATCTTCCTACCTTGGCCTTCCATGGTGTTAGGATTACAGGCGTGAGCTACTGCACTTGGCCCCAGAATTTTAATTGCTGTATTTTAATGATACTTGGAATGACATTTAGACAATTATTGCTATTTCTAGAGTCACAGGCATATCCCATTTGCCAAAGTATTGCACACTAAGTTCTATTTGCTTGACTCCTCTTGTCTCAGATATCCATCAGCGTTGTGTGCTCACATTCTTCAGGCTCTTTGCTCAGATGCCACCTCAGGGAGGACTTCCATTCCATGCTGTGTCCCCCCTGTCTGCATTAATTTTCTCAGTAGCCTTTATCACCATTTGGTAAATTTCCTATACTTTCCAAAATGTTTACAGTGAGCACCTACTATTTTTAGAATTCAAAAATACCTAAAAGCCATTATGGGTTTTTTTTTTTTTTACTTTTAAATCAGATTTCAAACATTGTTCCATGGCACCCATAGTCCAAGTTTAAAACCTGATAAAGTTGATATACTTAAAGTCCCTTTCAACCCCAAGAGGGAAAACTACTTCTATGCTTCATGGCATCACAACAACATAAACTACAAGTTAAGTAAGAAACTAAAGATAGTAACTGTTCTCAAAAAGGAGGAAATGAAGGTTTCCTGTTTGCTTAACAGTCAGGTGGAATTCTATAAAGAATTAAACACAACCACACAAATTAATACATACCAGTGACTAAAAGATTATTAAGCTCTGCTTTTACCATTATGTTCTATTTGTTAATTAAGAGTCACTGATATTCTGATTAGTACATTTTTTTTTAATTCAGAGGAGATAGAGCTCTATTAAAATAATTTCTCCCACAGATGTATTTTTGGATTTATGTATTATATTCTCATTTAGGATCATAAAGTCCAGAATGAGCTATTTGATGTATACGGTAGCTGCCCTCTTAATTGTATTGCTGTGATTTGTCTGAGTAGATTAACACATTGTGAGTTCCTTATTTGCTCCCAAATTGCAGACAAAAGAATGTTGAAATGGGAAGTGAGGGTTGATGTTTAGGCTGCTGAATGGAAGAAGACCTTTTTCTAGGCCTCCTGGCTGATGACCTTTTAGATGGAGGAAGCTCCTTTTCCTGTATCAGCTATAACGTAACAGTAATACTGGACTGTTCAACTTGAAAAAGTTTCTCTGAGAAATGTTAGAGTATTAAAATAGATTGCCTTTGTTAACACACCAGAGTTTATTCCCTTTGCATCTAAAAATACATTAACCAGCATTGCAGATCGTTAAAATAAGGGTAAGTTTTACTGGTATTGAATATAATTTTGTTTTTTAATATTGTGAGTGAACTAAGGACTCTTTCCATGGCCTAATTACATTCTGTGTGTCCTCATAAACAGTGATTAAGAAATCAGAAGCCAAGTGTGGTGGTGTCTGCCTGTAGTCCCAACTACTCAGAAGCTCAGGAGGGAGAATTACTTGACCCCAGGAGTTGGAGGCTGTAGTGTGTTATGATTGTGCTTGGGAGCAGCTACTGTGCTCCAGTATGGACAACATTGCAAGACCCTAAGAGAAAAAAAATAAAATAAAAAATGTGTTTTTGGCCTGGTGCGGTGGCTCACAGCTGTTATCCTAGCACTCTGGGAGGCCAAGGCGGGAGGATTGCTCAAGGTCAGGAGTTCGAAACAAGCCTGAGCAAGAGTGAGGCCCCGTCTATACTAAAAATAGAAACAAATTAATGGGCCAACTAAAAATATATAGAAAAAATTAGCTGGGCATGGTGGCACATGCCTGTAGTTCAGCTACTTGGGAGGCTGAGGCAGAAGGATGGCTTGAGCCCAGGAGTTCGAGGTTGCTGTGAGCTAGGCTGATGCCACAGCACTCTAGCCAGGGCAACAGAGTGAGACTGTCTCAAAAAAAAAAAAAAAAAAAAAAAGCCAGTCACATTTACCAGTGGGGGTTGTATATCAACTTTAGCGACACTAATGTTATAAGTTCTGATAACCCACTATCATTGGGCCAGACTCTTGTGTATATTTTTTGTATTTATTATTAAGATATACTTTACATATGGTAAAAATTCATCATTATTTAGTGTACAATTTTGTAGATTTGGACAAATGCATATAGACTTGTAAGCACCACAATCAAGGTAGAGAAAGAGTCATCACTCCCTGCTGCCTGTTTGTAGTCAACTCCTACCTCTAGTTTTAGCCACTGGTAACCATTAGTCTGTTTTCAGATTCTGTGGTTTTTCCTTTTTCAAAATGTCCTATATTGTAAATGGAATCATATAGTATATAGCTTTTTTTTTTTTTTTTTTTTGAGACTGAATCTTGCTTTGTTGCCCAGGCTAGAGTGAGTGCTGTGGCATCAGCCTAGCTCACAGCAAACCTCGAACTCCTGGGCTCCAGCAATCCTGCTGCCTCAGCTTCCTGAGTAGCTGGGACTACAGGCATGTGCCACCATGCCCAGCTAATTTTTTATATATATATTAGTTGGCCAATTAATTTCTTTGTATTTTTAGTAGAGACGCGGTCTTGTTCTTGGTCAGGCTGGTTTCGAACTCCTGACCTCGAGCAATCTGCCCGCCTTGGCCTCCCAGAGTGTTAAGATTACAGGTGTGAGCCACCGTGCCTGGGCAGTATATAGCTTTTGAATCTGGTTTCTTTCACTTAGCCAAATGCATTTGAGATTATCTGTTGTCTATAACATTAGGTTGGTCCTTTTTGTTACTGAGTAGTATTCCATTAAATGGTTGTTTGGCAGTTTATCCATTTTCTGTGCTTAAATTTTCATTCTCTTCTTTGGCTGGAGTGATTACTACAGTCATTACTTAAAAGGTAGCAAGTAGGTGGTATATTTTATTACTTTTTTTTATATCTTGTGTTTCTATAGCCTTCATGCACGGAAGACATTGTGTCCAGATATAAAATTTTTGAGCCACAGACTGTATATCTTAATTCATTGTCTTCAACATTTAGTGCTTTAGAGAACTGAGGATGAGCTTTGTGGTTCCCCCACCCCCCTCAGTTGGTATACTTAAAGAATTCTCCAACTTTAGGACAGTTTGATCAGGGTGTGATTTTTTTTTTTTTTTTGAGACAGAGTCTCACCCTGGCTAGAGTGCCGAGGCGTCAGCCTAGCTCACAGCAACCTGAAACTCCTGGGCTCAAGCAATCCTTCTGCCTCAGCCTCCCAAGTGGCTGGGACTGCAGGCATGTACCACCATGCCCGGCTAATTTTTTTAAACATATTTTTAGTTGTCCAGCTAATTTCTTTCTATTTTTAGTATAGACAAGGTCTCACTCTTGCTCAGGCTGGTTTCAAACTCCTGACCTTGAGCAATCTGCCTGCCTCGGCCTCCCAGAGTGCTAGGATTACAGGCATAAGCCACTGTTCCTGGCCAGGATGTCATTTTTGCTTCCTATATGGGTGAGACCTTTAGATCTGTACGGTTTTGTAATTTGAGAAATGTTCCTATGGTTATGTATTTGGTTATTTTAGTTTTTTGTTTAGAAACTATTATTTTTAAGTTAGATCTTTATTATTTCTTCATAGCAATTGTCTTTTTTAAATTAACATTTTGATTTAGCTAATTGTTGGTTCATGTGCAGTTACAAGAAATAATAACAGAATTCCCTTGAACGCTTTGCCTAGTTTCCCCCAGCGATGCCATTTTGCAAAACTGTAGTATGATAGCAAGGATTGTATACATTGTTACAATCTATTCAGTCTTATTCAGATTTCCCAGTTTTATTTGTCCTCGTGTGTGTATTTATTTTTTTAATTTTTATTTTTATATACTTTCTTTTTCTTTTTCTTTTTTTTTTTTGAGACAGAGTCTCGCTTTCTTGCCTAGGCTAGAGTGAGTGCCGTGGCGTCAGCCTAGCTCACAGCAACCTCAAACTCCTGGGCTCAAGCGATCCTCCTGCCTCAGCCTCCCGAGTAGCTGGGACTACAGGCACAAGCCACCATGCCCGGCTGATTTTTATATATATATATTAGTTGGCCAATTAATTTCTTTCTATTTTTATGGTAGAGACGGGGTCTCGCTCAGGCTGGTTTTGAACTCCTGACCTTGAGCAATCCGCCCGCCTCGGCCTCCCAGAGTGCTAGGATTACAGGCGTGAGCCACCGCGCCCGGCCTACTTTCTTTTTCTTTTTCTTTTTCTTTTTCTTTTTCTTTTTCTTTTTCTTTTTCTTTTTCTTTTTCTTTTTCTTTTTCTTTTTCTTTTTCTTTTTCTTTTTTTTTTTTTCCCAGGACACAGCTAATTGGACTGAATGTGTGTGTGTATTAAGTTCAATATAATTTCTTCACCTGTGTCGGTTCTGTATTCATCACCACAGTCAATATACTGAACAGTGGCAACACCACAAGGGACCCTCTTGTTATCCGTTTTATAAATGTACCCACCTTCTTTCTGTTTCCTCAACTCCCTTCCCTTCCCCATGTTTCTAACGCCTGGGAACCACTAATTTATCCTCTATTTCTACAATTTTACAATTTTAAAAATGTTATTATAAATGGAATCATACAGTATGTAACCTTTGGGGATTGGCTTTTTTTGTTTAGCATACTTTCCTGGAGAATTAGCCAAGCTGTTGTATGTATAAATAGTTTGTTCCTCTTCCTCCCCTCCTTTTTTTCGGTTAAAGAGATGAGGTCTTGCTCTGCCGCCCAGGCTGCCCTCAAACTCCTGGGCTCATGTCAACCTCTTGCCTCAGACTCCTGAGTAGCTGGAACCACTGCTTCTGGCAGTTTGTTCCTTTTATTGCTGCTTAGTATTCGTTTGTATGGATATACCACAGTGTATTTAGCTTAGCTTGTTGAAGGACATACGGGTATATTCCAGCTTTTAGTTATTACAAATAAAGGTGCTGTGAACATTCATTTATAGGTCTTTGTGTGAACATAAGTTTTCCTTTCTCTTGGATAACTGCCCAGAATGCATTTGCTGGGTAATGTTAGTTGCCTGTTTAGTTTTTTAAGGAACTGCCAGACTTTTCCAGAGTGGCTGTACCATTTTACATTCCCACCAGAAATGTTTGAATGATCCAGTTTTCTGTGCCCGTATCAGGATTTGTTGGTGTTTTTATTTTTTATTTTTACTTTTGGAGACAAAGTTTTGTTTTGTTGCCCAAGCTAGAGTGAGTGCCATGGCGTCAGCCTAGCTCACAGCAACCTCAAACTCCTGGGCTCAAGCAATCCTGCTGCCTCAGCCTCCCGAGTAGCTGGGACTATACGCATGCGCTACCATGCCTGGCTAATTTTTTCTATATATATTAGTTGACCAATTAATTTCTTTCTATTTATAGTAGAGACGGGGTCTCGTTCTTGCTCAGGCTGGTTTCGAACTCCTGACCTGCAATCTGCCCGCCTTGGCCTCCCAGAGTGCTAGGATTACAGGTGTGAGCCACCTCGCCCGGCCTTTATTATTTTTTATTTAAGCATTCTGATAGCTTAATACTTTCTCATTGTGATTGTAATTTGCATTTCCTTGATGGCTAATGATGTTAAACATCTTTTCATGTGAGCAACATCTTTTTTTAAAATGTATGGTGGTACTCACTTGTCTTAGTTTCATATGACATTAATTATTAATCAGAGTACTAAATTCTGCTTGATAGGTGTTTCCCTTTTCCCCTTTATCCTGATAACATTTGTGGAAGTTCCATTTATAAGTGAGATAAGAAATTTTTGTTTAGTTTATAGATCAATATTAATTTAGCACATATTCACTAGAAAATTTTAGAAATTTTAAGCCAGGCCATGGCCTCTGGGCCAGATCTGCCTTGCGGTCTGTTCCTGTATGCACCTTGAGCTAAGAATAGTTTTTATAATTTAAAAATGTTGAAAATAAGAACAAAACAAAAAAAACCCAAAGAGTATGTGACAAAGACCCTAGGTAACCCACAAAACCTAAATTATTTACTGTCTGGTCTAGTAACAGTAAATACAGACTCCTCTGGTTTTATTTTTTTTTCTGACAGCTTTATTGAGATATTATTCATTTACCATGAAATTCACAATTCAGTGATTTTTAATATATTCATAGCATTGTGTAGACACCACCACTACAGGTTAAATATCCCTAATCTGAAAATCCAAAATCAGAAATGCATCAAAATTTGAAACTTTTTGCACATTGATGTGACTCACAGGAAATGCTCATTGGAGGATTTTGGATTTTCAGATTGGGATCCTTAACTGCTAAGTATCATATAAATACACCAAAATTCAAAAAAATCAGAAGTGTGAAACACTTCTGGTCCTAAGTGTTTTGAATAAGGGAAACTCAACCTGTATCTAACTCCAGATAATTTTTAGCACTCTCAAAGACACCCATTCTCAGAAGCAGTCACTGTCCATTCCTCCCTTTCCTGGCAAACACTAATCTGTGTCTCTTTGCATTTGCTTATTCTGGACATTTCATGTAAGCTATGTGGCCTTTTATGGCTGGCTTTTTTCATTTAGAATAATGTTTTTAAGTTTCATGCATGTTGCAGCATTTATCAGTACTTCATTTCCTTTTATGGCTGAATATTTCATTGTGTGGATATATGATATTTTTATCAATTCATCAATTGATGGACATTTGGGTTTTTTTTTTTAGTTATCTTTTAATCTTTTCCTCTAGGTTGAGTTTTTCTAAGGTTTGTTTGCATTATTTATTCAATTACTGCTTTTTATTGGCCAGTGGATTTTAATTTTGTTGTGAATTTTTATATTTCCTATGTCCTTCCCAGTCTTTATTTTTTTTTTTTTTTTTTTTTTTTTTTTTTTGAGACAGAGTCTCCCTTTGTTGTCCAGGCTAGAGTGAGTGCCATGGCGTCAGCCTAGCTCACAGCAACCTCAAACTCCTGGGCTCGAGCGATCCTTCTGCCTCAGCCTCCCGAGTAGCTGGGACTACAGGCATGTGCCACCATGCCCGGCTAATTTTTTTTTTTTTTTATATATATATCAATTGGCCAATTAATTTCTTTCTATTTATAGTAGAGACGGGGTCTCGCTCTTGCTCAGGCTGGTTTTGAACTCCTGACCTTGAGCAATCCGCCCGCCTCGGCCTCCCAAGAGCTAGGATTACAGGCGTGAGCCACAGCGCCCGGCCGCCCAGTCTTTATTTTTAAAACAAAATAATGCTTGTCTCAACCTGTTTTTTTTTGCTAATAGCTTTCTATTTCTGCCTCAGAGAAGCTCTCTTACATCCTATTGAGGATTTCAAATAGTTTTCTAAACATGTCTATGTTTGTGTATCTATGATTATTTTCTCCTCCAATAGTAAATAATATTCAGAGGTCTTCTAGATCTTCAGGATGAGATTACCTTTCCCTAGTTAAGCAGTTTTCTCCCTGTAGTCTCATGATGATTTACTTCCTTTTGAGCATTCGTGAATTAACAGAGAAGAATCCTCATGTTTGCCCACAGATGGGGCTGTGTGGGTTGTTGTTATATCTTCAGATATACAGCCGTAGTGGCAGGGTAATATGCACAGCTCCTTCTCTAGTTCTGGGTTTCTATCAGGCTTTCATCTAGAGCAGCTTTGTTGGCTCTGGATGGAGGTTTTTTTTTCCTTTTATTACCCAAGTAGTTGGATAACCCCAAATATATTTTGATTCCTAATACAGGACACTGGTTAAGAGGCAGACTCAAGTCAGCCTACCTGTGTAACCTTGAACAAGTTATTTAACCTTTCTCTATGTCAGTTTCCTCCTCTGTTAAAGAAGGGGGAGAATGGAGGATAATTAGGAATTATCTCATAGTTTCAGAATTAAATAATGCACAACATCTAGGAAGTAGTCAATAAGTACTAGCTATTGTAAAGGCTATTACAGGCTCATCCTGTGTATTCTTTTTCACAATACTGTACATGTGGCAACCGCCCCTGCATATGTCATAATCCAGTCTTTTTATTTACTGTTGGATATCCTGCCTTCTCCCCATTTCTTAATTTTTTTTTTTTTAATGTGCCCTGGGGTTGGGGGGTTGGGACTTCCTGGTCCCCTTGGGAACTCTGCTGTGACACTGTCAGGCACAGGTAGTCTGCTCTTATGTGCAGAAGCCTCCTCTTACTACAGCTCTGAAGGGTGCTTGGGTCTTATAACTGGTAGAAAATTGGTATCAATATATGTAGAGGCCCATAAATTTTATTTCATAAATGTTTTATGGAATAAATTCTTATAATCCTTATATGCCTATTACATTTTCATCAGTAAGTACAAGGGATGACGAAACCCAAGAAATTTAATGTTAGCAAAATATTGGAAAAGCTAATTCTGTGCCTTTTTTGTGGACAAGTATTTATAACCTTTACATTACATAGATTCTTATACTCTGCCAGTAAGATTGTTCCTTGTTTCAGTGATGGCAGATGTGTCAGTTTAACGTTTTTTTTATAAGGAGCCTAATACTTAACATTTGTCAGAATCTGATTTAATAACTTTTGAATGGGCTGGGTGTGGTGGCCCACGCCTGTAACCCTAGCAATCTGGGAGGCCAAGGCAGAAAGATCTCTTTTTTTTTGAGACAGAGTCTTGCTTTGTTGCCCAGGCTAGAGTGAGTTCTGTGGCGTCAGCCTAGCTCACAGCAACCTCCAACTCCTGGGCTCAAGCGATCCTTCTGCCTCAGCCTCCCTAGTAGCTGGGACTACAGGCATGCATCAACATGCCTGGCTAATTTTTTCTATATATATTAGTTGGCCAATTAATTTCTTTCTGTTTATAGTAGAGACAGGGTCTTGCTCTTGCTTAGGCTGGTTTTGAACTCCTGACATCGAGCAGTCTGCCTGCCTCGGTCTCCCAGAGTGTTAGGATTACAGGTGTGAGCCACCATGCCCGCCCGGAAGGATCTCTTGAGCCCAGCCTGAGCAAGAGTAAGAAAGACCCTGTCTCTACTAAAAATAGAAAAAATCAGCTGGGTGTGGTGCCACGTGCCTGTAGTCCTAGCTAATTGGGACTGTAGGACTGCTTGAGGTGCAGTGAGCTAGGATGACACCACCGTACTCTAACCCAGGCAATGGAGCGAGACCCTGTCTCTCAAAAAAATAAAAAAAAAGATTCCAAACACATGTAAGAGATTCTCATACAACTATACAGAAGACTATATTTACATCCCAAAATGGTTATTTGCCAACAGAGAAAACATAAAAGGGTCTTCTTAGCAGGAAAAAAAAAGCTTCATTCTGAAATATCAATCTCAAGAGATGATATCTGGAAAAAGCAAAAGACAGATCAAGAATGTTCATGCATCCAAAAGTTCTCTCTCTCTCTCTTTTTTTTTTTTTTGGCGACAGTTTCCCTCTGTTGCCCTGGCTAGAGTGCCAAGGCATCAGCCTAGCTCACAGCAACCTCAAACTCCTGGGCTCAGGTGATCCTCCGGCCTCAGCCCAGGACTGTGGGAGGATCACTTGAACTCAGGAGTTTGAGACCAGCTTGAGGAAGAGCAAGACCCTCATCTCTACTAAAAATAGAAAAATTAGATGGGAATGGTGGCAAGCACCTGTAGTCCCAGGTACTCAGGAGGCTAAGGCAGGAGAATTGCTTGAGCCCACGAGTTTGAGGTTGCTGTGAGCTAGGCTGACACCATGGCACTCTAGCCCAGGTGACAGAGTGAGACTCTGTCTTAGAAAAAAAAAGTGTCAAGAATAAGTCATTCAGATAGATGGCTACAGATAGTAATAATTTCTAGACTGACAAAAATAAGATTTATCATTACCTTATTTCTTGCATATCAATTCAGCAATCTCTCTCTCCTGGTGAAATGGCCTTGCCCCCATTTTTGATTTCAGCTTGATCATGTTTGGTAAAAATTAAGAAAATCACTGGCAGAACCAACAGTTGTGAGGTCTTTATATTTAAAGGTCGTTAGTATCATAGGCTACATTAACTGATTTTGAAAATATATTCTTTTCACTTTCTGAATTGTCTAAGAAGTGCTGACATTTACAGAGGTGTATATATATTTTGGTAGTCTGGTAGCACTTTCGCAGTAACCTTCATCAGTTGGACCTGTAAATTGTCTTAGCAGAATTCCATCAAAGCATTAGATAATCTGTAACTTTAATATTTGCTTTAATTGCTAAAGGTGCTAGCAATTTTTAATGACAATAATAATAAAAATGGAAGTTAAACCTAATTCTGGCTTATTTGGTGACTTTATTTTTTACCCGTGTGTATCATAGAAGTAAGAATAAAAACAGTATAGTAAACCCTTGCTACTGTTTAACTCCAGATATGCTGATTGCCTTTGATGAGAATAGGGAGAAATAGTATAGAGACTTGAGTTTGCATTCCAGTTCTCATCTTTATCAGCTATATCACTCTGGATAAATCACTCCTCTAAACCTTTTGGTTTTCTCATATATTAAATGGAATAATGTCTGTTTTGCGGTACAGTGTCTGGTGTCTAGTGTTGTTATTGACATTAAATAAATAATGGGAATGTTTATAAATAAGATCATTTAATAGGATTTGCAGCCATTAATGCCAAAAGAGCAGGTTTTTTTGTTTTTGTTTTTGTTTTTTTTTGAGAAAGTCTCACTGTGTTGCCCGGGCTAGAGTGCCGTGGTGTCAGCCTAGCTCACAGCAACCTCAGACTCCTGGGCTCAAGTGTTCCTTCTGTCTCAGCCTCCCAAGTAACTGGGACTACAGGCATGCGCCACCATGCCCAGCTAAGTTTTTCTCTCTATATATTTTAGTCGGCCAATTAATTTCTTTCTATTTTTAGCATAGATGGGGCCTCACTCTTGGTCAGGCTTGTTTCAGAACTTCTGACCTTGAGTGATCCTCCTGCCTCAGCCTTCCAGAGTGTTAGGATTACAGGCGTGAGCCACTGTGCCTGGCCAAGAGCAGTTTTTTCCTCCAGTAATTAGAAAAGGATGTTGATATATTTTATTTAAGGAATATTTAAGGAATTGCTGTTCTTACAAAATGAGGATAATAGTATTTGTACTTTTGGATTGTTACGACTATTAAAAGAGATGATAAAGCATGTAAGGTATTTATAGGACAGGGCCTGCCACAAAGTAAGTCTTAGTAAAATTGATGGTTATTATTGTTAACAATACAGATATATCCTGGAACAGAGGATGTTGTAGAACAGACTTATTAGGGTTTTTTTCCCCTTACTGGTTAATTTCAAATTAGATTAATTCTCATATTTCCACCTCCTTTTCTCATTGCTCAAGTTACTCCTGCCTTTGCCTGGCCTTTTCTCACTGGTATCTCCTTTCCATAATGATTGTTGGCACCAACTCTTCTGCTTATATTGTTCTAGATCTCTGTTAGTGAAATGGAGCCATCATGATCTAGGCTTGCTTGTGCAAGAAAACCTCCCAGAGAACAAAAGTAGGTGTGAAAATGGAAAACCTACCTTTATGAAGAAATAATCTAGCAAAAGCAGTTTTAGTCTCAAGGTATAGAAATCTACTCTAGTTAGCAAAAATTCAGGGCCTTTAATGAAAGAACACCAGGGAGTCTCTGAAATGTGGAGCAGGAAATATATACGTGGGTCTCCTGTACCCTGGGAGGCTTTCTGTTTCTTAGGGGCACAGAACTCTTCTTGCCTATGCTTCTTTCAGCACATTCTTTCTCTTCTATATGTTGACTGCTGCCTTTTGCTTATTTATCAGGTTATACTTGACCCAGAATGACAGGTACAACAACTGCCAAGCTTTTGGGAAATTTCAGTTTAGCTATTTGGCCCAGTCTGATTCAGTTGTTTATCATTTTTCACCATGTTCTCGAAGTTTGGTCATTTTAGGGGGAATACTTTTGGTGTCAGAATATCTTTGTGGCCAGAGGTGGTGGGAGCCATGAAGTTGCCCTTTCTAGGGAGATGCCTCAAAATGTCTGTTACAGAAAATGTTCCAAAATTGTTGATTTGTCAAATTTTAGCTTTCTGAGTACATTATATATAGCTCTGGGTTAATTTGTCTTATTTTTACTTTTTGAGACAGAGTCTCAATCTGTTGTCCGGGCTAGAGTGCCATGGCGTCAGCTTAGCTCACACCAATCTCACACTCATTGGCTCAAGCAATCCTTCTACCTCAGTCTGGGACTACAGGCATGCCTGGAACTACAGGCATGCACCACCATGCCCGGCTAATTTTTTCTATATATATTAGTTGCCCAATTAATTTCTTTCTATTTATAGTAGAGACAGGGTCTCACTCTTGCTCAGGCTGGTTTTGAACTCCTGACCTCGAACTCCTGCCCGCCTCGAGCAATCTGCCCGCCTCGGCCTCCCAGAGAGCTATAATTACAGGCTTGAGCCACCGCGCCTGGCCCTAATTTGTTTTAGAATAGAAATTTCCAGTGTGATTTAGTGACTACCCCAACTCAGTGATAGATTGTTCTGAGTTTGGTTCCTCTGTACAAGCAACTGAGAACTGGTCAACCTCGCTCAAGTAAAGGGTCATTCACTGTAAAGACACACTGAGCAGTTAAAGGACAGTAATCCAAGGACAGTAATGCAAGCAAAGCAAGGCCAAGAATTGAACCAGAATGCTATCAAATGCTGCTGCTTTTTTAGTGTTTTTGTTCTAGACTGCATGGTGTACCATGTCATGGTGTTTGCTTTATTTTGCTGTTTGAGTGTTATCACTCAAATTAACATTATCACTCAATTGAACATTATCAGTGTTCAATAATAAATATCTGCTTAAAAAACTGATAAATTATAATTAATAAAATAGCCTATATTTCCATTTGGATCATTAACTTCTTACAATTCAGAATGCCTTTGTGTTTAAGAGTGTTGTGCTTTATTTCCTTGACTACAATCTGTAAGTATAGGCTGGCAGAAAGAAAGGCAGCAATCTAAATAGAGAGCTAGGGCCGGAGGGGTGACTCACGCCTGTAATTCTAGCACTCTGGGAGGCTGAGGCTGGTGGATTGCTCAAGGTCAGGAGTTCAAAACCAGCCTGAGCAAGAGGGAGACCCCGTCTCTACTAAAAATAGAAAGAAATTAATTGGATGACTAAAAATATATAGAAAAAAATTAGCTGGGCATGGTGGTGCATGCCTGTAGTCCCAGCTACTCGGGAGGCTGAGGCAGGAGGATTGCTTGAGTCCAGGAGTTTGAGGTTGCTGTGAGCTAGGTTGATGCCATAGCATTCACTCTAGTTTGGGCAACAAAGTGAAACTATGTCTCATAAATAAATAAATAAATAGCTAGCTAGCTAGCTAGCTAGGAGAATTTGGAGATCATAATGATGGTATGGAAGTCAAGGAATTAAGAGATTTAGAAGATGGCCTTTTTTTTTTAATGAACTAAAAAGATCATGGGTGTGAGCCAGTGGTTTTTTTTTTTTCATTTTTTTTTTAAGGGAGAGTTGGGGATGGTAGGGAAGTTTCTGAATAGATGAAAATGGAGAATAGAAGTTTCTTCAAACTGAACTCAAGGTTTGGCTGGGAATTGTGATGAAAAAATGGATATAGGCTGTGCATGGTGGCTCATGCCTATAATCCCAGAGACTGAGGCAGGAAGATTGCTTTAGGCCAGGAGTTCGAGACCAGCCTGGGCAACCTAGGGAGATCTGGTGTCTACAAAAAATAATTTTTTTTTTTTTTTTTTTTGGAGACAGAGTCTTGCTTTGCTGCCCAGGCTACAGTGAGTGCCATGGCGTCAGCCTAGCTCACAGCAACCTCAAACTCTTGGGCTCATGCAATCCTCCTGCCTCAGCCTCCCGAGTAGCTGGGACTACAGGCATGTGCCACCATGCCCGGCTAATTTTTTCTATGTATATTAGTTGTCCAATTAATTTCTTTCTATTTATAGTAGAGACGGGGTCTTGCTCTTGCTCAGGCTGGTTTCGAACTCCTGACCTCAAGCAATCTGCCCACCTCGGCCTCCCAGAGTGCTAGGATTACAGGCGTGAGCCACCACGCCCGGCCAACAAAAAATAATTAAAAAAAATTAGCTCAAGGTGGTGGCATGTGCCTGTAGTTCTAGCTACTTCAGGGGCTAAGGCAGGAGGATCCTTTGGGTTCAGGAGTTTGAGGCTACAGTGAGCTGTGATCAAGCTACTTCACTCTAGCCTGGGTGAGAGTGAGATCCTATCTCTTAAAAAAATAAAGGATGTAGATTGAAATGGTACATTTTAGAATGTAAATTAGATGTTCAAGTGATCTGGAGTACTTCTATTGATTATGGAAATGCTGACCTACAGAGAGCTTCCTGGCCCTTTCCTCCCCCCCCCAAAGAATGACTGAAAGTTGGCCTCCCAGGGTATGGGAAGAGGGGCTGAATGTGTGGAGATATTTTAATAACTTACAGAGAACAATGTGTCAGGTGGATAAGGTTAAGTGCCTACTAAGTATTGGACATTTTGTCTCATTTAAACATTAAAACAGTGACAGAACAGAACCTCATCTCTTTAAAAAAAATCATTACAACAAACTTGTAAAATAGCTGATATTAACTCAGTTTTACAGATGAGGAAACAGTTAAGTATATGGCTTTCCATTCTGATTAGTGTAAGGGATATTGGATATGATAACCAGGGCTTCCCAAGAAGTGATGAATAGGGCAGGAACTTTTAGAATATGATTCTTTTTTTTTTTTTGAGGCAGTCTCACTCTGTTGCCCTGGCTAGAGTGCCGTGGTGTCAGAATCGCTCACAGCAACCTCAAACTCTCCTGTGCTAAAAGTAATTCTTTCTGCGTCAGCCTCCTGAATAGTTGGGACTACAGGCATGTGCCACCATGCTCAGCTAATTTTTTCTATATATTTTTAGTTGGCCAGTTAATTTCTTTCTATTTTTAGTAGAGACGGGGTCTCAGTCTTGCTCAGGCTGGTCTCAAACTCCTGACCTTGAACAATCCACCCACCTCTGCTTCCCCAGAGTGCTAGGATTACAGGTGGGAGCCACTGCAACCAGCCTAAAATATGATTCTTAATAGAATGATTTGTAAAGTGATGGCTTTAAGTTTTAGTTTTCCAAAATGTGGAATATAGTTTAATATATTTTTTTAAAATTTATTTTTAGAGACAAAGTCTCTCTGTTGCCCAGACTGTAGTGCAGTAGCTGTTTATGGGTGTGACCATAGTGCACTGTAGCCTCAAATTCATGGGGTTGAAGGATCAAGGCATCCTCCCTACTCAACCTCTCAAGTAGCTGGGACTATAGGTGTGTGCCACTGTGCCTGGCTGTTTTGTTTTTGTAACATGCTGTGGGTAGAGCACCCATTTAATTTAATGTGCCTAAAATTATGGCTGTTTTTTATTTGTTGTTGTTGTGATTTTTTTGGGAGATAGGTTGTTGCTTTGTTGCCTGGGATAGAGTGCAGCAATATCATCACAGCTCACTGCACCCTCAAACTCCTGGGCTCTAGCTATCCTCCGGCCTCAGTCTCCTGATTAGCTGGAACTATAGGCTTGAGTCACCATATCCCACTAATTTTTTCTATTTTTACTAGAGATGGGGTCTTGCTCTTGCTCAGATTAGTCTCTAACTTCTGGCCTCAAGCAGTCCTCCTGCCTAGGCCTCCCAGAGTGCTAGGATTATAGGCGTGAGCCACTGTGCCTGGCCTAAATTATGGTTCTTAGAGCAGGATCCCTGTTTAGAAGAAGAACATAGGCATTGAGACTCACAAAAAGAAAGTTCTGGGATCTGGAAATGAAATTTCAGAAGCATAGGTTATGTGTTTGATGATGTCCTTGGATGGATAAAGAGAGGAACGTGGAGTTAGGTCAGGCACTAAAGTCAGCTTGCTTTGCCTGTTTGGTAAAGGGAGTGGAAGAAGTCTTTATGGGGAGGGGCAGCTGCAGAGAATGCCCTAGATGGGATAAGAGAGTTACACATTATGGGCAAGTGTCCTAAAGAGAAAAGTAGGAAATAGTTTTGTGACAGAAAAGAAGATAGAAAAGGTTGAAGTGAATTAATTGAAGGAAGGAAGGGAGTATTAGAGATGATATAGCAAAAGCAAGAAAGAATTAGTAGTACGAGAAATTATTAGGTCATTAAATATGAGATGTGTAATTTTGGATCAAAATTTAGTTTATTATATCTCAAACAAGAAGCAGTACAATTAATAAAAGTAAGTGTCTAAACTGTTGACACAGTTTTGCCATCTTAACAGTAGCTTGTTTATTATTCCAGCCGTGAAAAAGCCTGGAGAGCGGGTGGCAATGAAATTATGAAAGGTGTTTTCCATAGCTTGTTGAGAATTGAATATTTTTCCTTGCAAGAAGTGGTCCAAAGTCTGGAAGAAGTGGTAGTCAGTTGGCACAAGGTCTGGTGAATACAGTGGATGACAGAGAGTTTCCAATTCCAGCTTCTATAGTTAGAGCAGCGTTGTTTTTTCTGATATGTTCTTGCAGGAAGATTGGCCTCTCTCTATTGACCAGTCTTGGCTGCTTAATTGCAAGTATCCTCATCATTTTGTCCAATTGGTTACAGTAGACATCTGCTGTAATCAGTTGACCAGGTTTCATGAAGCTGTAGTGAATAATACCAGAGCTGGACCACCACACAGACACCATTAGCATTTTTTTTTTTTTTTGAGACAGAGTCTCGCTTTCTTGCCTAGGCTAGAGTGAGTGCCATGGCATCAGCCTAGCTCATAGCAACCTCAAACTCCTGGGCTCAAGCAATCCTACTGCCTCAGCCTCCCGAGTAGCTGGGACTACAGGCACGAGCCACCATACCTGGCTAATTTTTTTTTATATATATATATATTAGTTGGCCAATTGATTTCTTTCTATTTTTATAGTAGAGACGGGGTCTCGCTCAGGCTGGGTTTGAACTCCTGACCTTGAGCAATCCGCCCACCTCGGCCTCCCAGAGTGCTAGGATTACAAGCATGAGCCACCGCGCCCGGCCTATTAGCTTTTTTTTGATGAATATTCAGTTTTGGACTGTGTTTTGGCACTCCATCCTTAACCAACCACTGTGCTGAACGCTTGCGATTCTTCAGTGTGTTTTTTAAAGATTCCGTTTTTCATCACAGGTAACGATATAATGTAGAAATGGTTCGCCTTTATGTTGTGACAGCAAAGAAAGGCAAGCTTCCATACAATTTCTCTTTAATTCATGCAGTACCCATCTATCCAGCTTCTTTACCTGTCTGTTTTGTTTCAAATGGTCCAATATTGTTAGAATAGTAACATCAGATCTTGCTGCTAATTCTCAAGTAGGTTGAGTTGGATTGGCTTCCACTACAACTTTTAGCTCATCATTATCCACCTTGGTCTCAGGTCGCCTATGCGGCTCATTTTCAAGATTAAAATCATCAGAACAGAACGAATCAAACCATCAACGTGTACTGTGCATTCATTACTCACATTTTCTTTTTTCTTTTTTTTTTTTTTTTTAACTGAGCTAAATCACTGGCAAATTACTCACATTTTCTGAAACACTGTGTTGGTCTTTCGAGCTGTCTGCATTGCACTGGTTCCATGACTGAACTCATATAACATGAATTTTTGACTTGTCCATGGTTTCACAAAAAGTGCTCTAAAAAAAAATTTGAAAGATAATCACAAGCCAAAATGTACATTTGAAAGAATGAGGATGTACTTTCACAATAAAAAAAAAAGACTTGTCAAAGTGAAATGTCAGAGATAACAGCTGTCAAACTTAGTACTTAAGGAAGTCGGACGTTCCATACTTAATAACCTAATAAACCGTAACCTGCCACTCAAATTGATTTCTAGAGAAAGGGGAGGGATAGTGCAGAAGAACTTGAAGAAAGGATTATTCTACCTTGATAAGAGCATTTATTCTGATTATAATTGACAGGCAGCTTTTCTTCTTTATGATGGAAGATTTAGCCTTTTTGTTACCAGGCTAAAATATTTATTACAGTCGTCTTTCTTCATTCTTTGATTTCTCTTGATTTCTGAGCATCTTTTTCTGACTATTAGTTTTGTGTCATGGGAAGAGTTTTGTCTTGAGCATCTGCTTGGTGTCAATGACCATACAGCTCATATTATAAACACACAAGTTCCTGACTAGTTAAAAACACTTTTGTGAGAATCACTTGGTTTATCTGAATTAGTCAACTATGGGTGAAGAGTTTAAAATGGATTTTCTGGACTAGCAAAGAAAACTTCAGAAAGTGAGGCTCCTGTCCCAACAGTTGACTATATGAGGTAGGAGGGTGGTATCAAGGGATAGGGGAAGAGTTTGGTTTCTGTATAGGTGAGGCAGAAGGAGACACCCTGAAAGATGGAATGCTGTAATGGGTGAGGAGAGAGGAAAACACAGGGAGAGAGGAGACCTAAGAGAGAGAGAGAGTGCAAATAAGTGGTAAGAGAGAGGGAATAATGGTGAGAGGATAGTGTAGAAAGGAATTGAAAAAGCTACAAGGGCAGTTTTGAAGGCAGGGGAGGAGACAGTGGAAAGGAAAAGCAAGAAGATCAAGATAGCCCACTTATCAAAGTCCACAGCAGAAAGTTTTTATCTATATCTTTTTTTTTTTTTTTGAGACAGAGTCTCGCTTTGTTGCCCAGGCTAGAGTGAGTGCCGTGGCGTCAGCCTAGCTCACAACAACCTTAAACTCCTGGGCTCAAGCAATCCTTCTGCCTCAGCCTCCTTAGTAGCTGGGACTACAGGCATGTGCCACCATGCCCGGCTAATTTTTTTCTATATATATAAGTTGGCCAATTAATTTCTTTCTATTTATAGTAGAGACGGGGTCTCGCTCTTGCTCAGGCTGGTTTTGAACTCCTGACCTTGGGCGATCTGCTGGCCTCGGCCTCCCAGAGTTATATCCTTAATAGAGTAGAATACTGGTGTAGAAACTTCTGTGGCTGCCTTGATGTAGCTTGGAGATACAGAAAGGGCATTGGACTTTAAATTGGAAGACTTGAATTAAGATCCTGGCAATGCCATTTAAGTGTTCTGAGCCTCGGTTTCTTCCTGTGCTCTTTCCTACTTAAGAATGGTTGGGGAAATGATTTCTCTGAGGGTCAATTTTCTAATCTCTTAAATGGGAATAATTACCATGAGATTGTTGTGATGATTACATGAACATGTGTAATGCATGTTCTTTGCCTTCCCTTACTCCTCTTAGTTTCCTTGGGAAATACGAATAGAATTTCCAATATTCATTGTTAAAATATTTGTAGATTTTTGGATTTCCAAGAAATGTGTACCTCAAATTAAATGTATGATTAGATTCTACAGAAAAAGCTAGAAACAGAGCTTTGTGCATTTGGTTTACATGCTTTGTAGGTGTTAATGCTTGCTTGAAGGTTCAGAATCATTTCATATAACATTTGTTAGAATTTCCAGCTAACATCTTGTCCTCATCTTCCCTCCTCTGCTTTGTTTTTACTGTGTACAGTTTAGGAGCCTATTCAGTGTGCTAACCTAAGTGATATAAACACCTTGCAGGGTGATCATAGCTCCTATTTCAAGACCTTTTGAAATTGTTACAGCTCAATAACAAGCCTTGCCTCTGTCTCTTTGTGCTATTATAACTGAATTTTAGCTTCATTTAGCATTCTATAAATTTCTATTTTTAGCAAGCATTCCAAACCTGTGTCTTTTAGTGACAGTGTGTGTTATTTGTTGCATAGTTTAAGTTCTAAGTTTCAAAAGTATTGATTTAAAACAATAATGCAACTATTTTTAAGTAGTGTTAGTTTGGGTGCATTAAGATTCTTGGGTGATATAGGTAGCATGTTAATAAAATTCTTAAATTGATTCTCTTAACTGTATTCTGGTTCATGCTCACCATACTCTTCCTTCCTGTTTCTTGGCCCTAACTTGACTTTCTTTGCATTTACCCACTGCTAGAAATTATACCACCAACATTGGGAGGTAATGGTGTGGTGATGGAGTGGGTTTGAGAGACCACTGCTTCAGGTAATCAGTCTTTTTCAGGTAGGCAGAAGAGATATCCTCTTTAATAAATGAGGAACTATTTTTTTTTTTTTTTTTTTGAGGTGGTTTTGCCATACTGCTGGGCTAGTTTCCAACTCCTGGGCTCAAGGAGTCTTTTCACCTCTGCGTCCTTTGTAGTGGACAATAGGCATGCCACTACACTGGCTGGGGGGCTGTACTCTTGAAGCCCTTGCCTAGGGATGAGCAGGGACTCTAGTCTCAGGCAGCAGAGATGGCTTGCTGTTCCTGAGAAGACCAGTAGACTAGTGGACAACAAAGGTTTTTTTTTTTTTTTTTTTTTTGTTTTTTTGGAGACAGAGTCTCACTTTGTTGCCCAGGCTAGAGTGAGTGCCGTGGCGTCAGCCTGGCTCACAGCAACCTCAATCTCCGGGGCTCAGCGATCCTACTGCCTCAGCCTCCCGAGTAGCTGGGACTACAGGCATGAGCCACCATGCCCGGCTAATTTTTTCTATATATATTTTTAGTTGGTCAATTAATTTATTTCTATTTTTGGTAGAGACGGGGTTTCGCTCAGGCTGGTTTCGAACTCCTGACCTTGAGCAATCCGCCCGCCTCGGCCTCCCAAAGTGCTAGGATTACAGGCGTGAGCCACCACGCCCGGCCGGTTTTTTTAATTATAACTATTTTGAACAATCTGTTTCACACTTGGTCTTTGATGTTGATATTGCCCTGTAGTAATGATTTTGGAAATGAGTAAATTGAAGCCTAAAGAGATTGTTATGCTGTGGGTAGGAGTACATTTAATAAGTAAGATTTGGAGGGAATCTTGTGATAGTATGCTATTTTTTTTTTTTTATTTCGGCATATTATGGGGGTACAGATTTTAAGGTTTCAATAAATGCTCATTTCCCCCCTCCCCCCAAAAGTCTGAGTCTCCATCATGACCATCCCCCAGATGGTGCACATCTAACTCATTATGTATATGTATATACCCGCCCCCCTCCCTCCTCCCACCTGCCCAATACCCTATTACTGTGGTACCTATGTGTCCACTTAGGTGCTGATAGTATGCTATTTTTTTCCTCTGGTTTTGAGGTTCAAGGAGCCTACAGGGATCTTCCAACATGGAGAAGTGTTGGGACACTGCGTTATATGGTTTGCAGTATGCTTCGCTGAGGTTTACTAAAGAAATAGTGGATTGGATCAAACGAGTTCTG
Organism: Microcebus murinus; assembly: GCF_040939455.1. Classification (NCBI taxonomy): domain Eukaryota; kingdom Metazoa; phylum Chordata; class Mammalia; order Primates; family Cheirogaleidae; genus Microcebus; species Microcebus murinus. The sequence continues at coordinate 21,645,530 of NC_134105.1, read as the reverse complement.
TAACTTACACTTAACTAACTATTCACAGTTGGGAAGGAACACTGTGATCTTTTGACTCCTTAGTCAAGTTTAGTTCACATAATCATCTCTAAAACATCATTGCTCTTCAGCTTGTTGGTCTTTATTTACTAAATTAAATTGTATGAAAATAGCTAACACAATTCTCAGGTGATGGAATTTGCTTTTTCTTTTTCTGGATTTTATGTTTTTCATGTTTTGAAAATAAAAGGGAATGAGGGGGAGAAAGCAGGGGTCATTGCTGAACCCTGACGGTCAAAGGTAAGTGAATGTTTAATCTCAGTCACTTGATTATTGGTGTTTTCCTTGTCAATATCTGAAAGTAAACATAGAAAAGTTTTTCAGTTGTTTGTAGTGTGTATGTAAAATTCACGATGCTGACTTGAAGCTTTTCCCTTCTCTATTTTGAACAATAGGTACGTTCTATGGATGAGCTGAATCATGATTTTCAAGCACTTGCTCTGGAGGGAAGAGCGATGGGCGAGGTAAGTGAACTGGTGTTTCAGAAAAGTGGGTCTGTTTTTAAGGGAAGATTGGAGTTGTCTTTCATCAAGTGTGTCTGAATCTAGTCTCCAGAAGTACGTGCTTGCTCTTCCTTGTTGCCATCCTCATAATAGGAATGGGATGCTGGAGAATTTTGCCAAAACTATATCATTATAAGAAGAATGTTAACCATAGCCCAGTGTCTAAAACAAAAAAGAAAGAAAGCAAAATATGAATACAAATTATTAAATATTAATAAGTCAGATATTAATTGAGACATTTAAATTTTAAGAAATTTTAATTTTATGTGCATCAAATGTTTTCGCTTTTGCCTCATTTTCCAATGGCTAGGTTCTTTTGCAGTGGAAAAGAACTCTTAGATTCCTGGTAACCAGAGTATGTAGATAATCTATTTTTAGAATAGTGCTTTTTTTGAGGAAATTGTTTAGCATTCCATTGTGAAGGGGAGATTGTTAGGTTTCTGGTGAAATAATTTTTTTATGGAGATAGAGACCTGAACCATCATCCCAAAGGGACAATTCAGACATAAACTTTGTTTGTAATGTTTAAAATTTACAAAAATAAAATATACTTTTATTCATTATATTCCTAGGGAGGGTTACTATAATTCTAAAAAGAAATGGGAGTATCGATAGCTAAAGTATAGGCACCTTCTGGTGATTCTAGTTGTTGACAATAAGCATGTATTGATGCCAGAGGTAGAATACACAGTTTGAATTAATTCCTTAAAATGTCACAGGCTCACAAATGGGGGGGGGGGCATTTGGTTCAGGCACTCTCATTCTGGAGAGTAACCTTAGGTTTTCTCTAATGTTTTATTTTTTGTATATCTGTTATTTAACAGCTCCCACGTCTACTTTAATGTTTTAAAAGAGGAAGAATTGCTATATTCTATATTTCTCATTGATACCATTTACTAGATACATTTGTTCTTTGATTTAGCAGATATTTTATCTAGGCACTGTGCTAGGTTCTGAGGATTTGAAATTTAAGATAATTTCTCTTCAGAATTTATAACAAATATTGATTGCAGTCTTTGTGGTTAGACATTGAATAGTTAAAATCTTTGTGTTTGGGTCCTGAGCTTCTTGCTTCCTTTGTTAAAAGATTTTATTTCCAACTTTTCTGCATCATCTTGTGGTCACAGAATCCAGTGTCCTATCATCTTGGGTTCATGGGTTTTTGACCTGTTTTTGTTTACCCCCTTGAGCTTTAGGAGATGACTGGTAGATAAATGTCCTTGTGTTTCCTGTGCCTGCCTAATGTTGAAACAGTGCACATCAATAAACCCTATATGGTTATTGTATAAAAGACTTTGTCACTTAATTTTTGGAGCACAGTTCGAACAGAAAGTTAACAGATTTGTAAGATATTAAGTATAGAAGGAGAAACTAAATTTGTCTTCTTCCCCTGCTGTGATTCCACCCTGATCTACTCCACCAAAAATCCAGTTCCAGGGTTTTTTTTTTAATTAATGATATAACATATCAGTAATGCCCTATAATTGCTAAATGCTTAATTTTAATCAAGTAGTGAACAGAATTTAAATAGAGGGTAAGTTTTATTTAGTGACAAGTTGACAGTGTTAAATTCTGTATCATTTTTTCTCCCAGAAATGCCGTTTTTTGGTATATGTATATAATTCTTCAGGCATGGATATAGGCATATATTAATAATGAATCAAAGTATATTCCAGCACTAATGCTCTGTTACTCTTCCTCCTTTCCCTATTATTCACAAAGTAACAATAACAGCTACCATTTGTTGACCACTTATTAGGCAGATTGTAAGAGGTTTGTGTATGCATTATCTCATCAATAACTCTATGAGTACAGTTCTTTTATCCAGATAAGGAACAAGTCTGAGGGAGATGAATTAATTTGCCCCGATAACACATAGTAAGTGATGAAATTCTGACCTGGCTTCCTCTAACTGCAAAGCATGTGCCCTTAATTTAGAGTAAATGGCCAGGCTTGGTGGCTCATGCCTGTAATCCTAGCACTTTGGGAGGCCAAAATGGGAGGATCACTTGAGGCCAGGAGTTTGAAACTAGTCTGTTCAACATAGCTGGACCCTCTCTGCAAAAATAAAAATAGAAAAATTGATTGAGTGTGGTGGTGCACACCTATAGTCCCAGCTACTAGGGAGACTGAGGCAAGAGGATTGCTTGAGCCCAGGAGTTTGAGGCTGTGATGTATTATGATGATGCCACTATACTCTAACCCAGGCAACAGGAACAAGACCCTGTCTCAAAAAAAAGAGAGTAAATTAAGCCAGTACTTGTAAAATAATTGAGAGGTAAACCACTGCATTTTAGTAAGCTTTATAAAAATCAATATTTTAGGGGAGGATTAAAAATATGCCTTATAATACCCTCTTCCAAAATATAGAACATTTACTGAAGTTATTTTTTAAAAGTATAACCCAGTGTCTAGACATGACGAGACAAACCCAAGTATGGAGTAAGGTGTCTGTACTCAAGGAACTAGGCGAGGAAACAATAACTATACACATGAAAACAGAGTAAACAGTTTTTTGCTCTATATGGTTGAAGTTTAGAGAAGGAAGAATCATTATTGGCAGGACTAGTTGGAGATTAATGGAGGGGGTGTACACACTGAGAAACATCTTCTAGTCTAGTTGGGATTTGGATAGGTGTAGGTTGGTAGTATGTTTTTTAGTAGCAACGGGAGAACAGCGCAAAATGAAAATAAACTTTTATAATAAAGTAAAAAAAGCACAGCGTCTGATTAATAAATTTCCTTCCTTTTTAACAATAAAGCATCTCTGAGAGGGAGTGTGCTTAAATATAGTAATTACCCATGTAAACACTAAAAGGTCAAGTAAATTGCACGACTTTAAGCCAGGAACAGCATATTTTTGTTGCAGTTATTTTATATGTTTTTGTGTGTACACACACATGAATCCTCATGAGCATAAACAATACTTATGTGTGAGAATGTGTGAATCTTCAGAATTGGTTCCATTCAAAGTAATTGATTTCTAGTAGTTTATGCTGCTTGGCTCTTACCACATTTTTTTCTTCAAATCCACTATCGGACTTTTGGTGTCACTTTGAAAGATTTAGAGCATTTCTTAGTAGACATCTTCCTAAAAAGTGGCTACTTAAAACGTCACTCAAACCTTGCTGGTTGTCTGAAGTGCAGCTGTTAATAGCTGAAGGACTCACAGTACAAATGCTTTATGTCACTTCTGTTCATAAAAAGAAGACAGGAAAATGTTTTAGGATTAGGGCCACAAATTATTTTAAAATATTTTATCTGCTTTCCTTGCTAGCCCCCTTTATTCCATCTAATAGTCCTGAAAAGTTTAAAGGCACATAATTTAGCAGCTTTTATTTACATATGAAAAGATTAATCTGTTAGTTGAGTATTCAAGAGGGTATCGAGGGAGGCTCATTGATTCTTGGGTTTCTGGCCTCTGTTTCTATACCGGTTTGATTTATGATCTTGCATGACTTATTTGCTCCACCTATAGGAGGGCAGCACTGTTACTGTCCATGTCCTATAAAAGTTGGACTTTTTAAAAAGCAGAGAAGTTTTAATTGAAAGTTCTTTGAGAGCCTTTGGCAGAAATGCACCTTATTCTGCATAATTGGTTTTCTGACTTTTAAAAATCAGGGAACATTTTTCTTCTGAAGATTCCTTAATGTTTTACATGTAGTAGTAAACTTGGCAACTACCCAGGGAGGTTAAGGTAGTAGTGAATACTTTCCTGTTTCTGAAATAAGTGGAATGCATTTAGATATGTGGTCCTGCATATTTGTCTTAGAAAACTGAAGCATAGAAAACCCCTTGATAATAGGTAAGTTTGTAAACCTGATGAAGGAAATCTAGAAAGTGTTCTGTATATGGAGTGATAATCCTACCCTGTTTACAGGAAGTAGTAGAATAAGGTGAGATATATTTAAATTATAGCTGCCGATTCTCATTAGACATTATGTAGGAATTCTGTCCACACTTGTGAGATGGTAAAATGGCCTGTAAAGGGAGGAATTTAATGATGATTTGGCTGTTAACCCAAAGAAAAGTAAAACTTGTTGGGATGGTACTGGATCAGAACCCTGAAGCCATCCATACCTTCTAACCTTGGTTCAAACATTCATCTTCTTTGGACTTTGCTTTTTTCCACCAGTAAGATAAAGATGTTGGACTGGATGGTTTCCCAGATCCTCTTCAGGTCTAAGGTTCTTGGAGTCTGCCCTTATTTCTTTATCTTTGAAAATAGGAATAGTTCTGGCTTTTTTAGGATATACCAGAGTGCATCTAAGGGTCATTTTAGATTGACTTCTGAACTTTGTAATTTAGAGATTTTGTAACTTTCCATTGGGTTCTGTAAAATGACTGATCCACCTGTCTGTAGCTGTTTATGGCACTAAAATGTCCATCAGAGTTCATGGGATGGTAATTCTGGAATTAGGGCAAGTGGGAGCCTAACGTGGAGGCCACATCTGTTAAATTCTTTTCCACATCTTTCCATTGTGGCAAACAGTGTCTCATAGAATTGGAGGCATTTGGTAGCTAAAATTTCTTCTAGAATCCACAACCCTGAAAGGGCACCTTACACTGGTAATTCTTTGCAATTAGAGTCACATAAAAGTAGATCAGTTGACTCCAAGATGGATTGAGTTTTGGAAAGGAGACGCATTGTCTGCCAGCAAAATCATTTGTCTTTTCTTGGAGAGGGGAAGAAAAATTAGTAATGCTTTAAGGTATAATAATATAAAAATATCTGACCAAGTAGTATAACTAATGCTTTTTTTTTCCCCACAAAATGTAGATTTTGAGTACAGATAGAAATGGTAAAAGGTGCCTAGTTCTATTAACTTTATGATTGTTGGACATTTTTGACAGCTTGTTCTTTTTTTTTTATTTAAATCATAATTATAATTTTCTTATTAGCTTTTACTTCTTTTCTTTTACCTCCCTGATAGTTCAGAGCAAAGGATGAGATCTTGTTCTTAAAATGAAATGTTTGCTTTAGAGAAAACAAAGCTAGCCAGGCCAAGTGGCCTGGAGGAACAAGATCTAAATAATGGCTTACTTGTATTAGGTTGATGACTGACTCTGTGTTAGAGGACATATGACCTTTTCATGCATATTGTTTGGGGAAGTTCCTGGGACCTCTTAATAATTTTAGGATTTGGAGGAACAAAATAAGAGAAGGTAACTTCTAACCTTGGAGATGTGGGTACATTTGACATTTGGAATCTGGTTCCCAGTTTTATCTTGTCACTTTGAGACCTGTGTGTAACCCCGCTCATTCCAATATCTGTCTTCTAGCCTGCACTGGGAAGACTAGGTAGACCTACTACTCTTTATGTTGAGCTATCTTGGAACATTTGAATGCAGCAAAACATACTCTAGCTGATCCAACACACTTCTTAATCTGTTTTACTTTCTTCCCTTTCATCATTCTCCTTTGGCTAAAATGTTATTTTTCATTCACATCAGAGTGCTTTACTGAGCATAAACCAACTAAATAACTACAGTGAACATCAATACCTTTCAATATCATTATCTATGATATCATTGACAGTATTATCTACATGACTTTCCTAACAGGTTTTTGAGAGATATTATTCCCATATTTTTTTTAGGTGAGGAAAATGAGCCCTAAGGTTAAGTGACTACAGCTAAGGTTACAAATGTCAAGACATGGATTAACTTTAAATTCTATTTTATTAGTCTCAGAAATAATAGCTAGAAAATATTGAGCATATACAGTCTTCCTAGTTACTCTGGTAATCACTTCCTATGATTATAATTTTCATAGTGGTCCTGCAATATCTTTTACAGATGAGATAAGCAAGCATTAGAGAGGTTAATACTGTCATGAGCCAGCTGTTTGAATCCAGAGCTTTCACTCCAAATCCTGAGTTTTTCTACTGTTTGTTTCTGCATGTTTAGGGTCCACTCATTCAAAATCCAGCTTCAGATATCAAATCCTCTGTTAAAGCTTTTTTGTGTTCTCTCCAACTAGAAGCTATGGAGAGGAATTCAAGTAGTAAGTGATTTGTGTAATTCTTATGGCCCAAATTTATTCTGTATGTAATGATTTGTGCATATAGTGATGTTTTCTGTTTCCTTATACACAAGTTTGTTGAGGTCAGGGCCTTCAGCTAACAATGTGCTTTATAAATAGTAGCTGCTTAATATATTGTGTTGAAAGAATCATGTAATAGTAAATATTTCTTTTCTAAGCATGGGTTCCTCTTTGCTTTGACTTTTACACCAGAAGTTGGTATCCCTGTCACCCAAGAGACAGGGTTGTATTTGAAAATATTGGTTGTATTTTCTGTTCGGATGACTTTTCCACATTTAGGGATGTGGGGGTATGGAGGAGAGGATAAATATTGAAAGCATTTATTCAGCCTTTCTGCAAATAAGTACCTTTTGAGCTATTCATTAGTTAATTTTTATGAGCATTAAGTATATAAGCTGAATAATAAATTAGCAATGCTATATTATTATACAAGTTGAATTTGACATAAAGGCATTTGTTATAATGGATCTTTTGTTTAATATAGTTGTAACCAGATCAATATGATGCTGGGGCATGGAAACATATCCTCATATATACACAACCAGACATGTTTAGAAAACTAGATTTACATTTGTTATATTGCTTGCTCAAACTTGTATTAAAACTATATTGTGTGTAATTCCTTCTTGTTTACTGTAACTTCGGTGATAAGGAACCAGAACATCAAAGCTAATTCATTGTATTTTGATTAATGTATGCTGTGGTTCTCACTATAGCAAAGCATGTAGAGAAAGAAAGTAGTTTATTGTCTGTATTGATATTCCCTGTATATGTAGCAGCCATATCTACGAATACTCATTTCCTGGAACGAAGGAAAAAGGGAACTTATCCATACTGAGATCCTGGTCTTGTCAATTCAATAATTAAAAATACCCTGAGGCTGACCGTGTGGATGGATTAGAGAATGTTTGGTCCCATCTTGGGGTGAAGTATTCTTCTCTCAGTTGAGCTTTTTGCTTCCTGCTTAGGGGATGTAAGGGGGTCGGTCATGACCAATCTAGATACTTTCACAGTTTTATTCGTGACCTTTACAGTTTCCTAAGTGATTTGGGGGCTTATCTTTCACACACTGGGCTCTCAGGTACTGTTGTAAGAATCATTTATGTAATTATTAAAGTATAGACCTATTATGAATAGGTGAAACGTATTATAGAAAAGCCTGGTTCACCCCAGGCATTTCATCATTTTTGAACAACCTTGTCAATCTGTCAGGTTTTATGAAGATAATAAAGTTGTTTATTTGGCTCTGTCCCAATAACTTGAAATGGAAACGTATAAAGAAAGCTTTAATTTCAAACTCAGGAGGGGATGTGCAGTGAAGAAAGGATCAGGGTAGAGCTTCCTCAGGCTAATTTATGACAAAATAACATGGAGTTTGGGGTGCTAATAGTATTTCTGAATTTTTTTCGAAGGACTTGTTTTATGAAAATATGAACAGTGTCTTTTATGTGGTTGCTTTTGAGGATGAGGTTGTTAACAGTGGTTGTGTTTTGTTGTGTAAAGAACATAGGAAACCCGTGCATTTTGGAGTTTAACAGTAGTCATCAACTTGAAGAGCTCAGTGTTTGCAACTCTACTAATTTGTGGTTGTCCTGTAATTTAAGAGCTGTCAAATTCTTATCTCTATTTACTTGATTGCTCTTTTTGCTCTTACTGTTCCCCAGCAACCCACAATGGATTTTCAGGGCAAGCTTATTACCCTTTGGTTTATAAAACTTAAACTTACAATACCATACTCTTACATACCTGGATCCATTTTGATGTAGCTTTTGCACTCAGCTGACTCTGCAGAATAGATTCCTAATTAAAAGAACTTCAGTGATAGACTGGCTTATGTATACTTAATGACTTCATTCTTGAATCATCATAATGAGCTATGACTCTTAATTTTTGAAATTATATAGGTTTTTTTTTTAAACATGCCGTGAAAGCTGAGTGAGTCATCTAAGCTGCAGTTCCATCCTTGCCTCCACTTCCATAGGTCCCTTCTCTTACCATTTCATGCTTTGATTATTGCTGTGGCCTCTTTGCTTAGACTTTCAGTATCCATTGCTTTCCCTCACCCCATTTTGTGGAGGACCATCAGATAATCTTTTAAAAAGGAATTTTACGGTGATACTCCTTGTTGCTGCCTGTTGGACTAGAGCTCAACTCCCCAGTGCTCCAGATACCTGCACTGGCAACTAGCACTAGTTTAGTTGTGTTTTTTTTACTGTCTTCTGCTGCCCTGGGTGATGGACTGGTTGATGGCCAGTCCTCCAGGTGGGCACCTGCTCCACCTGCTTTCCAGTTTTACTTTTGTTCATTGTAGAAGGTCCTTTGCATTGTCTTGCCCACTCTAAATTTTGCCCCCTCCTTTAAGGCACTCTTGACTAGCCCCGTCCCAGGTTCATTACTGTTCTTTCTTCATCCGTAGCAGTTTGTGAAGTTTAACAGTCTGGACCATGCTATTAAGCAGTATCCCTATCTTAAAATATGTGGTAACAAGCCATACCTGTAATCTCAGCACTTTGGGAGGTGGGAGGTAGAAGAGGGATGATTGCTTGAGACCAAGAGTTCGAGACCAGCCTGGGCAACTAAGCGAGGCCCCATTTCTACTAAAATAAATAAAATAACTGGCCGGGCGCGGTGGCTCACGCCTGTAATCCTAGCACTCTGGGAGGCCGAGGCGGGCGGAGGCACTCACTCTAGCCTGGGCAACAAAGCGAGACTCTGTCTCAAAAAAAAAAAATAAAAATAAATAAACAAATAAAAAACACCTTGTAACCGTATCAGTTTGATTCCTGGTTTTTGTTTTTAATCTTTTAAGTTCTTTCCGGGCAAAGAATGTCGTTTACTATCTTTTTGTTATATCCAGTACTAGCTAGTGCAGGCTGTGCGTTTCAGGATGTGTGCAAGTAGTATTTTTGTGTACATTATACGTCAGATGCTGAAACTTTTAATTTTTCAATGCCCAGAAAAGCAATGTTGTTTTTTTACATGTGGGGCAGAAGATTGACCAGTCTTTAGTGATTGTGTGGTTTCATCCTTAGTGGGGGCAGGTTATTTAAAGGTATTAGATACAGCTGTTAACAGTGCCTAATAACGCAGGAAAATCTTTTAAAAAATTTGCTAATTCGTGTAATGAATAATTATAATTATACAACAAATTAAACTTTTCTAAAAAGGAGTATATTAGATTTCAGTCAAAAGATAGTTTTTTTTTTTTTTTTTTTTTTTTGAGACAGAGTCTCACTTTGTTGCCCAGGCTAGAGTGAGTGCCGTGGCGTCAGCCTGGCTCACAGCAACCTCAATCTCCGGGGCTCAGCGATCCTACTGCCTCAGCCTCCCGAGTAGCTGGGACTACAGGCATGCGCCACCATGCCCAGCTAATTTTTTCTATATATATTTTTAGTTGGTCAATTAATTTATTTCTATTTTTTGGTAGAGATGGGGTCTTGCTCAGGCTGGTTTCGAACTCCTGACCTTGAGCAATCCGCCCGCCTCGGCCTCCCAAAGTGCTAGGATTACAGGCGTGAGCCACCTCGCCCGGCCAAAAGATAGTTTTTGAGACCATTACTATGGAAATGTGTTTTTAGTAGTAACCATTTGCCACAATAGGATAAAAATTTTAAGCATTAATAGAAGTCAGGTTGTGATGATGCCTAGTAGAGAAATATGAATAAAATTATTGCAGATTTTGATTCTTAGATAATTTTTTTGAACAAAATGATTTGAATAAAATGAAGGAGAGCAGAAAGAAGACATATTTTATCATTTAAAAGTAATCTTTACACATAAGTATTGAGTAATGACTAAAGAGTGTGAGGATACTTAGTGAGTAGCTATACAAGCAGAACGTGAGAATCTGGACGATCATATTCCTTAATTGAAAGAGAAAGTGAAAATGAAAAACAAAAAACTTTGCTTTATATATTGACTTTTAATTTAAAAAATAACTGGCCTGGGCCAGGCTCGGTGGCTCACGCCTGTAATCCTAGCACTCTGGGAGGCCGAGGCAGGCGGATTGCTCAAGGTCAGGAGTTCGAAACCAGCCTGAGCAAGAGCGAGACCCCGTCTCTACTATAAATAGAAATAAATTAATTGGCCAACTGATATATATAAAAAAAATTAGCCGGGCATGGTGGCGCATGCCTGTAGTCCCAGCTACTCGGGAGGCTGAGGCAGGAGGATTACTTGAGCTCAGGAGTTTGAAGTTGCTGTGAGCTAGGCTGACGCCATGGCACTCACTCTAGCCTGGGCAACAAAGTGAGACTCTGTCTCAAAAAAAAAATAAATCTGGCCTGTAATGGAACCACAGCATTTTAAATAATACTTATTTAAACTTATTTAGTTATTGCAGGTTGAGTCTCCCTTTTCCGAAATGCTTGAGACCAGACTGTTTTGGACTTTGGATTTTTTTGGATTTTGGAGTATTTGTGTTATACTTAACTGGTTGACCATTGCAGAAATCTGAAATGCTCCAATGAACATTTCTTTTGACCATCACATTGGTGCTCAAAAAATTTCAGATTGCAGAATTTTGAATTACAGATGCTCAACCTGTTTTGAAATTTAAGATATGAGCTCTTTCCTTAAAATTGCTACTAGGCAGGGCGTGGTGGCTCACACCTGTAATCCCAGCACTCTGGGAGGTCACGGCCAGTGGATTGTTTGAGCTCAGGAGCTCAAGACCAGCCTGAGCAAGAGCGAGACCCCATCTCTACTAAAAAGAAAATAGAAAGAAATTAGCTGGACAACTAAAAAATATATAGGAAAAAAAATTAGCCGGGCATGGTGGTGCATGCCTGTGGTCCCAGCTACTCAGGAGGCTGAGGCAGGAGTGTCACTTGAACCCATGAGTTTGAGGTTACAGTGAGCTAGGCTGACGCCACGGCACTCTAGCCCGGGCAACAGAGTGAGACTCTGTCTCAAAAAAAAAAAAAAAGAAAAAAATTGCTACTAACTTTTATCAATTTGAAATTATGTTGAAGTGAAATATGTCTACTTAAGAGAAAATGCCTTTTTATTTGCAATGAATTCCAGACCCCCGAAATCTCAATTTTTATTTATTAGAAAATAAGTTGTTAATCATAGCAGGTATTTTGTAATGAGTAATTCATAACCCACACACCAACAGGCACCTTTCTGTTATTTTTCTTTCCAGTCTTGATCCATAATGGAAGAGTGCATGAGGAGAAGCAGTCTTTACATGTACAGTTTTGTATTTTACTTCTAAAATGTAATGTTATTTTATAAATATTACATATAGTCATGGCTGTTTTTGGTGAGCTTACATTATTATACCACAGCTAATTTATTGTTGAATATTTCGTTTGCTTTCAACATATTTGTTCTTATAAACACGTTGAATGTAGAGTTTTCTTTTGAATTTTTTTGTCTAAATAAATGCTCAGTAATGAGCATGACTTTTTTTTTTTTTTTTTTTGGTGGGGCTGGAGGCAGGTTCTCACTCTGTTGCCCAGGCTAGAGTGTAATGGCATCATCATAGCTCACTGCAACTTCAAACTCCTGGACTCATGTAGTCCTTCTGCATCTGCCTCCTGAGGAGCTGAGACAACCAGCCTGCATCACCATGCCTGGCTGATTTTTCTGTTTTTTATAGAAACGTTCTTGCTGTGTTGTTCAGGCCTGGCCTCTAGGGTCTCAGGCTTTCCGCCATGGCCTCCCAAAGTGCTAGAATTACAGGCATGAGCTACAGTACCTGGCCTAGAGCATGAACTCTTTCTGAGACATTTCCTAAAGAATTGTGCTGACAGTGAGTGGATGAACCTGTTTGATGTTTAAGCCTTGTAAAGGATATCAATATATACTTTTATGTTTTTTAAACCAGATCTTTCAGAAGAGATACTTTAGTAAGGTAAAACTTTTATGTAAATGAAGTTTTTAGTAATAACTTATATCACTGTAGTTCTTAGTATTTATGAAAGCACTTTGTGTACTATCTCACTTGATTTCACAGCAGCGGTCTATGGTATGAAGAGTCTAGATAAATCCCCTAGGGCATTAAAATTTTGAAGGGACTTCTGAAAGATATATGTTTTCACTGGTCAGACTAGAACATGTGATTACCAGTGGTTACCAATCACACTTCTTCATTTCAGTCAGTTTTGAAAGGTCCTTTCTCTGATTTGATGTCAACTTCTTTTAATGTACTGAATGGGATACAAATAGATACTAAGAGATTAATACCTTTTTTTTTTTTTTTTTTTTTGGCTTTGTCTTACCAGCTGGTTAAATACCAGGTATTTGACTCCTGCATTGGCTACATTGCAGTGAAACTAAGTTTGTGTTGGAAGTTTGAGTTGTCAGCTAATAGATCATATCTGATCATGCCTGCAAAGCTGTAGCATCCCTGTGAGTAGTACTTCTTAAGAAACCCAGTTTCTGCTCTGAAAGCTCTGTGCTGCCTATATGAGTGTGTAAGCAGTTACCTAATATTTTATTCCTTATGAGTACAGAGTAGCTGTTGGAGGGCCCATTTAGTGTTGAGACCATAAGAAAACCTCACTGATGTGTCCCCTTGCACATATTAGTGGTAGTATTGGCAAACAAGTGCAGGCTTTAATCATCTTGCCTCTCTGCAGTTTCTGCAAAGTTGCATCATGGTTCTTGAGTTTTGTTTGTTGGGGCTGTTAATTTTATGGGATTTGTACTGAAATGACCTGGGTTTTGGCTGTGCTTGCCATGTCTGCTGGTTGAGTACATAGGAGTATTTCATTGGCAAACCATTAGTATAGAGATGTCTGTTGGTTGCTATTCTTAAAGAATAGCAGCTGACTCTTTGAGTAGTTTATGAGTTCAGCATTATACTATGTCATTACATACTTTTATCTCATTTATTGTTCACAATAGTCCATTTTGTGGGTGAGAAAACTGAGGCAGATTAAATTCACACAGATGAGATTTAAAACCAGTTTTTAAAATGATTTCAGAGCATTCACGTGTGTTTTATCACTGTATTCCTTCTTAAAATAAGCCTGGGAGGTTCTTGATGTTCTCAGCTTTTTATTGTTTCCGTTGTATTTAGAGGATTCTTAGCAGAAGTTTATGATGAGATGATTGATTGTGTAAGTGTGGCATTGTGTATTTTTTGTTGTTGTTAGATGAAAAGGAAAAAAGGTGTTTTGAGACAAATTTTAGAAGTTCTCAAATGGTTAACTTTCTGTCTTGTTCTTCAGAGGCCTCACTGATAAGCTTACTGATTTCTTTACTTAAGTCTTGGCTTTTATAAATCTATGGTTCAGGATGGGATAAATGTGTGTTTTTCTCCCAAAGATTTGAGGACAGACACTATTGGTGGGGCAGTTAGGAATCCCATTTAATAGGACATTTCAAGGAAGAGTACAAGGTCTTTATTGCTAGGGATGATAGGACCTCCCAGGTCCTGGTTCTCAGTTTGTAGGTCTTGAAACGGACTTTCATCACTAATTCAGAGATGAGTAGATTACGGGATTAATACCCCCCACTCCCCGACCACAGTACACTAATGTATAAAAACTAAAATGAGTTCTACTAATTTGTAAGGAGAAATAATAACTCTCAAGTGGACAGGATAATTGGGTTCAGTGAATGGCATGCTTGGCTGCAGGAGGAAGCCAATTCTTCTAAGAAGCTTGCTGGGTAAGCACAGTTGCAGCCAGGGGAATTACTTGGATGTGTTTAGTGTCTGCTGTAATTAAGCTACTCTCTAATGTGATGCATCAATTGCTTTTATAGGGATAGACATGTTTGTGCATCTTATGCTCTGTCCCTAAATGTACCAACTGAGTAAATAATACTCCCTGTCTGACTCTCTGGCTCTCCTTTGCTTTTGCTGGACCAATTCTGAATTCCTATTATCTTCCTTTGAAATTGTCAAATCTTGTAATCTTCTTATTGCTTAATCTTTGTTTAAAGCAAACTTTGTAAATCTTTGCTGGCATCTGTTGCTTCTTGCCCTGCCCCTCCCCCCATTCCTCTCCCTCCAAAAAACCCCCAGTCTTTATTTCTAACTTCTTAATGGGGCAAGTAGGAAGTATCTTGTCATAGGCTAGTTGCATATTGGTGATTGAATTTAAATGTGGCTCAAGTGAGGGTCTGGTCCTTCCTCGTCTTTATGCCAGAGGGTTGGCAAACCTGGGTATTTTAGCTAATGCCATGGGTGATATTATCTCCAGAGGGGTTACTGCTGAATTTGTAATGGCACTTGAGTAACACATCATCACTTTGTTTTATAATTCAGTAGTTTCTACCTCCTTTTAATATGATCAAATTTGAACAGCAAGGTGTATCTTTTAGTTTACTCTTGAATATAAGTGATTGCCACTAATTCTCAGGGAGCTTAACATGTCAAAGTTGATTTAATTTTGCAGAGTTTAAAAAGCCAGTCATTTTTAATACACAAAGGCTGTAAGACAAAGTAGGGCAGAACATGTAATAGAATGTAGGTAATTATTTTTTCCAAATTCAAAAAAGCATTTCACTTTCTACACTCGGTTTTAAATATTAGAAATGGAACAAGAAATCTTTCTTGAAGAAAAACTCCTAAAAATTTTTTTCAAATATACAAAAGTACCTCTATACATTCATAGTTGCATTAATCGCCCCAAAGTTTAGTGGCTTAAAACAACACAATTATTTAAAACTCAAAGTTTCTGTAGGTCAGGAATGCAGGCATGGCTTTGCTAGGTCCTCTCTTTCAACATCTGTCACAAGGTGCATTCAAGATTTCAACTGTGGTTGCATTCATCTAAAACCTTGATTGGTGTAGAGTCTGTTTCCAGGCTTACTCGTGTGGTTGATGTCGGGATCTGTTCTTTGTTGGGTGGATGGCCTCAGTTCCTAATGAACTGTTGTCCAGAGATCTTTCTTGGTTCCTTGCCAGGTAGACCTCTCTGTAGGGCAGCTCATAACATAGTAGCTGTCTTCATCAAACTGAACAAACAGGAGGAGGGCAAGATGAAAGTCATATCCTTTTGTAACATAATCTCGAAAGTAACATCCCATTACTTGCCTTATGTTATTTTCTAGAGGACACTTTGCTAGGTCCAGTCCCTAGTAAAGGGAAGGGATTACATAAAGGCACAAGTACTTGGAGGTGAAGATCTTTAGTAGCCATTTCAGATGCTGCTTGCCACAACAATTGAGTTATAGATGGATATATTTTAGGAGGAAAGAGAGAAAGGGTAGGTTCTATGTAAGATCCAAAGACTTTTAAGAGTTTTGCTAAGTTTGCTTCTGTCTTTTCCCAAGTCCCTCGGCTCAGTATTTTGCTTTCTTCCCAGTTTACAGAGCATCCTTACAACTCTCCACATTCCTCTCCCATCAGCATGCTATGACCCTCTTTTCTTATCTCCTTTTTCTTTATCTCTTCTAAATTTGTCTTTTAATTCCTTGCCATTTCCATCGATAACAGTTCATTGATCTTCTCACTGCTACTTTTGTGAAATCTTATAGTTCTAGTACTTTTTTTGGGCTGCTCCTAGCATTGCTTTAGGATTTTTATTTATATTGATAATAGTGGGAGAAATGGTTGCCTCTTAGTGTCTGAGCTAGAGACTTGTTTGTATTTTGGGTGTGGATTCCTTTGAGACTATATTGCATCTGTTACTACATTGAAGTACAATCTCAGCTTTTTAGCACTTTGCTTCATGTTTGCTGTGTTGTTTCCTTTTGAGAGAATTTAGGCTGGAAACAACCTTGCTTATGTGTTCACCTCCTTTTGCTGGCTTTGCACATTATGACAACTAGCATGCTACTGTGAAAGGTGACAAGATCCCAGAATTGATTTTTGAAGCCTTGAGCTCAAAGGCTTTTAGTAAGCAATTTGACAAATTATGAACAAGAACAAGACTATATTTGCATATGGAGGTGGCTGGTACTTTAAGAATCTGTTCCCTGAGTTTTGAATAAATATTTACAAATTTCTGTGAAGAGGGATGAACATTTAAAAAAAATTAAAGGGCAAGAATGGTTTCGATCACCTTTGCTCTCTTACCACTATCATGTGGAACATAAAATTAATCAACAAGTGCGGTGACCCTTGTGCTGATATTCTTTCTTCTGACACACAAAGGAGTAGTTAATGTGGACTTCTGTTTGCTGTCATTCTCTACAAAATACAGGAGAAAATCTGAATTTTAGTTGGAAAAGGCACAACCAGTGGAGAAGGAAATTCTAGTTGTAATCTTCGGAAAGGGCATTTTCAGGACTAAAAGGAGAAAAAAGTTTAAAAACAGGAATTCTTGACTTGGCCCTAGCATGGTTTACATTAATTTTCAGTATTCTGTTTGTGATTTGACAGCTGTTTTGCTCAGGTGTGATGCCGTTGAATACATTTTTTGAGAACCTACTGTGCTAGGCACTGAATACCAATGTCTCTGATCATCACAGCAATCTGGAAAATATTCCCTTCATCAGTAAAAAGAGAATGAGGCCCAGGGCAGTTTGTAATATTGCACATGAAAACTTCAAAGTTGTCTAGTCCAGCGCTTCTTGACTCTAATGCTGAGCTTTGATCTGGGTGCTCTCCCATTTTACCCTGCTCCCCATTTTCCCCCAAATCCCCTCAAGGTGACAGCCCTTAACTGCTCATCTTCAAGCAATTTAGCCCTCAGTGCAGTTAAAGGCCAAACCAAAATGTGTGTTTTAACATGATCCTGTTTGATTAAAAAATGACAAATTAGGGCCCAAAGAGAAACATGTGCAGGAAACTGCTTTGGTCCTGGTGGTAAGCCATGTCCATTAGATAGTTATGGAGCTACTTAAGGGTAGATTAATATTATGCTGAGAAACCCAGAAATTAGATTTGGGAAGCTGAGATTTATTTTAGTGAGCACAAAGTTTAGTTATTGTTACATTATTACTGGGTTATGGGTTAATTTGGAAAGTTAAACCTTTATTGTCAAGGAGGAGAATAAATGTTTTGTGCTTTGGGTTTTTTATTGTGTTACTTTTAGAAATTCAACTTTCCAGGTGTGCCTTTTTACAAGCTCAAAAGCAGTGGTTAGATGAGATGCTCTGTCCAACTTCTTAGTTTCTTGTCTGAGTAATAGCAGTTGACAAAAGGAAGCGAGAAGGGGACATTTTAGCGAGTAAAGCTGGTGACCAAAACCAAGAAAGATGGGATTTGAGTGGAATTTTACTTTCTAATCCTGGTCACTAGTGCTTTGATCTCATGTAAAACCGCACTGTGTTTTGCTTGAAGGGTACTTGGCATTTCTTCTTTTGAAGCTTGACTAAAGTTCTCATATTGGTTTAGGGACAGGGCCTATGTTTCTGTGAAGCATGGAATGATTTGTGAAGTCACTATAATGGCATTACCAAGTATTGTTAAAATTAATGGAGATTAGAAGATTTTATTTCCCTCCCAATAATCTGGGGAATAGTATTTCTGTCTTTCCAAAATCTTGGAGTAGGTTAATGTTGTAGTTGGGAAGTGTTTTGGTTAATGGAATCTCTGTGTATAAAGGAAGTGAATTTCACCTCTAGCATTCCATAGCTGAGGTTCATAGCTGAGTTCATGCTGCAGCTTGAGTAACTTTGTATGGTAGTTAATACACATACAGGCAGAAGTGTTTTAATAGTTGTGGGTACTTTATAAGTAAGAGTCCACTTAGCAGTTAGATAATTGGACCAATATTAGTTTCCCCCTCTCCTTAAAAATCTCGGCATGGGTTGAGCGAATAATTCTAGATATTTAAACTGAGCCTTTATTGGGTGATTTGATCAGTGTCCCACTTACCTCTCTGTGACTTTTACCAAATATAATGTAGTGCTCTGACCACAGCTGTGTAGTCGGAACACTTTGATTAAAGACCTTCAGGGCACATGAGCATCTTTAGTACTCTTGTCTAAAAGAAAGTGTTGACTGCTGTACTTTCATCCTTTATGAATTCTTTAAAAGCATCTATTATTTTTAATTTGCAGCAGCTCTTGCCAGGTAAAAAGTTTTGGGAAACAGATGAATCCAGCAAAGATGGACCAAAAGGAATATTCCTGGGTGATCAATGGCGAGACAGTGCCTGGGGAACATCAGGTAATCTAGATCTAGCATCTGTACTGTGATTTATGCCTGTCTTAGAGCTCCTTTCCTCAGCAGTTGGCAAGTCATGACTTTTACATCAGTGACATAAGCATGTCAAGCAATGTCCTGTCCTGTAGTATAATTGCCATTAAGGAGCTTATATGATGTAATTTATTAAAATATAATTAACACAAAATCAAATCTTTGACATTTTTTGAAGTGCTAGCCACAGGGGAATGGTCTTATTTGAAATGACCATAATTTGAGCTTAACTTTTTGTTCTGTACTGCTGTCAGCATACTTGGGAATTAGAAAACTCACACCTGCCATTTGAAGTTCATGTTTCTTTATCTCCCCTTTCCCCTGTGTATCGTGTATGGGATAATCTATCTTTAAATGTGATTGGGACCAAATCAAGTCACTGGGCATGGACATTCTTTTGACAGACTACCCCTGAAGAGGGATGGGGAGAACTTGTAGAGGCAGACACACTGACAGCAGAAAGAAGTGACAGATGATAGGGAGGAAGGAGACAAAAACCCCAAAAGCTGATGTGCTGTGTTATAGTACAGTGTAAGAACAGAGCCTCATGATGACTTTGAGTCATCAGAAAAAAACAAATTATATTGTTGTTTTTAAAAAGGGCAGTAAAGTCATATTTTGTTTTAGTAATATTATCAATAAAATATTTTAAAAAGAAGTTCTGCTACTCGAAAGGAGTAAACATTATTATATCCACTTAGCTAGATAAACCAGTTATGTGAACTGCTGTATTTCTCTGCTTTCCTGGATATACATGAGGGGTGTGTTCCGTTTTCTTAGCTTATGTTGAATGTCATACTTAGAGAAAGACACACAATAGGAGGTTTTGGCTCAACTGATCACTGCAGGTTTCCCGATTCCCAGTCATTGGTTTATCCATGAGACATCACTCGTAATTTGTTTGAGCCTCTGGCTGCACTGTATCATGCTTGTGTATCTTTTTTGTAGATCATTCAGTTTCCCAGCCAATCATGGTGCAGAGAAGACCTGGTCAGAGTTTCCATGTGAACAGTGAGGTCAATTCTGTACTGTCCCCACGATCGGAGAGTGGGGGACTAGGCGTTAGCATGGTGGAGTATGTGTTGAGCTCATCCCCGGGCGATTCCTGTCTAAGAAAAGGAGGATTTGTAAGTTGGCTTGAGGAACTTGTTCCTATGTATCTCTCTCTCTATTTTCTCCCCTAAAATAAAACATGCCTGTTTAGTTTCCTTAGCTACTCACAGCACTAATTACAGAGTATTTTAAAACACTTTTATTGTAAATAGAGCTCAGCAAACATAGTAGGAGTATAAACTAAACTTTTTAAAAATTTAGAAATAATGCTTTTTTGGGAACACATTGATAATGTGAGGTAAGAACTGAAATCTACATCAGGGTTCATTGGTCTACAAAAACACGCCATTTTTAGTTTAAAACAAAAAAAGGGAATTTTTTTTAAAAGCTGAATTTGGGGTGTCAATAGGGAATTTCAGATTTGAGTGCAGTGGTTTGCCAATACTCAAGACACTTTAAAATGAATCTGATTTACAGGATTATTCTTGGTTGCTAGCTAGACTTTAATTGTAGAGTCATCTTTGGCCCTTCTTGAATAGTATTGCTTATACCTGTCAGGGAACTAGAAATCCTTTATCTGTATTAAATTTTTTTTTTTTTTTTTTAGTTCATCATCATTGACCTCTCTGATGCTAAATTGTAGTCAAAGCAAGCCTCTGTGTCAACAGTCTCTTCCCTTTTAAGTCTTAAGCAGTCTTTCTCAAGCATCTTTGATAGCCTTCTGAAAACTATTTCTTTATATCATTGATTTTCTAGATCTGAAAGTCTTAAGTCTGAAAGACTTTCATTTGAATCTTTCCATTTTGTATTCTGTGACTGGTTTCCAAATCATAGCTAGAAGGCCATGAGAGGCACTTTGAATCTATCTTCCCTTCTTTTCTCCTGACTCAACTTGTTTTGTATCTTTTTAAAGATCTTTCTCTCTGAAGTCATTGTGGGCAAAATACTACCTGCTAGCAGTCATTTAACAGATATTCCCCCCATCATATTAATAATTCTGCCTCCATAACTGTCTTTCTTTATCTTACAGCATTTGTTGCTCAGTATTTTTATTGTTATACATCTGTTGCCAAGTATCAGAGGCTAGGTCTTGTTTTGCCTATTCTGCTTTAAACTTCTTTAGAGTAACAGTAGTTCATTTTTGGTATAGCTTACTCAAGTGTCAAGTACAGTTCTTGAGTACTCAGCATTAAAGCTGACCTGATTGCTTCTGGGTCTTTTGACCCTGCAAAGACTTAGGTCAGGTTTAGTAGCCTGTGAAACAGATAAGAAATGGCTTCTTTTGTTTGACCCTTCCTAAGGGGCTGCTTGGGAAGAGCAAGATATCTACCCTTTGGATGTGAGGAGTGGGATCATGCCAAATTATCATTTGCCTGTTGTTTCATAGGAAGAATGGAGTTATTTTTCTTTTTTCACCTTATCTCCAGCTCACCTCTTTTTCTGTCTTCCACACTTTTCCTCCTCTTAGGAGCACAGATTACTCATCAGAATTGCTGCCTTCTAAACGTTGCCTGTAACTTGTCATTTATCAGTGGAAAGGAGTTAGTATTATGCTTTAGTAAGTTGCTACTGTGTTGAACTGGAACCTGTGACTTACGCTGTGTGTGACCTGTTTCTGATTCTGGGGCATTAGCCAGGGAGGCACGTGCCTGGTTACTGTGAAGTTTGTGGGAGGCAGAAAAATAATTGGAATTAGGAGAAAGATATAATGGTGGGACTGAATTAATTTTATTTTTGCCTATTGTTTTCCTTTTTTTAAACAATCATTTCATTAGACAATTATTTTTATGACAAAAGGTGCTTCTTTTGGATTCAGTATCTTGTATTTTGTAAAGGTGGGTTCCATGTTTAGTTCTCTTGGGAGACTCATGATTTTTTAGCTCTTTTATAAAAGTGTCGTGACCAGAGTAGATGTTAAGACCTCAGGATAGATAGATGAGGTCAGAAAATTGGACTCTCTTAACAATCAGATAATTTACTCAGCTTCTGAAGTGTATATAAAGATAAATGAACATTCTCTAAATCTGTGTTCCAGCTGCTTTTTGGAATGAAAGTTCTGGCTAATGAAATGTTATCCCATATTTTGACTTGAGTTGCGTCTATAAAGTGACATAGGAGGACTGTCCAGTGACACCAAGTCACATGTTGGCATATACAGGTTTCTGGTGGATAGAGGGCTGAGGATCAGTGAACTGCTTGTCAGCTTTGTAGTTATATCCTGTTAATCTTATACCTAACCTGCCTTTGCTCTGCCTGTTGGTTAGGATGACACCTGACCAAAGCTCTGTTCATGGAAACCTGAATCACTTTGTGGTTGTCATGGTATGCATGCATCTTCTTGAAAAAGGTGAGCGTTTTCTTTTTTCTTTTTAAATCTAGTCTGTTATTCAAAGTATTGAGTTCAGAGAACAAGGAAGATATCTGCTTCTTGTAGATAATTGTTCTAAAATTATTCTGAAAGAGTGGTACTGTACTTTTTGGTTGTCTGTACCAACATTACTTCCACAAAGCCTCATTTTAGTCTCCTGAGACCTGAAAACATCATCTCTCCTGGCATAGCAGTTGTAGACCTGAAAGCAAGTACTAACAGGCCATTCTCATATATTGACAACAGATAATCCAGATTTTAACTTTGCAGGTAAAGATGGTTCAGAGGAAAGTAATCTCTTTCTATAGCGGTTTTCCATTTTTAGTGAGGTTTCTTGGTTACAGCTTGAATGAAGCTCTTTAACTCTTTGTCTAACTTCTCTGCCTTCTTGAGTTCACTTTGTTCGAATGGATTCAATGTGGTAGTTTTGGCTTCTGTGATAAGAATACTTTCAGGCTGGCAGAATCTGACAACTGTATTTTTTTTTCTTAGAACGCACTGTAAATTTTTGATAGTATTCCACAAATGAATCCCAAGCTTTAGGGTAGCAGTTTTCAGAATAATAGGAAAACTCAGAAAATCAGTCAAGTCTTTTATTTTTCTTTTCTTTTTCTATCCTTTATTTTATTTATTCCTAAAATAAGACAGGCACCCCTGCTACTCCCCACCTTCACCCCCATAGTTCATAGTGGTTACAAAATCAGATGTAACTACTGACTGTATTTTTGAGGCCTGTGGGTGAAATTGCCCATCTAAGGGCACTGCTGTTTGGTCTTCTGGAATGCCTGCTGATCATCTTCAAACATGTTGAAATCTGGCTAGTTAGAAAAGTGGATCTTAATTTCTTCCTTGCTGGTTTATGGTACTCAGGGAAATGAGAAGACCACTTCAAACTTTGATTAGGGTGAAAACCACCTTAACCCTATAGGAGAAAGATTTTTAGGAAAATTTGTTCTGTAGAGAGTGACTGCTTTCTGACCTGGAGGATGCATAACATTTCATAGCAATTCATTTGGGCCACAAAATTTGATGACTTGCTTTTCTAGGCTTTACTGTATTTATTTTAGGTAACTGGTGCCACTTCACTTTAATTGATTTTTGTTTAAAAAGTTTTTATAGTGTAATGCAGATAAAAGTCAAGGGTTTAAGTCTCAGCTGGACCTTAATTTCCTCATCTACAAAGTGGGGATAATCAAAACTCAACAAAGTCTAATTTGTGTGGCTGTGTAATAAATATGAAAATTCTTTGTAAACCTTTAAAGTCTTGCCCCTCAAAGTCAGTAGACTAGTAAGGTTAGTGTCACCTAGGAGCTTATTAGAAATACAGAATCTCAGTCCCTATCCCAGACCTACTGAATCAAAATCAGCATTTCTGACAAGACTCCCCCTGGTGATTGGTATATGCGTATTAAAATTTGATAAGCACTGCTATAAGACATAGTTTCCTTGGAAGAGTAAATCATCAGGAGGCTATTAGAAATTTATCTGTAGGTTAGAACTCCTTCAGATTTGGGTTTCCCTTAAGCAGGAAGTCTATATGCTCTGCTTTGTAGTGTCAAACTTATAGAAACTAACTAGATGGCTTAAAAAATCTTAAATAATTCTTACATTTTTTGGGGGGGGGTCTTCATCTCTATAATAAAAACAAACACCATTCTCCATGTTTAAGATATGTTTCTCCCTGCCTTCTGTATCTGGTGGTCACCAAAGCAGAGGGTATCTCTTATATTTCTCTATGCATCAGGAATTGGGCAACAGTTATCCACAAAGTTCCTGGTGTATATCATGTTTTAAAATATACACATCCCTACATTTGTTCATTTTGAAATGGGGATGGATCTTTCAAATGATGGTATGTCATAGTTTAATTGCAGTGTTTCTGTTTTAGTGGCACATAAAATGATGGTGTATCTTACAATTGATGGTATCTCAGATTTGATGAAAAGTAATAGTTGGTGGTAATTGATTGCATACACATATCTCAGAAAAATCAGCTAGACAAAGAATATAATGATTAGAGTCATAACAGTTTCCTGGGGGGGGAGGGGGGACATAAGACGTCTTGCAATTTTTAAGCCTTGGGAGGAAGTGGGAGTGTGAGGGAGGTTGCTGCTGTGAAAAAGGCAATGGGAAAAAAATGTGAAGATTGGAAAAAGTGCTTTTAAGAATTTTTTTAACAAAAGAATTGTGCTTTCATGAATTGCCTTGTTTAATCCTTGAAACAACCCTTTGAGGTAGATATTGTTGTCTATTAATTCATAGATGAGAAAAATGAGATTTAGAGGGGAAATGGGGAGCCTGGATTCAAATTCCATTCTAATTTCAATTCTTAGCTATATTGTTTTCTTAGCTATATATGCTATATTTGCTTTTTTAAATGAGTGGGGTTCTTCATAAAAGGATCATATTTAATGTGTTAAATTTAAAAGAGTATTTCACATGGCTAGTAGTTTAAAACTTTTACTCACATAATTTTTTTTTTTTTTTTGAAACAGAGTCTCGCTCTGTTGCCTGGGCTACAATGCCGTGGCATCAGCCTAATTCACAGCAACCTCAAACTTCTGGGCTCAAGTGGTCCTCCTGCCTCAGCCTCCCGAGTAGCTGGGACTATAGGCACGTAACACCACGCCCAGTTAATTTTTTCTATTTTTAGTAGAGACGGGGTCTTACTCTTGCTCAGGGCTCAGGCTGATCTTGAACTCCCAAGCTCAAATGATCCTCCTCCCAGAGTGCTAGGATTACAGGTGTGAGCCTCCACACCCAGCCTACTCCTATTTTTTTTTTTTTTTGAGACAGAGTCTCGCTTTGTTGCCCGGGCTAGAGTGAGTGCCGTGGCGTCAGCCTAGCTCACAGCAACCTCAAACTCCTGGGCTCGAGTGATCCTTCTGCCTCAGCCTCCCGGGTAGCTGGGATTACAGGCATGCGCCACCATGCCCGGCTAATTTTATATATATATATCAGTTGGCCAATTAATTTCTTTCTATTTATAGTAGAGACGGTGTCTCGCTCAGGCTGGTTTTGAACTCCTGACCTCGAGCAATCCGCCCGCCTCGGCCTCCCAAGAGCTAGGATTACAGGTGTGAGCCACAGCGCCCAGCCTCCTATTTTTTGATAGTTAAAATTTTTCTTATTACCAGCAGAGCTGTAAGTTGCTGCACTTTGAAGGAATTTGACATTTCATTTTCGTGGCATTTTGTGAAAAGCCAATAAGTGTGTGTAGGAGAAACGAATATTTTAGTTAATGATGTTATAGTTTTTGGACTGATTATGTTAAGCAGTTATATAAAATGCTGCTCTTTTAGAAAGAAGGCAGGAAAATTCCGAATCTCATTGAATGTGAATTTTGTCATGTAGAGCTTTGTTCTAAGATGACTGCATGCACCACGAGGAGGAATTAAATTCTAATTTTTCTGACTTCATTCAGAATTATTACAT
This sequence comes from Microcebus murinus, assembly GCF_040939455.1. Classification (NCBI taxonomy): domain Eukaryota; kingdom Metazoa; phylum Chordata; class Mammalia; order Primates; family Cheirogaleidae; genus Microcebus; species Microcebus murinus. Next base: position 21,620,037 of record NC_134105.1, on the reverse strand, counting down.
ATATTTGGAAGTATTCCTCCCTTTATGTGAGTCTTTAGAGGAAGCTGAGCCATAAGTGCATGTGCTCTGATCTCAATAATGCGGTTCTTCTACCTGAGTCTGTTCCTCTCCCAGTTCTTTGATTGATATCTAGGAATGGAACGTACTCCTTAACCTCTGTGCAGATCTGGGATCTGTCAGCACCCGTCTCGGTCCTACTCTTGAGTTTTCGATTGGGCTTGGCCACTTGCATTTTGAGCATACCACTCAAGCTTGCATTTGGGCTGAGAACTTTGGGTTAACATTGATCTAAAGGAAGCCCATAATAAAAAGATGCTGTTAATTCTTTATTTTTTTATTCATATAGCTGATACGCTTTTTCAATATGATTATTTACTAGATAATATGTGGACAAAAAGCAGAACACCAACCCTGCCTTTCTGATGGCTTACATTGGACTTACTTATATTGATTCTCAATTGTGTGTGCTTATCAGAGCTATTGGAGGAGAAGCTTTTTGTAACATATGCAGAAGCCTCTACAGACCAGTGAAATCAGAATCTCTAGGGCAGGGAGTGGGCCCAGATACCTGAAAATTTGAAAAGATTGTAATGTCCAACCCTAACCATAGAACCACCCTATTGTGAAAATAACAGTGCCCTTGAGAGGGCTACATTAGCTATATATTTTTATTTGAGAGTTAAACCACTTACTTGGGTCATTTTAAAATTTTTAAATCTTGAATACCCTGCATAGTGTTCACATAAAAAATAACCATCCCGGTGAATTTCTTTACTACTAGTATTATATGACATTTATATAAAATGGCTTGTACTTTATAAAACTTTTATACATGCATGATTTCACGGATGTTCATAATTATTGTTTTAAACAAAATTGTCCCTCTTTTATAGATGGGTAAACTAGAAATCAGATTAAATGACCTGTCCAAAGTCCTGTGACCAGTAAGTGTTAGCAGTCGAAATAGAAGGTAGATTCTGTGTAACCTGTGTCGGTACTTTCTTAAAGCTTACATAGCTATGACTACCTTATCTTAAAAATTTTTTAAAATTTAAAAATCGCATAAAACTTAACAGTCCTTTTATTACTTCTCTTCTATTTTCTCTACGGTCTTCACATTTCTAAGAAACCATTTTTATTATCTCCAATCCACTACTGTCTTTTAGAAACAAACTTTTGACAAGATATTTTCCCACTTGTGCTGTTGGTTTTATTCAGAAGTTAAAACTTCTGCCAACCATTTTTTATTGAGGATCAGTATAGATTTATTGAATTTTTAAAAGTAAACTTGCTATGAGAATATGGCCTATGTACAGAAAAATATGTCATAAATGGTCATCTTCATGAATTTCTACAAAATGAAAACACTCAATAGCCATCCAGATGAAGAAGTAGATACCTCCCTTGGGTCCACCCTCCAACAGAAGGAATTGTTCTGCATAAGCATCAATAGCTTATTCAGAGCAGAAAATCAGGCAACAATATTTTGGAGGGATGGACGTACAATATTGGTGAAAATCAGCCTTCTACAGGGAAATATTTGAAAATCTAGCCCTTGGCTAGTATAATTGAGAATGTAATTATTACCAGCCAGGTTTTCAGGCCAGAGCATCCAGCATGGAGGTGGGCTGGGCAGGTTCTCAGGAAGCCCCTGTGAAGGGTCACTGAGGAAAGAATGCAGAGCATTGATCTGACTTAGTGAGTATCTCCTGCCACCAGTGTTCTTGCTTTTTGTTGACTCTTTCTGCTGCTGCTTTATCCTATTTTCTTTCCAACTTTGCCGGTAGACTTTCTGAACTTCTTGTGAGAAGTTGAAGCCAAACTGTTCCTAAGCCAGTGATTTGATTTGTAGATTTGTAGAAGATTGGTTAGGCATGGCAGTGGGATGATCCTTGTTATTCTCATTTGCTGTTGACATTAATGCTTTCTGATTCAGGAGAGTTGTTTCTCATTTAGACCATATTAGCACCTCCTGGACTCTTACTGGATGATAATAAAGGAAACAGGCAGATCTTTCTTATTTTAGCAGTTCAGTTTTGTAGGAATTTTTGCCCTTTTTAGTGTTTTTCATCATATTTATTGAACTTCTGTCAGATGCTATATTTAGTGGTAAGGATATAAAAACAAATATACAGCTTCTGTCAGTTTTACCTTTGTAGTGTGGAGGAAGCTGTTGCCTCTGGATATTTTGAAAGATCATTTTACCTTTAAGAACCCTGTCCTATTCCAGTCTCTACTTTGGGGAATCTCTATGTGGGGCTTAATTGGCTATCATTGAATCCTTTTGAATCAGTAACAGTCCATACTTTAAAGATTCTGCTCTGAAAGGCACATCTCAGTTGCTGCCAAAGCTGTGATTTACTGTCTTGATGCCATATGAAGCTAAATTGTATATCCTTTCTCAGTTTCTTGTCATATGTGTTCCTTTTTTCATAATATTCAAGAAGTCTTTCTTTTTCTGTATCACATTTGAACAGAGAATGACTTTAAAAGTAAAGTGGGCTCTGAACTAGTTGTTGAAAAGGTTAAGAATGTTAGTCAAGGTCCACAGGGTCACTCTTTTCTGGATCAGTAATCTCTAGGAACTACCCTGGGAACATCTGTTGGTTTTGCATCTGTAGTTCTGTCCACATTCAGTCTGTCCACCACTCAGCATCTGCTGCTCTGTACTCCATTATTGATTCCCCTCCCCCTGAAGTTTGTTTTTGGTAACCAGAAATGCTGTGCAGCAACTCTCATCTTTTATTGATTGGATCTTTCCTTGTACCAGGAACTTTATCTTGGTCCATGCACATTTCTCTTTCTTAAACCATATAGTGTCAGTGGTGGAAGAAAGCAGGGCTGCCTCCCTTTAGTTTTACAAAAGCAAAAGTTAAACCCTCTGTTTGGTGTAAGGTTTTGCAAAAGCCCTCTATACCATGTCAAGTCACCATACCAAATATTTTCCTTTTGGAAATCAAGGTACATTTGCTTTATATGTCTAGGGCTTAATTTAGGATGTTGGTAGGAGGAAATAGACTTAGAAGGCAGGGCATAAACATGTCTGGCACCAGATCAATTCTTTTAGGTTCAGTGTTTCAAGCTTTATAATTTGAAGCACTTCAGAGTTAAATTTTGCATCAAATGTTTCAATTTAATATACTGCCACTTACATCTCTTGAATAATCTGCTTTGGGACAGGCAAGTGATAGAAGACAGCATGTAAATACTAATTAGGGTACTTTTGGTGAAAGAATCTCACAGTTAGATATAACTTGTTTTGAGGCATTAAATTAAAGTTAAGGGTCATTGGTGAATTGTTGATACATAAGCTGTGAGGCTTATAGGGTGGAATTGGGAGGTGGTGCAAATTGGTAGGGCATATATTCCAAGATCAAGTATAGCATAATTTGAGTTGGAATGATGTCAGACCACTCTTAGCTCAATAATTGGAAGTTAGGGAGAAATTTACATAGACAATAGGGAAGTGTGAAATTCTTTCTATGGACTTAATACACTCATTCTATGCTATTGGCCACCACACCTGGGGCTTATTAGGAGTCATACTATTATATAGAGTTAGATTTAAGAATAGAGAAGTGGGACTAAGAGGCATGAAGTTGCAGCTGGGCTTTGGGTAGAAAGGAAAAAAAATGGGTGGTGGGACATTGGGTATGGTAAGACTGTCCTAAACTCTGTAACATGAATGTATGTCTGTCTTCCCCATTTGGCAAGACTTCTGCGGTGTTCCTGCCTCTGTGTTGTTCGTTAATTAGATTGTAATGTCTGAAAGGGCAGGACACTATCCTGTTCTAATTAGCTTCTAGTGTAGTCTGGTGTCCACAGCGGTTGCCCACTCTTAATAGTCGATGATGATTAGTGAAGCTGAAGCTATTTTTTAAACAGGGCCCAAGGGATGCAGACAGTGATGAAAACGACAAAGGTGAAAAGAAGAACAAGGGTACGTTTGATGGAGATAAGCTAGGAGATTTGAAGGAGGAGGGTGATGTGATGGACAAGACCAATGGTTTACCAGTGCAGAATGGGATTGATGCAGACGTCAAAGATTTTAGGTTTGTATGTTTTACACTTCTGATTTTTGAATGTGGGCTATGGGTTTTTATTTGTTTTGGTTTAGTTTTATTTTGATTTTAGTCTTATCACTGCCTCCCTACCCCCCTTAAATAATTTGATCTAGGTTAGGCCATGCCACAGCATTGTAAATTAACTGGTAAGGTGGAATTCTCTAAAAGTTGTCAATGCCTGATGTGTTGCCAAAATGCTAGATTTTGCAGAATGATACCAGAAAAGATCATTTCAGTGATTCTCAAATAACAAAATCACCTGGGATAGATGGCTTGGAACTTTTCTTAAGATTCTCCCAAATCGCTATATTAAAGAGTCATGGTTTACTAATGGAAGTGTTATATCCCTCTGCTATGTTAGAGGGAAAAACAGTGGAGAACTTGCATAATATATCATTTGAGTCTCATATGCTTCTTGTAGGTGGGTCAGTTATCATTTTCCTCATTTTGAAGTACCAGAGATGCAGCTTAAATGACTTGTTCTTAATCATATCCCTTCAGTGGATGCCTCTTATCCCATCTCTGGTCATGGTTGATTTGCAGGTTTCATTTCACAATTTAATATATACAATATTAAAATAATGTATATTTGTCTTCCACAGTTGGCAAGTATTCTTTATTTATGTAGGTGACCTTTAGTTACGGTTTATAGTTTAGCCAGGTGTGGTGGCACACGGTCAATAGTCCCAGCTACTTGAGAGGCTGAGATGGGAGGATTGCTTGAGCCCAGGACTTCCAGACCAGCCTGGGCAACATAGCCAGATCCTGTCTCTTAATTAAAAAATCTATAAAAATTCTTGTTCAGTAATATACAGAGAGAATATTTAATTTTGAATAATTTTAATGTCAGTCTAAAGCTTATGTGTGTGTATGTATGTGTACACACCTACCCACACACCTATCCTGCTTATCCTAATATCTACCAAAGACAAAATTAAAATGTATTTGCATCATCATTTGTAGAACAAGTTTTGGTAATGTAATTTTTGTATCTTGCACGTGTAAGGAATTACAATCTTTGAAAGAAATTTGAGGCACAGGGTAATAAATACTACCTAAGGTCTTTTCAGATGAGTTCAGGTGGCCTCTCACCCTAAATCCAGCAGCTTGTAGCTATATTTTGTGGTATTTAACAGAGGGCAGGTGGTGGTCGTGTGGTGTGGTGTGGTGTGTTGTTTGTGTGTGTGTGGATGTGAAGAGAGAGAAGGAATATGACAATACCATTATTATGTACCAACTACAGGATTTTTAGAGATGAAGGGCATTGAATATAGCCACACACTACCCTCCCCTGTGTATAATATAATAATATATTAATCTCATTTTGGATCATATAATCTTGTAATCCTTTTATATAAGGTAATGATATATTCTGGGCTACCTAGAATAGTACTTTTTTATACTTGTGTCCCAGGATAATTGTCAGCATTGCCCTGTTTTGCTCTTAGGAGTGTCCTGGTTTAGATGATAAATTATATCCTGACATTACTTTTAAGTTTTAGAATTGTCTCCCTAGCAGGGGCATACCCTAATAAATTTATTTTGTATAACTTTTAAATGATTTGCTTCTTCTGGTTTCTTAGAAGGGGGGATAGTTTTAGCATTTGCCAGTAATACCAATAATATGTAAAAACAGTGTCATTAGGATCATTCTGAGATATGGAATTTCCCCTGAAAACTGAATTTTTCCATTGGAAAAATTTAAACTATATTTAAAGAGTAGATGTTGCTTTGGGGATATTTTGCAAGGATATTTCAGGTTGCATATTTTGCAACCTGAATTTTGGGATCTCTGTTTTCATGGATGGCATAGACATTGAGTTTTCCAGTTCATCCAGTGTTTATTAACTCTGGACTCGTTGTTAAAGGGATTATCATTAAATAGCAGTTAATGTGAATTTAAGGGGTGGGTTAGGTGGAAAAGCAAGCAATAGAAGAATCATTTTTAGAGGATATAATCCTGTAAGCACCATAAAGGATCTCTGGTTATTTTATAGAAGTCATTTTAAGTACTATTGATAATGAGTTATAGCAAGGACATTGTCCTTAAACTTGGGTTGCTGTAGTGTCCCTCCCCACTCAAAATAAGGTTTAATGCCCTTTACTTTCTCTGTTTAGCCGTACCCCTGGTAATTGCCAGAACTCTGCTAATGAAGTGGATCTTCTGGGTCCAAACCAGAATGGTTCTGAGGGTTTAGCCCAGCTGACCAGCACCAATGGTGCCAAGCCTGTGGAGGATTTCTCCAACATGGAGTCCCAGAGTGTCCCTTTGGACCCTATGGAACATGTGGGCATGGAGCCTCTTCAGTTTGATTATTCAGGCACGCAGGTACCTGTGGACTCAGCAGCAGCAACTGTGGGACTTTTTGACTACAATTCTCAACAACAGGTACTGTGTGTGTCTCTGTCACCCTCTCTACTCTCCCTCCAGCCAGCACTTTGTTCAAGTAACTAAGGAAGGGGGGATGGGGGAAGGGTGGCATTATTTTAGGCTATTCATAGCCAGCCTTTATTTACCTAGTAGTGACTTAGGTTTACAAAGCCTCTATGTCTTTCTCCTCATGAAGCTCATCCCCATGCTGAGGCAAGAGACCACCCTGCTCTGTACTTCCTTTGGCTCTACTCTTTCCCCAACACCTGGGGAATGGTGAGGTTGTGATACCTGTTATAACAGGTACATTACAACCCTCTTGGACGCTAAATTAATTTCTCTGAAGATATATGTGGTTGTGATGCTTGCAGTTTGCTTTGTTTTTAAAATAGTAAACTCTACTGTCTACCGCTGTCAGGACTATAGTGCCAGGTCATCTTATCAGTTATGTCTTTTAATTTAATGATTTTAGATTAAAAATGGTTAGAATGTGATTAGGGGAAAACACACACATGCACATGCACACTTACACACAAACCACTCAGTACTAAATCTGCTGTGAAATTACTTGGCTCTTTATTCATAAGGAAAATTTTGTATGTGTGCCCTCTGTTTTTAAAATCATAGTGTAGGACTAAATCTAGGGCTGTTTGATCCTTCTGTTTAATTTTTTTTTTTAAAGGAAAATCAGCTGTTTGGATTATAAAAAGAGGGCAGGTTGTTTCCTGGTCTTGTTAAGTACTACAAGTTCTCCCTTGTGGCAGAAGCAGTTTGATGGACTATGAATTTCTGTCATTTTCTTAGTTTCAGACTGATTCATAAACAGACTTCTAGGATTGAAAGGTTAGAATCTCATTTTAAAGTGTAGAAATTCTGTATCTATGGAGAAATTTCCTTATGGTCTTTGCAGATTAGTTATACCATGTTGTTCCTTTGGTCATTATTTCACTAGTTGATATTAAATGGCTTTTGATTGATAACCATAAATAGTTTACCAAAAGAAATCCCTTTAGGGAATGATGTGCATATTTACATAAGATTTAATTAACAAATTCTTTTTTCTAGCGAGTAAACTAAAGTGTACATTGTTCTCCCTGTAGTTTCCAGTGTGTATGTCTACCTCCCCGTAGGTATTGTTTTTTTTTTTTTTTTTTTTTTTGAGACAGAGTCTCGCTTTCTTGCCTAGGCTAGAGTGAGTGCCGTGGCGTCAGCCTAGCTCACAGCAACCTCAAACTCCTGGGCTCAAGCCATCCTCCTGCCTCAGCCTCCCAAGTAGCTGGGACTACAGGCACAAGCCACCATGCCCGGCTGATTTTTATATATATATATATTAGTTGGCCAATTAATTTCTTTCTATTTTTATGGTAGAGACGGGGTCTCGCTCAGGCTGGTTTTGAACTCCTGACCTTGAGCAATCCACCCGCCTCGGCCTCCCAGAGTGCTAGGATTACAGGCGTGAGCCACCGCGCCCGGCCAGGAATTGGTTTTTTTGTGCCTTTTCTTTATGGTCATTTTTGGTTCTTAGCTTCTGTTTCCCCAATCTAACCCTGTCCATGTGATTTGAGAAGAGTTTGTTTCAAATCTCTTAAGAACAAAAATCTAGTTTTTTCATTTAATTGTTCATTACTTTATAAATAGAGTTGGGATTCTTTTTTGATTTATTGATCTCTTGTTTCAAAATAATTTTACCAGTGTTCTTGGAGGCTGGACAGTTATTAGAACTTGAACAGAAATGTACTTCTGCATAGTCACAAATAGCTAGCATGATTATATCAAAGCAATCACTTATTCAGAAATATAAAACCAAGGATGCCTTTATCATGTATCTCATTTCAGCAGTTTTTGAAAATAAACATTATTCTGAAAGTTAATTTATTGTTGGGTTAGGGTTTTCCCTACATTATCTTGGTTACTGCAACACAGTTTTACATAGATATATCACTGTTATGTGATAGTTTTTGTTTTATTCCATGGCTTGCTTTTCTGAGTAGAGTGTTTTACACATTCTTGTACTGGGTCCCCTAGTAGCATACCTGGGGACCATTGGCCTAAGACTTGAAGTATCTCAACTTCCCTGAGGCTCATGTATAACAGCTAGTAGTTGTTAAGAAGGAAGATTTTTCTCTGGGAAATTGATGTTTGTTTTTTACATTTTATTCCTCCATCCTTTCGTACCCTTTTGCTTTTTATTTCATTTTATTCCATTTTCCATTTCTAATTTAAATCCATCTCATTCTTGAAGGTTTAACACTTTTGCCTTCTTTTCTTTTTTTTTTAAACTTAATTCCATGACAGGTTAGCCTTCCTTTCTTGATCTCCAAACCAAAAACTTATATCTGTCTCCTTTGAACTTTCTGTTACCATTAAGAAAAGGAGTTATTTTGTTCTGCCTTGTGTTGTGGTTACTTCTCTAATAGCCCTTGCTAGATTGTGAGCTCTTTGAGGGCAGGGACTGGACCGTATTCCCTCTGTGTCCTCTGCATTCATTGCTTTAGCAAACCGAATTTTCAGGGGACATTTCCCTATTCCTATTACAATATCTTAATTTATCCCCTGTATCTAATATATTTCCCAATATTAAAATTTGAAACTATCCTTTCAAGAGGTTTGGAGGCTAGTCTTTGAGGCCTACTATGTTTTCTAATATGTGTATCCTTTAGATCTAGCATACTAGTTTATTCCTCATTTATAAATATACCGTATATACCCAGGAAAGTTACTGGATATTACTGGAAAGTTACAATTATATTACTGTGTAATATCCAATCATATAATATTGCTGTATGATACCCAGGAAGTTACTTCTTGGATCAGAGCTTAACCTTTATAGTGTCACTCTTTTGCCATCTGATCAAAAGTTATGATTCCTTGCATCAGAAAACAATACAGAATTCTTTTGATACCAGATTTTGTAGATAATGTCAGTGGGATCACAGATCTGTGAGCTACATATTATAACCTTCTTTTCACATCTTTTGTCTTCATCTATAGGCAAGCATATTTTTCATGAATAGAGCAAGATTCCCTTTGTGCACCTTCAGTTGCTCTCAATTTAGTCATTGTGACTTGTTTTGCCATCTAAGTAGTGCAAGGAAGTACTCAGTGACAAGTGATGAGACCATTCCTGATGGTCCTAGGAACCCTAGAATAAGGCAGAGTGTACTCTGGTCTCCAGGAAGGAAGGCCTTGTGGCAAAGGTAGTTCTTTAGCTGTGTCTTGAAAGACTTGTTTATACACCAAGAAAATGAAAATTCTGGTGGAGGAAGTAGTAAAACTAAAGGCTTGAAATTGGAAATTAACAGATATATGTGTTCAGTAGATAATGTAGAAACGGCCAATCTGGCTGGTAGTTTAGGTTGAAGAAAAGTGAATAGTGAACAGTTAGTGTTGTGTGCCTTACCAACTTTGCTGTGCTGTCTGCATACAATGACAAGACATTTTAAAAGAGGAGTGACGTAATTATCATGGTTTAGTTTTTTTTTTTATGTGTAGTGTTAGTTTAGTAGCAGTTTTAGACATGCTCTTACCCATATCAATCAGTTGACTATTGTGTTCATCCAGGAACCTTGGGTTCTACATGAAACAGTTGTGGAATATTTGAGGAACCAAGTGCTAAACTGGTGGATTCCAAGTGCTATCAGACCAGGAGAGGGCTCGATGAGGACCAAGGTTGCATTCAACTGATTTTAAAGGACAGGTGGGATATATTTTGTTGCAGGTCAGAGAACAGAGGTATGGAGCTGAGAATGACTATGGTCCTAGGCTGATTAGAGTAAAAGGCGAAGGTAGAAGAGGATAAGGAGGCAGGTGCATTTGATAATAGAGTCCAGGTCTTAGAGGCCAGTGGGGAGCAAGGTGTAAGTTGCAGATAGTACTGATGATTGTGAGGGTTGAACTAGATATCTAGTGTGGCACATACTGTTTTGCACGTTCTGCTCTTTTCTTTTGACTTTCTTAAATAAGCAACTACAAATGGTAGAGTAGCTATATTTGTGACTTTTATGAGGGGAATCTGGTTTGGGAATTGACAAATAATTTCCTCTCTCGTCCTGTTTCCCTTCAATCAGGGCTTTGATTTAGTGTAATAAGCTGGTTTCATAAAACTTAGTATCAGCTTATAGTGAGCTAAATAACCTGGAGCAGCCTGCAAGTAGGGAAAAGGTAATTTTCAATTTAGATCATTGCAAACTTAGTTCATTGTTAATTGTGATACTTTGGGTTTTGGATAGTTCAGTTACTTGTCTGGTTAATGTTAATCATTCTGAATTTAACCCTCCTAAAGTTTATTTATAAGAGCAGGAGTTCTTAACCTTTTTTTGTGCCATGAACTCCTTCAGCAGTTAGGTGAATCCTGTGGACTGCTTCTCAGAGTAATGTTTTAAAATGTATAGTGTAAGGTGGGATTACAAAGGAAACCAATTATGTGAAAGTAGCTGTCAAGACATTTAAAAATAAACTTAATGGTATAGTTGCTTTATCATACAATGCATGAAATATAAGCAGGTGTACCAACTATCATAATGAGCATAAACAAGATTTTGAGATGTCTATAACAATTGTAACATGAAAATATATATGTGTAATTTCTGTTTGTGATAAAGTCACAGGTATATTATTAATGTTAATGTGGTTTGTTGGATACAGTCATAATTGAAGAACGTGCTAAATTTCAGGTAGATGTTAATGAAAATAAAGATGCAATATTATCTACCCAAGTACAAAGATCCTGGGTTAAAAAGCCCTAATTTAGAGTATTTTGTCAGCTTGAAATGCTCTTTGCTGTCTCTGGAGTATTCTCCCTTTTGTCTTTCCCCTCATTGTCTTGTTAATCCTGGAAAACAGTCTTGAACAGTTCATGCATAATATATATGTTCATACCATCTTGTGTCATTTGTTAGCAGTATTTTTTTAATTAAAAATACTTTTTGTAGAGACAGGGTCTTGCTATGTTGCCCAGGTTTGTCTCAAATCCTGGGCTCAAGTTGTCCTTCTGCCTTGGCCTCCCAAAGTGCTGGGATTATATGTGTGACCGTGCTCAGCCATATTCTTTTTATTTTGTTTTTTATTTTTGGGAGACAATCTCACACCATGAGACTGAGAGCGCCGTGGCGTCAGCCTAGCTCATAGCAACTTCCAACTCCCAGGCTCAAGCGATCCTCCTGCCTCAGCCTCCTAAGTAGCTGGGACTACAGGTGCACACCACTCTGCCTGGCTGATTTTTTTATTTTTAGTAGAGACTGGGCCTCCCTCTTGCTCAGAATGGTCTTGAACCTGTGAGCCACCACGCCTTGGCCATATTCATTCTTTTCTCTCTTCTCGCTCCCCTCCCCTCCCCTCCCCTCCCCTCCCCTCCCCTCCCCTCCCCTCCCCTCCCCTCCCCTCCCCTCCCCTCCCCTCCCCTCCCCTCCCCTCTTCTTCTCTTCTTCTCTTCTCCTCTTCTTCTCTTCTTCTCTTCTCTCTTCCCCCCCTCTCCTCTCCTCTCTGTTTGAGAAAGAGTCTCACTTTGTTGCCCAGGCTAGAGTGAGCTCCATGGCGTCAGCCTAGCTCACAGCAACCTCAATCTCCTGGGCTCAAGCTATCCTTCTGCCTCAGCCTCCTGAGTAGCTGGGACTACAGGCATGTGCCACCATGCCTAGCTAATTTTTTCTATATATATTAGTTGGCCAATTAATTTGTTTATATTTATAGTAGAGACGGGGTCTCACTCTTGCTCAGGCTGGTTTTGAACTCCTGACCTCGAGCATTCTGCCCGCCTCGGCCTCCCAGAGTGCTAGCATTTACAGGTGTGAACCACTGCGCCTGGCCATATTCTTTATTTTTTATAAAGAGCTATGCAATTTCCTATTTATATTTCCCTAAATATAGTTTAGAAAATTATTATTGGTTTCATTATATTATAGCTGTGTAGTGGAAACCAAAGCTGTGATTATTATCAGTATAGATAAATTACATTGTTGATGTTCTTTATTTAGAATTCAGTTTACCTAAAAATAGCCTAATGTGGCATGCTTTATAAAATTGTATACTGTTGTACTAAAACTCTCACCTGTTGAGCATGAATTTTAACAAAGAAACAGTGTTCCAAAAATGATAGTTGAAGTACTATATTCATTCCTGCAGTTGTAGTTAGATGGGAGTGGAAATTAGCATACGTTTGCTTTTAAAGTGTGGTAGTGATTAAATGTCATTTTTGTGAGGCCTTACGTGTGCAGAATTTTAATTCAGGTATTTAATGTTCTCAACTTTCTTTTAAATTTACAAATGATTATTCTTTTAGTATTGTGTATAGTTACTGACAAAGAACTGACTTTGGTTAGTAATTTGGTCAGTTGAAGCTTACCTTTATCGTTTTTTGACTTTGCTCAAATGTTATTTCTGGTAAAATTTTTCTCAAAAGATACTAATATAGTTGGTGGAGTAGTTACATTTTGTTTTTCCCTAAGACCTTAGTTAGAAATCATTTATTTTAGAATCAGATTCTTCATCTTCCAAAGAAATGTGAAGATTTTTTTAAATTTAGCATGGTTTATATGTGTCTGTTAAACCAAAAATGATTATAATCATTAGCTAATCATTACAGTTGTTCACATAACCCTGTGAAAATTGGACTTTGATCTGGAAGCTTCAAATAGTACTACCAAGCTTTCACAAATCTAATGTACTGAGAAATGACTCCAAATTCCAAATTCTTAAAATTTTATAATCCCACCATTGATATAATGGTGTTTTGAAGGGATTTTCCTCTGTTAATCCTGACAACAACTCCATGAGGTAGCGCAGCTATTTTATTTTTACACATAAGAAAATTAAGACACAGTGAAGTTTACAGACTTGCTAAAGATCATGTTGTACAAGCTATGAATATATCTATTATTTTGGTTTCTAGCTCCAACTTGTTTCCTTTGGACCTTGTACTAGAAAGAGAGAGCCCTCCTCCCCCCTTTTTTCAGCCAGAGTCTCACACTGTTGCCTGGGCTAGAGTGCCATGGTGTCAGCCTAGCTCAGAGCAACCTGAAACTTCTGGGCTCAAGCGATCCTCCTGCCTCAGACTCCTGAGTAGCTGGGACTACAGGCATGCGCCACCATGCCCGGCTAATTTTTTTAAATATATTTTTAGTTGGCCAATTAATTTCTTTCTATTTTTAGTAGAGATGGGATCTCACTTTTGCTCAGGCTGGTTTTGAACTCCTGAGCCCAAACAGTCCACCCGCCTCGGCCTCTCAGAGTGCTAGGATTACAAGTTTTGATATGTGGAGTTATCTCATCTTCAAATTCAATTATATTTATAGCCTTTTTGGGAAAGCAGTATAATGTAAAAAGTACTCATCATCAACAAAAACAAAATGGTTTTCTTCCTTCCCTGTTATCTTTGTGACCTGCTGATAGCAATTAGTGCTCCTGGTACGGTGAGGTTTTGACTCCTAACACAGACTTAGAAGAATCCTGCCCTCTGCTATTGGTGTGCTTGGGCTGCCTTGCTGGGGGCGTGGGGGGAGGAACTGTAAGGGGTGACTCACAGAAGGGGCTATGTGCGCAAGGGCACTGTTGCCATTTATCAGAAAGAATATTTCATAAAGGGCTGTTGTAAGTGCTTTATGTGTGTTAATTTTAATTCCCATAACAACTTTGTGTTACATATATCTTTATTGTGTTATTACAGAGAGGAGGAAAATGAGGCACAGAGAGATTGTCACTTGTATCAGGTCACAGAGGAAGTCAGTGGTAGCATTAATATTTGAGCCAAAGCAGCCTGGCCTTTTCAGTTTGTGCTCCTACCCCCTGTCTACTATGTATATTTCCTTAAACTGGTGAAAAGTCTGGGCTGGCAGTGTATTTTATTGGGAGGTGAAGAAGGATAGTCATTCACATTTGCTAACTTCATATTTAGGCGTTATTTCTCCAGATTCAGGAAATTGTTCAACAGTGCTTTTATGCCAACAGTTATAACAACAGTAATAATAGTAGTAGCTATCTTTTATAAGATATCAGCTGCATGTCAGTCACTGTGTTGGGTGTTTTTGGCCAAATTCCTTTCTGGAAAAAGAATCTTGTAGGGCAGTGGTCCCCAACCTTATTAGCACCAGGGACCAGTTTTATGGAAGACAATTTTTCTACAGACTGAGGTTGGGGGAGTGGGGTCACATGGATGGGGGGAGGGTGATAAGGAGCTCATGCAGTGACCAGTGGCCCATTACTTGCCATGGACTGGTACTGGGCCTCAGCCCTGGCTTTGTGGACCTCAGGTGTAGGGTTTCTTTTATATGCTTATGTAGTAAATGATATAGAAGGGAGTAAAAAAAAAAAACTCGTTAATTATGCCTTCATTATTTAGTAGAAACCTAGATGTGCCTGAAGTAGCTGATATATTCCCCCCTCATTCAGACTCTTGAACAACTTATGAATTCTACCTGGAGAATTGTGATCGACAGTGGCACGTGCATCATTATACCAACCTTTAAATAATCATCTCCCCCAACTCTTACGGTATTTTGTTTCTCAGTTACGGAGTGTTGACTTATTTTGTGAAAACCATGAAAATGTTAACAGAGCTCAGCACTTTGCCCAGCAGATGGCATTTGTGTGAGTTTTTCAGGATTCTTTGAATCCATCACTTGCCAATTATCCAATTTTGTTTTGAATACTCTGTATTTCCAGTTAATATTGTACCATTTACATAAAGAGAATGTGCCAGAATTGCTGTAATCTGTTCTATAATCAAATCTGCCTGCTGTAGATGCATAATTTACTTTGTTAAATTGTTTACTGCAGACTGTTCTCAAGAAAATACTTTTTTATTCACCATGATCACTAAAATATTAATCAGCTCTCAAACATCAGCTATATGTGGACTCTTATAGGGCTGTGTGCTTTTAGTTAAAAGTAACAGTCCTTACTTTAAAAATGTGGTAACATGATGATAACCACAAGCTAATGTTAGATGGAATGGTTACTTGTATGATATTCACACACACTGTGTATTTAATACATTTACAGATATAGCACACATATTATGAAAGTCAGATGGAATGGCATCAGACTCTTGTTTTTGGTTAAGATATCCTTAAGAGTTATATTCTGAACACACCATCTTTATTTCCCCAGCTCCATATCACAGTGCCAAACTAATAATAGGTGGTCAAAAAATGTTTGTTGAATCGAATATTTTGTTTGCAGCAGGGCAAAGAGGGATAGAAGGAAGGTAGCATAAGCAGTGTCTGAGATGATGTTAAATGCTTCAAAAGGTTTTATGCCAGGATCATTCTAGAGACCCACTGAAGAGACATTAGATATTTAGTGGAACTATGAGTTGTTTTTACAACCTTGGAAATAATTTCAAGTCAACTTTCTACAGTTTTAGTTGTTTTCTGCCTCCTGGCTGCACCTCTTGAGTGGACTGCCTCCTGTTGGTAGGCATATGGTGTGACACTGTTTTTTTTTTTTTTTTTTAAGGAAAAACTTAAATGTTAACAAAAACCACAAGGTTGTAGGTACTAAGTAGTAGTGACTGGAGTGGACATGTATTCTGATATGTTCGTCAGATTCAGTTTCTCTATTTCTTTTTAAGATTTGATATTTTATGAATGCCTATAAAGCAGTACTGTCTTTTCCCTTTTTTACCAGCATCATAACGAAGTTTTTCTTAACCTTTCAAAATATAAAACAAGTAATTTTGAAATCTGTACATAATTACTTTTGACATTAGTACTATAAAAGCAAGGACTAATTTTACTCTGGGGTTTTTTTTTTTTTTAAGTCTCACTCTGTTGCCTGGGCTAGAGTGCCATGGCGTCAGCCTAGCTCACGGCAACCTCAAACTCCTGGGCTTAAGTGATCCTTCTGCCTCAGCCTCCCCAGTAGCTGGGACTACAGGCATGCACCACCATGCCCAGCTAATATTTTCTGTATATTTTGAGTTGTCCAATTAATTTCTTTCTGTTTTTAGTAGAGACGGGGTCTTGCTCTTGCTCAGGCTGGTTTCGAACTCCTGACCTTGAGCGATCCTCCCACCTTGGCCTCCCAGAGAGCTAGGATTACAAGCGTGAGCCACTATGCCCAGCCTACTCTGGTTTTTAGAAAGAGGCATATATATAAAAAGAGAGCTAATAGGTAAAGTCAGCCAATATGTTCTCGGTATTCACTTTTTGTTATTTAAAACTAGCCTCCTGATAACATTTGAGGCATAGAGGTAGCCAGATCACAGGATAAGTCTCTCCACCACCGGGGATAACGTTAAGTCTAGTCATGACAATAATTAAGCTGAGTTGGTGGAATGACAGTATCTCCTAATGTCTGAAACAATCAGGTCTCTTTATGAGGACATCTGTAATTCAAGATCCATGGTATCTGTTATACATCATCCAGTGATGTCAGCTGAGCTATTGAAAAATCCTGTAGAAAGAGCAGGTAGGTTGAAGGTCCTGTCCAGGGAGGTTCCTTCAGTAAGTGCTTTTAGTCTGATTTCAGCAAATACTGAAGTCTTCAGTATGACTCCTTATAAGAAGGCCAATCAAGGCTATCTAAAATCAGGTTACCAGCAGCATCCCCTTTCTTTGTACCAGTACTGTTCATGCTAAAGTATAATCTCCATAAGGGCAGGGATTATGTATTGTTTTATTCACTATTGTATCCCTAGTTCCTTGCACAGTGCCTAGCAAGTATCATTTGTTTCATAATATTTGTCGAATGAATGCGTGAATGATTGACTTTATTAATGTAGAATCTTGAGACATTCTTAGTTTTAAGGCCTTTGAATTTTTTCCCTTTTCTTGGGAACTAAGAAATGTGCCAGCTATGAGCTCACAATCCAAGTTTTGTTAGTAGCAGCTATACTTGTTTTATTTTCTACATACAAAGAATAGGTATTCTAAGAGACTCTGAAAGTTGGGCAGTTGGCTCATATACTCATCAGGATAAGCCACTAGTTGAGTAGAGTATCCAATACTAATTTCCCAGGAGAGGTAGCCTAGAGGATAAAGTGAACACTTTTCATATTCTCCAACATGTGAGTAGGTGAGGATTAATTCAAAATATTTGTGGAATCTTGAAAGACTTGAAGGAAGATTTAACACTGGGAGCAATGTGGCATATCATTTTGTTTGTAGTACATTTGTCTAATTTTTAAGTGTGTCTTGGATCAGGCAGGACCTGTTGATAACTATTAGGGCTTTTGCATATAAATATGTATGCGTGTGGTTCAGGGGACATGTCACTTGTGAAACGTTCAGCCCATGGGAACTTGGTGCACAATTGAGGTAAAGAGAGGGAAAACAGAACTATGAAGCATTGTGATCCCATGGGAATGCAGGAGAGTATGAGAACACTAATTTTTGTTAAAGTATCATGCCTAAACAAGAGTTTATTGAAATTTTTAGTCAGACAGGTTTTAACGTTATTTCAGGAGACAGTTTTCCTAACCACACTATGTCTTTCCTCTTACCTCAGCTGTTCCAAAGACCTAACGCGCTTGCTGTCCAGCAGTTGACAGCTGCCCAGCAGCAGCAGTATGCACTAGCAGCTGCTCACCAGCCGCATATTGGTAAGTCCTTAAACCTGTAGCTCTTCTGTTATAGGTGTGGCCACTGTTTTAGGCTAACTGGATGCTGTGAAACCCAGTAATTTAGACCAGTTATAAAAGTCCAGAAATGCCCTCTGCCTCTTGTCCAGTTGTCTCTAGTTGACATTCTTTATTTTTGACATACCGTCTAGACCTGAGCTCATATAATTTCCTTAGTATTCAGCCATTGACCTACCTCAGCTGTTTCAAAATTTAAAGTATTTACTACATATAGTAGTAACTAACAGCTCTTTGGGTAAGATTTGGATGAAATTGATGAAATAATTTGGGGTTGTATAGACTTAATACATCAACTTCTCATCTTACAATGAGCAAGTAGTACCTATAAATCTATTTTCCAAGCAGTATGCATTGAAAAATCTAAAAAGTGTTCACATATAATTACTGGATTTTAAGTAACTTTGCTCTTTTGCTGTAGCTGTTGTTAAAGTTTTGACAGATATTTTACTCTTCTGCCTGGACCTTTCTCCCCTGGACCTTCTTAAGGTCTCTTTGAAAAAAAGTGTATTAAGTATAAACAAGTGGAAGTAGAATTTTTTTTTTTTTCTTTTTTAATGTGCTGAAATGGCATGATTGAGTAGAAAGGAGATTGCCAGTCTTGGAAGTGGTATGCTGTGGAAGAAAAAACTTGCTTCCAACCTAGATAAATTAAGGCCAAGCATAATGGCCTTTGCCTGGGTGTAATATTGTATAGTTGTAGATGGTAGTCTGTAAATACTCATACATTTTATTGGAGGAAAACTGTTTGTAAAATGTTTTAAATGGTAATAAATAACTTCTCTTCATCCCAATTTGCAAAAATCATTTAAATTGATCGATTTTAGCCTGTTATAATTTTAGTCTTTTAGAAGTTGTACTGAATTTAAAACTGTATAAACAGTTTTAGTTTAAGTATTTCTTGACTAGTCATTAAAAAAAAGACTATGCATAAATTTCACCATAATCTTTAGTATAGGGATTATTTATCTTTTTAAAATTATTCTTTGTTCTCAACCTATCCTATCTTCTCTTTTCTTTTTTTCCTCATCTACAGTTTGGAATAAATAGTTAAATTGTATAGGTATTCGGTAGGGCTGCAGTTTTAGTCAAATTTGTTTTTACTGACAGGTATGTTTTCAGCAGGTTTAGCTCCCGCTGCGTTTGTCCCCAATCCATACATCATCAGCGCTGCTCCCCCAGGGACGGACCCCTACACAGCTGGATTGGCTGCAGCAGCGACACTAGGTGAGACATTTCTGCTGCATGAGGGATTTCTCACCTGCTAAAAAGTTATTTGAGATGGGCATGCATTCTTTATACTCTTTCCCAAATCCATGTTTCCAGTGGAGATTTCTGCTGAGTGGATATAGTACTAGAGTGGATGTCTCTCCTTAGCTGTAACACAGGCCTCTTCAGATTTGAACATGTTCAAAGGCAAATTAGTCACCTGTCCCTTGCACGTAGGTATTTTCGATCCGTGGAGCCACTAGTTGCTCATTTATATTTTGGAAATTTCTCCTCTTGCCCAGGTCTCCTACTAACTGTAGTAGTCTACTATAGTTCAGGTTCTTATGCTGGTGTTCCTAACATATTTCTGATTTCCTTGCCTCTTTCCCCTCCTCCACCCTTCTAAATTGTTTAAGAAAATGATTTCAAACACAGATCTTATTACCCTTTCACCCTTCTGCTTAAATCCCTTGTTAGTTTCTCTTTTTTCCATTCTAATGATGTCATACTTCCATTGTTATCAAACATGGCTGATCATTACAACCTACTTGGGGGGTGGTGTGCTGTTTCTTGGAATTAGCAGTTTTAAGTAGCTGCCAGGTAATTCTAAGGTTTTAGCTAGGGTTGGGACCCACTATACATAGGGGTCTCTCTCTCCATCACTCATAGAGGTCTGTATATATGCACCACTGTATTCCCTTCCTAATTGACTACTGTGTGCTCGCAGTATACATTGTAGCAATACTGATCTGATTTTAGTTTGCTGCAGATACTGCATTGGTTTAGTCCTTTGTTTTTGGACACGATGGTCTCCTTTGTCTTCTGTGGTAAACCCTTTTTCCCATTGTTTGCCTGTGATGCTCCTTAGCTGGCTTTGTCACCTAGGAAGACTTCCTTGCTAACTATTTGGTATTGTTTTGCTATCACTAATCACAGTGTTGTTTTTATTTGCTTTTGGATGTATACATGACTTTTTTTTCTTCCTCTTTGAGACCGAATCTTTCAAGGCAGGCACGTTTGTTACTTGATTCTGTGTGGCATAGTTGCTGTCACCATAGTGGGGCCATAAATGTATGGGGAATTGAATTCAACAATAGGACAAAAAAAAAGTCTTTCAATGTAAATATTCTTTGGGGGCAGATCCCAGCAAGTCATGCTAATCATGACTAAATATTTCTATGAGATTTCACTTATTATATAGCCTATAGTTTGCAATTATGACCTCAAATTCAGCATAGCATTTCTTAGATATTTAGAATTATTTACATTTTGGCATTGTTGTGGTAGGAACATATTTAATATAGGTTCCTCTCCCCCTGCCCTGACTCACCTCTCCGTCTTTGGGAAAATAGAAAGCTCTTCCTAGGAG
Source organism: Microcebus murinus (assembly GCF_040939455.1). Classification (NCBI taxonomy): domain Eukaryota; kingdom Metazoa; phylum Chordata; class Mammalia; order Primates; family Cheirogaleidae; genus Microcebus; species Microcebus murinus. Next base: position 21,599,452 of record NC_134105.1, on the reverse strand, counting down.
AATGATCTCCGCTAACCACCATTAATATTTATTGAACACTTAACTATTTGTCAGGCTTTGTCCCAGGTGCTTTTCTTTTCACATTTGTTGTCAAATGATGAATTTATAGATTAGACATTTGGAGCTCAGATAGCTGTCTTATTTGAGCTCACACAATTTAAATATTGTAGAGTTGAGACGTGAACCAGATTTAACTGCAGCACCCATGCATGCACTACACACTACATTATATAGAATGCCTATCTTATCTTGAATTGTCGTTTTCTGTACTTTGTTTAGAAGTCCTTCCCTCTACTAACTTAATATATGTTACTTGAAACAAAGAACTGGTGTTAGGGATGACACATTTGCCATCACTGAGATGATAGTTTGGTATTGAGAATCTTGGTTTTTGTACACATCAGCTGAGCTAGACTGAAAATGACTCAAGTGCTTTCACACATGACACGAAATGTTAACTACCCAAACTGTGGCTCTGTGTATTTTTGTAGGGTGTTAATCACATAGGAATTGAAGCAGGCATCCTTATGAACCAAGCTCAGTTGATCACCCTGGGGTGTTTTTCTAAATTCAATCTTAGGTCCAGGTGACCAGGCTAAAGTAGTAGATATGTCAGTTGAGGAAATTTAAAGTAATATAAATGTTTATAGTAGTAGTAGCCTGTGCCCAGTAGAGGTTCTCTTTGTTGGCTTTTGGGGGAGCCTTTGGGGACTGTCAGTGTAGGTTGCAACCCATCTTTTCAAGGTAGGTATGGCCACACTCCTAACACTTATTACAGGTTGAACATCCCTAATCTGAAAACCCAAAGTATGAAATGCTCCAAAATCTGAAACTTTTTGAGCACAAAAATGATGCCACAAATGGAAAATTTCACACTTGACCTCATGTGATGCATCAAGTGCTAAACCTCGTATGATGGCAAGTGCCCACCATGCAATTTATATAGTGTCCCCAAGGGAAAAGATACAGTTGCCCTCAGGCTAAGGTGTATATAAAACATAGATGAATTTGGTGTTTAGACTTGGGTCCCTTCCCCAACTTATTTTTATATATGTGCAAGTATTCCAAAATCTGAAAACACTTCTTGTCCCAAGATTTTCAGATAAAGGATACTCAACCTGTATACCTGTTTTACTCAACAAGTCAAGGTGTTACATTTTTTGTGTTTTTTTGGTGTGTTTAACTTTGACTTAAATTTAAAATTTTCAAAAATCAATGTCTGAATGTAGATGGGGTGAATGACTTTTGTGGCTTTAGTAATAGGAAAATTAGACCTCTTTGAAATTGAGCATTTGAGGGTTCAGTTGAGTATCTGGGTTTTGTTGTCAGAATTCAGATAGATTTTTTATGTTTCTGGAGTTACTGAAGCACCGGATTCCAGTACCTATTAATCACCTCAGGTGCCATTCTTACCATTGAAAACAGGATACATCTGAACCTTTTCTGTTCCATCACTTTAAACACACAAACCCTACATTTGTTTCCCTTCTAGCAACAATTTGTGTCTATATCTATCTTATATCCTTTCTTTCTCAGGGGGAAACCTTGCATTTTTCCCAGGCTAATTCCTCCATCTGTTCTTTAGTCCAACTCCTTACAACTTCTGTCAGCTATTCTCCCTTCAAGTATCTTTAACAGGCTTCTTCCTCTAGGCCTAGAGTATATTACTGACTTTAGATGACTTTGTCATAAGGATCTTATATTAACATTTTCTATTTTAAAAAAAGAGAATTAATGATTAGCCAGCATTAGCATATATTACTAAGTTAATGTTTTATAGTAGGATCTGCTGAGCCAGGTGTATGTAGTCTTTGGGAGCCCTGGGATGATTCCTAATAGTCTAAACTTTCTTTTCCTTTCTCCTACTATTTTCAGGCCCAGCTGTGGTCCCTCACCAGTATTATGGAGTTACTCCCTGGGGAGTCTACCCTGCCAGTCTTTTCCAGCAGCAAGCTGCGGCAGCCGCTGCAGCAACTAATTCTGCTAATCAACAGACCACCCCACAGGCTCAACAAGGACAGCAGCAGGTAAATGCAAACAAAATCTACCCCATCTATGTGTGAATTTTGGACATGGTATATAATTACTAGGTGATACTTGTTGCTAGTAGAAAAACATCATGAATGTGGGAGTTCTCTCTTGTGTGTGTGTGTGTATATCTCAGTTCAGGCTCAGATTTAACCCTGCTTATGGAATACCTTTTACATGTCAGGCACTTAGTGTAACTATGTGGGGTAATGATGCTAATTCAATTTATATATGAGAAAACTGCTTAGAAGGTTGTCCAATTAGGGTTACACAGCTAGCAGGTGACAAAGTCTTCATACTGATTTTGTTTTATCATACTGTAGTTGCCTGCTAGGCACCATTTTCAGACCACTTCAGAGTTTTGCAAGTGGCTTGCCACCAAAGGAGAGGTACTAGTTTTTTAGACTACTTATTCACGGTACCTATTGGATTGGATACAAATTTTAAACCTGTCATATCTGCAATAGTTTTTTTTTTTTTTTTGAGGCAGAGTCTCCCTTTGTTGCCCAGGCTAGAGTGAGTGCCGTGGCGTCAACCTGGCTCACAGCAACCTCAATCTCCGGGGCTCAGCGATCCTACTGCCTCAGCCTCCTGAGTAGCTGGGACTACAGGCATGCGCCACCATGCCCGGCTAATTTTTTGTATATATATTTTTAGTTGGTCAATTAATTTATTTCTATTTTTGGTAGAGACGGGGTCTCGCTCAGGCTGGTTTCGAACTCCTGACCTCGAGCAATCCGCCCGCCTCGGCCTCCCAAAGTGCTAGGATTACAGGCGTGAGCCACCGCGCCCGGCCTCTGCAATAGTTTTTTAATTGAGTTGGGAAAGGATAGTAAATAGTAAAACTACATATATCCTTTTTTTTTTTTAAGACATTTTTCCTGATTATTAGAATAACACCTCTTTATTGCTAGAAATTGTAGTGAAATGGAAACACTCAGAAAAAATACCACCCTAAAATCGTACATCAGAAAACCAATATTAGTATGTTTGGTATCAGTTATTCCAGCCTTATTATTTAATTCATTACAAAACTGGGATACTTCTGTGCACATGGTTTTTCATTCTGATTTCATACTTCACCATATCATTTAGTGTTGTTTTTAATTTACTAGGTACATTTAACATTTACTAGGTACATATAACAAACATATTATATTTGGTTATATTTGATATTTCAGTTAGCAATAATTTAGTGTTATAAATGAGAGTGTAGCCGGGCCTGGTGGCTCATGCCTGTAATCCTAGCACTGGGAGGCCGAGCCGGGAAGATCACTCAAGGTCAGAAGTTTGAAACCAGCCTGAGCAAGAGCAAGACCCCGTCTCTACTAAAAATAGAAAGAAATTAACTGGCCAACTAAAAAAATATATAGAAAAAATTAGCCGGGCATGGTGGCGCATGTCTGTAGTCCCAGCTACTCGGGAGGCTGAGGCAGCAGGATTGCTTGAGCCCAGGAGTTGAGGTTGCTGTGAGCTAGGCTGATGCCATGGCACTCTAGCCCGGACAATAGAGTGAGACTCTGTCAAAAATAAAATGAATGAGAGTGATTAATGCCCTTTGTATAAGTCTATGACTCTTTCCTTGAAATAAATTCCTGGTAATGAAATTTTCCTGGAGCAAATGAAATGAACATTTAGGCTTTTGCTACACATTGTCAAATAAAAGCTGTCTTTTGAGGTAAAACACCATGTTCATATGTTTGCATATGATCCAAACAAGAATTTTTTGCTTTTGAGAGTATATGTGTAGTTTTTTAGATTCTATATAGTTATAGGAAAAACACAGGTCCTAATAGTTTTTTGGAAACTATTAAATGATTTTCTTGCCAACAGATGCAATTCTTGTACTGTATATGTAAGGAAATTCAGTAAATAATTTGTTAGAATGAGTGCTCTTTATTAAGTAAATTTCTTAATATCTGCTCTTTGTGGATAAGTCTATATTTCTTTGTGTGATGAACTTTTGTTTAAATGGTTGCCAAGTCATTGTGGATTTGGAAGACTGAATTAATTGCTGTGTTTTAAAATTAGCTCTAACACAGTGAACAAGAATAATAGCAATAACTACTATTTATTGAAAGCTTTTTGTGTAAAGCTTAGTGATCTACATATAATTTCTATTCCTTTTTCCAATTCTGATAAATAGATACATAACTTCTCCTTTTATGATTGAAGAAATGGAATTTGTATGCCCCGGGTCACACTAATAATAAGTTGTTAAGAATTGAACATAAGGCTCTATCTTCACAACTTGTGTTCTGACCTTATTGTGATGTCTGGTGTTAAAGAAAATTTGAGATCTGGTCTTTCTTCTAACATTAACAGGTTACAGCTAGGGCAAGTTGTATGACTTCTCCAATGCATATTCCTTTGTTATAAAATGGACATGAAAAGCATTTGTTTATTAGAGTTTTCTGTCATCCGTAGTGAAAGTTTTTAGCATTTGTTTTGAGATAAGGATTCTGTTGTGCAGGCTGTAGTGCAATGGCACAATCACAGCTTATAGCAGTCTCTAACTCCAGGGCTCAAGTGATCCTCCTGGTTCAGTCTCCTGAGTAGCTAGAACTGCAGACACACATTACCATGCCTGGCTATTTTTTTTTTTTTTTTAAATATAGAGCCAGGGCCTCACTGTGTTGCCCAGGCTGAGCTCCAACTCCCGGCCTCAAATGATCTTTCTGCCTTGGTTTCCCAAAGTGCTGGGATTACTGGCATGAACCCCTGTGGCTGGCTAGCATTAGTTTTTAATAAGCAGCCATTGTTTTGTGGGTTGTTTTGTCTTTGTTTTGTTTTGTCTTGTCTTTTTTTTTTTTTTGAGACAGAGTCTCACTTTGTTGTCCAGGCTAGAGTGAGTGCCGTGGCGTCAGCCTAGCTCACAGCAACCTCAAACTCCTGGGCTTGAGTGATCCTTCTGCCTCAGCCTCCCGAGTAGCTGGGACTACAGGCATGCGCCACCATGCCCGGCTAATTTTTTACATATATATATCAGTTGGCCAATTAATTTCTTTCTATTTATAGTAGAGACGGGGTCTCGCTCTTGCTCAGGCTGGTTTTGAACTCCTGACCTTGAGCAATCCGCCCGCCTCGGCCTCCCAAGAGCTAGGATTACAGGCGTGAGCCACAGCGCCCGGCCTGTTTTGTCTTGTCTTGCCAGTTTCTGATTTCAGTATGATTTTCTTGCTGAACTCCTATGTCATAGTAATTAAAATGAGAGACTCTTGATACACTTTAATTTTGGTCTTTAGATTTTATCAGGAACTGTATGTTGTCTTCACAAGCCAATCATTGTAATTCTCATTGCTGGAACTTAAAGGGGAGTCATTGACATTCTAGCCATTCCATCTTCTGATTTCTTTTTCATCCTTGTTTAAGGTTCCTTTGATACTTGATAATTTTTTTTTCTTCTTCTGTGTTTTTAAAATTAAAAAATTTTTTTTCTTCTGTAAATGTTTAAAAATTTTGTTAAAGTCCTCAGCATTTGATTGAACTCTAACAAAGGTGGGAGACTTGGTGGGGATTTGGTGTTGGATATTGCATTTTGAAAAGGAGGAGTTTAGGATGGCCTCTGAACTTTCTAGTTTTAAGGAGATTGCCAGTGAATGTTCTAGGGAACATAAAGGAGAACCACTAAGAAGGATGAATGGTTATTAATTAGAATATCTCCATTGAGCAGCTTATAGTATATAAGCTTATACTTGCTTATAGTATATTGGTTGCTTTTAAATGTTGTACATTTTAATCAGTACCTTTGAATAGAAATTTGAATTTGCAGTTCATGCATTGTTAAGATAGGCAGTAAACTGACTCCTAGCATAGTGTTTTATGAATTCAGTCAGTTTTAGAGATTTGATGTTACTTGTGAAATTTTATATATTTTCATAAAAGCCATAGACTTGATAGCTATTGATGAAATTAAAATATATGAACATTGGCAGATGACTTACGAACTTTGATTTATAGTTAAGGGTACTGCATAGATTTTTAGAGCGTAGACTAAAAGCTAATGCATGTTGCTTTCCTTCCTTGTTAAAACAAGACTCATTAGTAGTCTTGACTACCTCTTGCTTGAGGCACTTTGTTTACTCCTCCTCCCCTGCCCTTTCATACAACTCCTATCCAAACGTAAAACCTACTTCTTTATTCCCTGTGAAAGCAATGCTTCTGTTGTTTATTTTAATTCTTAAGCAGTTTGAACTATTAGTATTTGCCATATCTCTGTACATACTGTTCCTCTGTACATACTATTCCTAGAGTGATCTCTTCTGGATTATTGTGTAGGTATCTTCTAAATCTTGGCCTACTCACTGATGCAGTCCTCCTTTTATACTTCCATATATGTAGTTTGAAACTTTTTTTTTTTGAGACAGAGTCTCACTCTGTCACCCTGGGTAGAGTGCAATGGCGTCATCAAAACTCCCTGCAACCTCAAACTCCTAGGCTCAAGTGATTCTTCTGCCTCAGGCTCCCAAATAGCTGGGACTACAGGTGCCTGCCACCAGTCTCAGCTAATGTTTTTTTTCCTATTTTTGATAGAGACAGGGCCTCACTCTTGCTCAGGCTGTTCTTGAACTCCTGACCTCAAGGTGTCCTCCTACGTTGGCCCCCCCATAGTGTTAGGATTACAGGCATGAGCCACCGAGCCCAGCCTGAAGTTGGTTAGGTTCTTTAGGTCATAAACAGAAATCAATTGCATAATATTTTGATAATAATAGTTATCATCTGTTGGTTATTGGTTATCTACTAGGTGTCAGGCTTTGTGCCTTAAAGACATATTTCAAGTATTTCTGACAAATCTGCAAGATCACTTGTTGATTCTCACTATTAACAGATAAAGAAATAAGAGACTCCAGTTAATTTAAGTGTCCACACATCTCTTCTTGCCAGTACCTTGTTTCCCCGAAAATAAGACAGGGTCTATATTAGTTTTCCTCAAGAAGACACCCTAGGGCTTATTTTCAGGGGATGTGTTATTTTTTTTTTTAAGTACAGTACAACAGTCTACATTTATTCAAATATAGTTAAGTCGTCTTGTTGGACATCATCATAACTCTCCAAACCCCGAATTCCATCCTGAATTTCTTGCAACTCTATTTCCTTTATAACCATTGGCTGGGACCTGAAGGGGGAGCCGACCTTGTTGGTGGGGCTGCCTGCACCTTTCCGGTCACCTCTGGGAGAGTAGCTGTCACGATGGGGCAGCTTGTCTTTTTTACTGCTCCACGACGAAACACATGGGCTGTGCAGATATGCTGCGTAGCCTCGCCCATCACTAGGTCTTATTTTCGGGCTAGGGCTTATATTGTGCAAATGCTTAGAAATCCTGTTAGGGCCTATTTTATGGGTAGGTCTCATTTTTGAGGAAACATGGTATGAACAGTGTTCAGTTTATACTCATTTAATAAATATTTAATTGATTATTAGTGTTATTTTCTCTTTTTTGTTTTTTACTAGTAGTTCCAAGAATAATCTGTACCCATGTTCTTGACCGTGCCTAACTTATAAATAGCAGAGTGAAATTGAAAGTGATCTGATAAGAACTTTGTACTTGAAAATATTGCAAAAACATCTCATTAGAAACTTCAGTAATTTTAGCCTTGGTCTGTGGTTTTTGCATTTTTGCTGGCTGGAGTTTATAGATCTTGTGAAAAAGATTCTTCAGATCATTTGGAATAATAATAATGATTATTAGCATCTCCATATCTATGTTTCAGTAATAAAAAATAGGTAGTGGCACAATTGGTATTCTGCAATGAACTTGACTAATAATCATCTCCATTTAGATGAGCCTCTTTCTAGAATTTATGAAAGGAGAAATAGAAACAGGTCAGAAGCCTGCTAAATCAAATCTGTTGAGCTTATTTGGGCCCTGATAAATAGGAATAGTGTTAAAGAATAGAGAAAATGTTCTTATATTCCATTTTGTGTGTATTTGTATGTTTAAGACACGATTATATTTAATAACTTAAATATGTGGGTAAATTAGCCCAGTTCATCTTATTTGAACCCCTCCCCCATCATAGCCTTCATTTCTTCACTTTTTGTAAGAGACATTACATAGTGTTTATTATCTGCCTTATTTATTAGAATGAAAGCTTCATGAGGGCTGGGGCTTTGTCTTGTTCACTGCTCTGTTCCACCTGCCCATCTATCAAATGGTAGGCACTAAATATTTAATAACACTACCTCTTACTGTGTGCTTAATATGTGCCAGACATCATGATAGATCTTCTGATTTAATCTTTTTTTTTTTTTTTTTTTTTTTTTGAGACAGAGTCTCGCTTTGTTGTCCAGGCTAGAGTGAGTGCCGTGGCATCAGCCTAGCTCACAGCAACCTCAAACTCCTGGGCTTGAGTGATCCTTCTGCCTCAGCCTCCCGAGTAGCTGGGACTACAGGCATGCGCCACCATGCCCGGCTAATTTTATATATATATATATCAGTTGGCCAATTAATTTCTTTCTATTTATAGTAGAGACGGGGTCTCGCTCTTGCTCAGGCTGGTTTTGAACTCCTGACCTTGAGCAATCCGCCCGCCTCGGCCTCCCAAGAGCTAGGATTACAGGTGTGAGCCACAGCGCCCGGCCTGATTTAATCTTTTAACATAATCTTCACAATAACTTTATGAGTAAAGTGAGGTAAAATATATGATAAATGAATCATCACTTTTATATGCTTTTTGGTGCTTGCTTATAAAGGTAATATGTTTAAGCTAAAAATGGTAGAATGAAATTTTGCTGTATGAAATGTTACTAATTGAATTTCTGTCCTAGCAATCATGCCATATAAAACCATTATAGTGAAAATGTTTTACAACTATGAATTTTTTTATTTTTTGTGTTTCTTACATAGTCCAAGTCATAGAAATTTATACAATTAGTCATTTTTAAAAGTCGACCCAACTTGAGCACGTGGTAGGTCTTAGATACTTCCACTAAGGAGAAAGTAGTTGATATATTTCTATCTCCCTTTCCTAGGTTCTCCGTGGAGGAGCCAGTCAGCGCCCTTTGACTCCAAATCAGAACCAGCAGGGACAGCAAACAGATCCACTAGTGGCAGCTGCAGCAGTGAATTCTGCGCTTGCGTTTGGACAAGGTCTGGCTGCAGGCATGCCAGGTGAGATTGCAATGTTGTTCCTTATATTTTGCAGAGGGTAGAAGTCTTCATGTTTGGGGTAATAAGAGGAGAATGGATAGTGCTTTTTATCTCGTTTGGGCTTGTCATGATTTGGGGACTGGCAAGGATGATATACACTTGCCCTCACTTAGACCATAGTTTGTTGATGAGAGAATTGTTCTGAACCAGTCTCAAGTCTTCATTTGTTGGATATATGTGAATGTTCATGTAGCTTGGAATATGTGGTTTTGCCATGGCTGTGATCTATTTTCTTCCTCTGGGTTAGTGACAGATGGAGTGGCCAGCTACTTTTGTATCACTCTAAGGCTTAGTTTTTATGCGCTATTTTTGAACAGCATGGTTAGGAAGAAATTGCTGGTATTCCTTGAATATAAGGGTCATCCCTTTCATTTCTAGGATTTCTCCCAAACCAAGTCAAGTTCCTTTTTAGCTGTCTACCTCTGAAATACATGTCTGTATAAATACATCTTGAATATATGTTGTTCTTGGTTCATTGCCATCTGATTCTGTGCTTTGTATGGGATTGGATGTAGTTTGATGTTCTTCATTTGAAATAGATCCTTGCGAGATCTTTGCTTAATTTTATTGATCTTTATTAACTGGAGCATAGGCAGATTAGTCCATTTATGAATTCATTGAATAACTTGCTTCATTTGTTTTGTTATTACTAAGCATTATGCCTTATTAGGAAATCACCTGCAGTTTCTCATATGGCTCAAACTAGGATTTGGGGATTCCATCTCATATAATATTAACAGAGCCTTTTAACTGAAGCCTGTTTAGGTTTTTCATGCTGACTTGCAGGATCTTTGTGCTTATATTATTATGTGGTATGGAAGTACTATGAATTTTGCAATCATTTGTAGCCTCTGTTATTTGTTTAGTCGAGAAAACAGAAAAATTATCAGTGTATGATTGTGAGTGATAACCTTGCCTAGGAGTTTGAAGAGCACAGAAGTATTCCCTGTCCCACCAAATTACCTTTCTTAGACTAGCAGGTGATAAATAATACTACCCTTTACTATGTATTTAATATATGCCAGAAATCATGCTGGATCCTTCACACTTACCTTTTAATCCTCACAAGAACTTTATGAGGCAGGTGGTAATGTTATTATCCTTATTTTACAGATAACAAAATGGATGCCCAGAGATTCAGGTCATTCAACTATTTATGTGACGGAGCAGGATGTAAATCTAGGTCTATCTGATCCCAAAGCTGAATTTGTTGTTATTTGCAATATTCTGGTGCCCAGGAGACATTTGCTTGTTTCATATATATGTTGGCTTGATTTTCCTAGGTTATCCAGTCTTGGCTCCTGCTGCTTACTATGACCAAACTGGTGCCCTTGTGGTGAATGCAGGAGCAAGAAATGGTCTTGGAGCTCCCGTTCGACTTGTAGCTCCTGCCCCAGTCATCATTAGTTCCTCAGCTGCACAAGCAGGTAAGCTTACGTCTTAGTGGACTCCTGTCATAGCTAAAAGAGGTGATTGATGATGTTCTAACAGTATGTTGAAATATGCTTTACTTGTCAATTCTCAGTATGGCAGTGCTATTCTATAATATTTCAAAGATATATCAGAAGCAGTAAATGACCTTGGTGGATTCTGATTTTTCTTGAGGGACATGTACCATTTGGTTAGAAGCCAGGCTTTGCTGTATTGAGAACATAGGAAGTTGGATTACTCACACAAAATGGCTCTGTTGGCAAAAGTCCAAGGCTAATTTTACAGAAATCCAAGTCATTATTATAAGATAATTTGGGGGTGGAGGGCTGTTTTTTTGGTATAGGGGCAGGGGGTGGAGTAAGTGGGAAAGAACAGTGAGAAGTGCTCAGAGCAGTACATGATTGGGGGAGTAATATATATATATATATATATATATATATATATATATATTTTTTACTTTAAGCTTTATATGATGGGTTTTTTTGTTTATTGTTTTTAATTAGGAATAATAGCGGGAACATTTAGAAGAGAGCAGTATGCTAAAATAGGAATTTGAGCAACTTTAGAATATGGATTACATGGTTCTGGGGAACAAAAACCTCAATATAGATATTTATGGAATTTGAAATTTTAGGAAGCATTTGTATTTAGTGGCTATGTTTGATGTTCTTTTAAACTGAAGACTCTTAGAAGCTGCCAGCATACTGAGTGTGGTCCAGTAGTATGTTGACTTCAAATTGAAAGTAGAATAGAAAGTAGAAGCTTCACATGCAGGGATCAAAGCAGATCTGTATAGTTTTTTTTTTTTTTTTTACAAGGTTTATGTCTGTTTTGAAAAGATAGGCAGCGTTAAAAGAGTTTTTAAAAAAGGATAAAAATTTAGCTTGGAAATGTGGCCAATCCCTTTCACAAACAGTTTGCTTTCTTTTTCATAGCTGTTGCAGCAGCCGCAGCTTCAGCAAATGGAGCAGCCGGTGGTCTTGCTGGAACAACAAATGGAGCATTTCGCCCTTTAGGAACCCAGCAGCCTCAGCCTCAGCCCCAGCAGCAGCCCAGTAACAACCTGGCATCCAGTTCTTTTTATGGCAACAACTCTCTGAACAGCAATTCACAGAGCAGCTCCCTCTTCTCCCAGGGCTCTGCCCAACCTGCCAACACATCCTTGGGATTTGGAAGTAGCAGTTCTCTCGGCGCCACCCTGGGATCAGCCCTTGGAGGGTTTGGAACAGCAGGTAGAAATCAGACTGATGTGCTGTTAAAACCAAATTTTAATTATTTTTACAATCTTCTTGGAATACTGACAATGCATGGAACCCTGGACAGATACCCTGGACAGGCAGAGCTGCACTAAGCTCCATGGGAATCCAGCCATCCCACATAATCTTTGAGATGATGGACTATTGAAATCCAGTTATATAGTTGGAACCTATTTCAGGTCCATGCTTATGTTGCTTTATATTCACATAGTCAATTTGTTTCCGCGATTTGAAAAGCAGGGAAGATTTTTGCATTAATTGGAAGAATGTGGAGGGAACTGTAGAAATATGAATATTAAAAAGTGAGGGAGGAGGACTTACCAAAGATCACAGGGCTGAGGACTCCACGACTGAGACTGAACTGAGTGCTTGGCCTGCAGGCCTTAAAGAATCAAAAGTTTTCTCCAGTCTTTTGAGCAGAATTAAGGTGGAAAATTGGGAGGAAGGATATTAGAACAGGATATTTTTAATGTTTTGATCGAAGAAAAAAAGCAGGGATATAGTAAGGTGTACAATGGGATACTTATACAGATTGTAAGACAGTGTGATCCCCAAACAGAAGGGCATGTTTGTAAGAAAGTTTCTTAATTGGAATTGGGGGTAGTAGTAATTCTTGATTGAACCCACTGAGAAAACAGGCTTTCATATATAAAAGTCGAGTGTAGTGGGGCAGCACCCCATTTATAAATCTTTTTTTCTGTATTCCATTTTTCTACTAGAACCTTTTTGGTTGATGAAAGGCATTCTTTCTAGTCCGTTTTCTTTCACCTTTTTCATAGCTCATGTGGCCGTCAGAGCTTTTTAACCCTCCCCATCCCATAATATATGACATCAGAGAAAGGTAAATTTGGCATACGTGTGATGGTTTGAACCAAAGTTTCATGTTTACCTGAGCCATGTCCTCTTTATTACTTTATCTGCCCCTAGAACTGCTACATTAACAGTTAGGCTGTCTCTGCTGACAAATTTGCAGTGGTAAGGAGTCTGGATCAAGTGTTAGGAACAGGTCACTGGGCTTGTTCTTCGAAGAACAGGCCTGTTCTTATCTGCATTGTTTTAATTCCATTTTAGTTGCAAACTCCAACACTGGCAGTGGCTCCCGCCGTGACTCCCTGACTGGCAGCAGTGACCTTTATAAGAGGACATCGAGCAGCTTGACCCCCATTGGACACAGTTTTTATAACGGCCTTAGCTTTTCCTCCTCTCCTGGACCCGTGGGCATGCCTCTCCCTAGTCAGGGACCAGGACATTCACAGACACCACCTCCTTCCCTCTCTTCACATGGATCCTCTTCAAGCTTAAACCTGGGTAAGAACCATTACTCTAACACCACCTTGAACTCTAGAAATCTTTTGCCACCAATGACATTACAAGTACTCTGCATAAGCAAAGGACAATCCCTTTATCCTAGAAGTGTCCTGGGTGTTCTGTGCCTTTCATAAATACCTCATATTATTCAGGTTGTACCTATAGATAGTATAGCAGTATAACAGTTTTGCATTTATTAGTGTTTGGGTACATTCCCTGTATTTTCACTTCAGCTTTAGTATGAACATTTTATGCTTTGGCTACTTGTGTCTTTCATTATAAACACAGTACAGGTTCATTTCAGTGAAGCTGGAAAACACAGAGACAAAAAATTTATTCACCCAGTACAACCACCTAAAATATCCCCATAATTAATATTTTACCTTATTTCTTTTTGGATTTTCCCTTCCCCTGTGTATACACTTAATATCTTGTTTTTTTCACATAAAACATTTTATTTAAAAGTTTTTGCCATATTCTAAAAAATTTGTAAATAAAAACTCTTAAATCACACAGTATGCTAATGAGTAGATTTATATTTCCCTATTATATACTTAGGTTGTTTTATGTATGGGATTTTTTAAATGTTACCATCTAGATCCTAGAAACCCAGGAGGGAAAAGAGGATGTAAAAATGAAAAAAAAATTATATCACCATTTTTGGCAACATTTTCTAAATCTTTCAGGACATGGGAGACAGTTTCTTATCTCAGAAACATGGTGCACACCCTTCTCCCTCAGTTATTTATCAACTTTAAAATGCTGATTATTTCCTAGTTGGGGAAAGTTGAGTCTTAGAATGACCATATAATGTATCATGCAAGCCAGGACACTTTTGTGGGTGAATAAGGATACTATTAATGCTTACTCTCTGATGATAGGCCTAAATCAGGACTGTCCTGGGCAAGTCAGCACGTATGGTCACTTTTCTTAGAAGACTCTGTTTTTAACCAGCAGGATTGAAAGTGGCTTCATGGACTCAGACGTGAGGACTGACTAAAAACAAATAGGATACTTCTGTTTGGAAATACAGACTGGGAAGTGATTTTTAAAAATAAAAAAAAAGTTTGAGGTGGGTGGGGTAATAGAGTTATTGTAGAAGTAAGTCTAGAACTAAGAGTATTTCTAGAACTAAGAGTAGTGAATGTGTATCCTCAAGTTTTATACGTTAAGAACTATATTTGTAGGATTCATTTTCTCGGGTTATATATGGATATTATTTTAGCAAAGTTGTAGGGACATTCCTAATTGATATGTCCATAATAGATGGATGAGGGAATGGGGTACATTGCACATCAGTGTTTTCTAGTGACAGGAATGCCTGGCACGAGAGACTAAGGGTTAATGCAGAATCAGGAAGGGGATGGATATGAAAGTCCCAGTTTCATACATGAATACAAGGAAGGAGCTATCATTCATTCACCTGGCATTTACCTGCTGGATTAATGGTTTTGGGTCAACTCTGGAAGGTATAGCTATATCCCTCTGCCTCAGGACTTATATCTTGCCTATATCATTTCAGATTTGAACAGGTTTCCAGTCAAGCCCTTTTGACTCTAAAGTGTGCAGTTTCAGTGTATGTCCTATCACATGATATGCCCAGGATATCTTGAACCAGTGCCTTATCAGATCCAGAAATATATTACCTTTTAACTTCTTGGTTTAAACATTTGAACTATGTCGTCTTATACTGAGTACTAAACTAAACTATAAAATATTTTTGTAAAGAGTCAGACAGTGTATATTTTAGGTTTTGTGGGCCAGATGGTGTCTGTAGTGAATATTCAACCCTGCTATTGAAGTGTGAAAGCAACCACAGACAAAATGTAAATGAATGAGTGTGTGGCTATCTTCTAATAAAACTTTATTTACAAAAATAGGTGGTAGGCCAGATTTATTCTGTGGGCTATACTTTTTCAATTCCTGAACTAAATGCTGTGGCTCTCGGAATGTGAAAGTGGAGCTGGAACAGTACTTTTGTGCACTATGCCTTTCCCCTTTCCAGTATATCAGCAAATTAATGTTAATACTTCTTAATTCATGTTTTCCCTGTGAAGTGTGAGTTATTTCTTATTTGCTGCCCACTTACTTTTATGTTTAACATCTTTTTTAAAAATCACCTGTTTAAGCAGTTTTATTTGCGTACATTTGCATTGGACTTCTTTTGCTGTATGTAGTGCACATATTATATATGCCATTCCTGAGGAACTTTGTATCTTGATTGGTAGAGCTTTATTAAGCTTGATTGGTAGAGCTCAGTCTGTTTTCTTGAGTAAAGGTTCTTCTGTGCCTTAGTCTCAATTTAGAGAAAACAGACATGTTGTACTTGGTTTCTAACAGTGTTTATACAAATGCCCTAAAGACATTTTGGTGTAAGAAGCATTACCAATTATATATTGAGCCACACCTAATACATTTTCTCTTATTACTATTACTTCACTGCTGCCACTAGCCATCAGTTATTTGATCACAAGCCACCATTTTTATATTCAGCATTATATAGTAGCATTTTTATATTCATTGTGTTGAATATTCAAAAGAATGCTTCTACACATGAAAACTTAAACTCACTGTGTTTTAATGAATTTCCTAATAGCTCGTTGCTAGTAAGTGTTGAATATGTATACCAGCCTATATTTCTGTTGCACCAATATGGATCTTTCCCCCATCTCATCATTTTTATACTTCTAGTAGCCAATGTCTGTTAGAGTATTCTTTAAAAAAAAAAAATCAGTGACCCATGCCATGATTTTCCCCATTTATTTAAAAATCACTTACTGAGTGCATATTTAAGAATCTTCAATGGTTTTCCATTAACAATTGTTGAAAGTCCAGACTTTTAAAAAACTTTATTGAATTATATTTCACATATCATAAAATTCACCCATTTCTAGCACCCATTTCAATGAATTTCAGTAACTTTGTGAGTTGTGCAATCATCATAAATCCATTTTAGATTATTATCATCCCATCAGTAAGATTTCTCATGCCCATTTGAGTTAATCCCCATTGCTGCCCTCAGCCTCAGTCAGCTATCGATCTACTTTCTGTCTCTAAATCTGCATTTTCTGGACATTTCATATAAGTGGAAGCATATAACATGTGGTCTTTTCTGTCTGGCTTTTGTCCCTTTGCATGTTGACATTCATCCATGATAAAATGTGTTAATAGTTCCTTTTTATTGTTGAATCATCTTCCATTTTATGGCTATGCCACCTTTTGTCTTTCCGCTCACAGCTGACAGTTCCAGTTTTGGCTGTTAGAATTAATGCTACCATGAACGTTTGGATACGAGTCTTTTTGTGGACAGGCTTCATTTCTCTAGAAGTAGAATTGTTGGATTGTTGTTTTATGTTAATTTTTTTGAGAAACTGCCAAACTATTTTACATATTGGTGTACCATTTTATATTCCTGCCAGCAGTGTATAAGGATTCCAGTTTTTCTACTTCACCAACATTTATTGTTGTCTTATTTATTATAACTATACTAGTGTTCGTGAAATGGTAACTCATTGTGGTTTTATTTTCCATTTCCCTGGTAACTAATGATGTAAAGTATCTTTTCATGTGCTTATTAACCATTTGTCTTTCAAATGGCTGCTCGTATTTTTTGCCCATTTTTAAATTTTTTTTTTTTTTTGTCATTTTATTATTGAGTTATAAGAGTTCTTTGTAGATTCTGGACACAAATTCTTCATCTCCTGGTCTTTTGCTTTTTTTCATTTTTAAAATTGTGTCTTTTAAAGTGTGATGGTTTTTTATTTTGATGAGGTCCAATTATTCATGCTTTCTTATCATGCTAAGAAATGTTTGCCAAACTCAAAGCCGTGGAACATTTTCTCATGTTTTGTTCTAAAAATTATTATTTTAGCTCTTACATTTAAGTCTGTGATCCATTTTGAGTTAATTTTATGTATTGTGTGAAATGAGAATTCATCATTTTACATGTGGATATCTAGTTGTTTCAGCAATTTGCCTTAGCAAAATTTTGTAATTTTCAGTGTCCATGTCTTACACTTCTTCTGTTAAATTTATTCCTGATTGTGTATTTTTTAGATGCTATTGTGAATGGAATTGTGTTCTAGTTTTATTTTTGGATTGATTGTTGGTTGCTTATAGAATACAGTTGATTTTTACATATTCATCTTGTGACTATGCTATAGTTGTTTATTAATAGTTCTAATGGTTTTTGGTGGATTCCTTAGGGTTTTCTATATATAGCGTCATAATCACTTGAGAATAAAAAAATTTCTAATCTGTATGCCTTTTATTTCTTTTTCTTGCCTGATTGCACTGGGTAGAACCTGCAGTATCGGTTGAATATCCCAAATCCAAGAATCTGGATTCTGAAATACTATAAAATCCAAAACTTTTGAGTGGTGACATGACACTCAAAGGAAACACTCATTGGAGCATTTCCGATTTCAGACTTTTGTATTTGGGATGCTCAACTGGTAAGTATAATGCACATATTCCAAAATCTGAAAAAGTTCGAAATCCGAAATATTTATGGGTCCAAGCATTTTGGATAAGGGATACTCAGCCTGTACTGTGTTGAATAGAATAGATGAGAAACACATCCATGCCTTGTTTCTGATCTTGGGAGTAAAGTACTCATCTTCTACTGTTAAGCATTACTGTTAGTTTTTAGTAGGAACCTGCCCCCCCCCCTTTTTTTTTTTTTTTTTTTGGAGATAGAATCCCTTTTCTCTGTTGCCCGGGCTAGAGTGCTATGGCGTCAGCCTAGCTCACAGCAATCTGAAACTCCTGGGCTCAAGGGATCTTCCTACCTCAGCCTCCTGAGTTGCGCCTCCACGCCTGGCTAATTTTTTCTATATTTTTAGTTGTCCAGCTAATTTCTATTTTTAGTAGAGACGGGGTCTCACTCTTGCTCAGGCTGGTCTCACTTGGTCTTCCAGAGTGCTAGGATTACAGGTGTGAGCCACTGCACCTGGCCTAGTAGATGCCCTTTTTAGGTTGAAAATGTTTCCTTCTATCTCAAGTTTCTTGAGCATTTTTGTTGTTTTGTTGTGAATGGGTTTGGGCTTTTGGCAAATGATTTTTATGCATTTATTGTTGATCATGTGTTTTTTAATCCTTTATTCTGTGAACGTAGTATGTTTTATTAATTGATTTTTAGATATTAATCCAACTTTGCCTTGCAGGGATAAATCCCAGTTGGTCTTGTTGGATTCAGTTTGCTAATATTTTAGTTGAGGATATTTGCATCTGTGTTCATGAAGGGTGTGTGTTGTTTTCCTTTCTTGTGATGTGTTTATGTAGCTGAATATTAGGGTGATATTGACCTTAAACCATGAATTTTGAAGTATACCACCCCCCCTATTTTCTGGAAGAGTTAATGGAGTATTAACATTATTTCTTCTTTAAACATTTAATAGAATTCACCAGGTAATCTGGGTGTTTATTTGTGGTAAGATTTTTATTTACTAACTCAATTTCTTTACATTTTATAGCCCTTGTAGGCTCACATTTTGTGTTTGTTTCTTCTTGAGTCAATTTTGGTAATTTGTGACTTCCTAGGAATTTGTTCATTTCTTCTAAGCTGCCAGGTTTGTTCACATAAAACTGTATTATTTAATAAGTGAAATTCTTTCTCTCTCAATCTTTCCATCTTCCCCATACATGAATGTGTACATATAAAAGTTTTCATGTCCCTGAGCAAGTATTTATTTTGTAAGTATTTATTTTGTTGGGATTAAGTATGTTTTAACATTTCTCAATTTAATAATAATTTTCCATAATTATTAATAATAGTTAATTGCTGTATTATTAAAAACCAGATCTACAACTCTCATTTGTGGTTTATATGTAGGTTAGATGAATCACTTAGGCTCTTACCTATGACTAAAACATTCATCTGTAGTAAATTCTCTCTCATCTCAAAGAGAGTAAGGGATGTATATGTGAGTGTCCCAAAAGTCTGATTCTTAAAGGTTTCATGTCCTGTCTACCTGTAGATATCTCATCATCCTAGATCCATTCCCTCCCCATTTTTTGGAATGCTCCTCCATGCATATGGTTTTCTGCACAGTCCCCAGATTGTGCCATTTAAAAACTTTCAAGCATCAAGAGGTAGCATATACAGTTTTTTAAGTGTGTGGTTGACACCCTCCAGGTTTTTTGTGTCTTGAAAAGAAAAATGATGTGTTTGTTCATTCCTATGGGAATGAAATACAGTAAAAATGAGCTCAAAGTTTATTAATCTGTCCAGGGTCAAAGAATGTAAGCATTTAGTTTTTTTGTCATGATAGAATATTTTCCTAACATTTATTCTTTCTGTTCTTTCTGTTCAGGTTCTGTGTGTCCTTAGTCTTGTAGGAAAAGCAAAACTCAAACACAATATGCCTTTCTCTGTCCTTGCTTGAGCTGAAGTAGGAGTTTCTAAGTTATTGGTCAGTAACCTGTACTAATTTTTTACCAGTCATGTATGTGACTTTAGGTACTCCCTTATTTTAAATCAAAATGCAGTGTTTTGTGATTTCTCACTTTGTTTTCTGAAAAAGACTTATCATCTGTAAAACTAACCATTTGAAAATTAATGTACTTAAAACATATTATGATGCACTAAAGATAATCTGTATTAGGTTTATTTTAATTTAGGGCTACCTTGGTGTGATGTTGGGGAGAACTTATTGTTAATTTTTTTTTTTTTATACATATATATTTTTTTTTGAGACAGAGTCTCGCTTTGTTGCCCAGGCTAGAGTGAGTGCCGTGGTGTCAGCCTAGCTCACAGCAACCTCAAACTCCTGGGCTCAAGCAATCCTACTGCCTCAGCCTCCCAAGTAGTTGGGACTACAGGCATGCACCACCATGCCCGGCTAATTTTTTTTCTCTCTCTATATATATTAGTTGGCCGATTAATTTCTTTCTAATTTTATAGTAGAAACGGGGTCTTGCTCTTGCTCAGGCTGGTTTCGAACTCCTGACCTTGAGCAATCCGCCTGCCTCAGCCTCCCAGAGTGCTAGGATTACAGGCGTGAGCCACCCGCCCGGCCTTTCAAATGTTTTGACGAACACTGTTGCTTCTGCCTGTATTAAATACAGAGCCAGGTGTTAGGGACCTTGGGAGTTTTTCTTTAAAGGTGGGAAGGCAAGGCTTTGACCATTAGGCATCTATTAGATCTATGAGTACAAAAAGCAAATAAACGAGAACATTGCACATAGCAAGAGGATGGAATACCAGATGTCTGCTGGCAGAAAACCCTTTTGTAGAATTATGTAAAACAACTGAAGCACGTAATTTAAATAAAATGTTTAAGCCATTTCTGTGGAAAGTTATCAGCCCCATGAAATCCACCACTGACAAAATACTGTAGAAAACAGTGAAGTCAGTAAGAGGCTCCCTTTGAATCCTTAAGAGAATGTTCTTTTTTAAAAAATGGGTATTGTAAATTTAAATACTTCCAGGGACCACCCCCAGTGCTATAGTGGTTTGGGTACAAGTACATGTAGGTGTTCAGACTATCATGAATTGGAAAGCACATTTCTGCACATTATCCATCTACATGAGATTCAGTCAACAGATATTTACTGTTGGTCTACTATTTGCCACACATCTTTTCAAAAACAACAAGAGAACACCAATTTCAGGAAACTTTAAGCACTGGCTTAATGTTTAAAGAAATATTGCTTGGCCCAAGTAAAATATGTCTGTGAACTGTCAGTTTGCCATTTATAATCTAGTACTTGAGAAATTTCTTTTCCCTTTCAGAGATTTGTATATTTCTTCCTTTCTTAATAACAAAAGCTGTGCGTGTGTGTGTGCCTTTGTGCCTGTGTAGTATATACCTATCTGGCATCCAAGGAGACAAGAACCAAAAATCAAAACTTCAGGGTAAATGTATAAATCTTTATTGTAGGCATATTAACAGCTATTCACTCTAGCCCTTTGTCTTAGGGATTAGTCAGCTTGCTTTTGGCCACAATAACAGAAAACTCAACTAATAGTGGCTTAAACAATAAATGCATTTATTGGCTGATATAACTGGAAGTGTAATGGCAGTGTTCAGGGTTGGTTTGTCCCGTCATGAAACATTGTCACCAAGGACCGGCTACCTTTTAATATACCTTCACTCAGTGACCAGATTCTTAAAATCCCTTTAAATTGTTTTCAAAACTTGTGTGTTCATACCACTCCATCTTAGGCATGTTTGTTGCTATTGTCACACCCTTCTAGCACCTGCTGACCTACCTTATTACCACCTCTTTGCCCATTTCTCCCCAGTCTTGGACAGGTAAGAAAGAATTGTTTCTGAAATAAAGAACAGTCATGGCTACCGTTTCTTTTCCTATAAACCTCCTTTCTTCCTTTCCTTTAAAACATGTTTTCCATTTGGATTAAGAGATACTGTGGAATTTGACAAGAATAGCAGTGTGTCCTGTAGAATAAGAACCTTAATGTAAAGCAGTCTGGAAATGAGTCTCGTGTAATTGCAAGGGCTCTGACCCCTGGGGTCAAGAGCCTTGTTTGGGATTCTCGCCGGGACAATTTTAGGTTTTGTGTCTTTGGATGAACAAACATTTCGTCTCTATGGGACTTAATTTTCTCTTCCATAAATGGGAACTAAAAACTGCTTTTTCAAAATGCCAGTGAGAATTTGGTAGAAAGTGTGTATGAGAAACTTCTAGTATAGAACTAGGCTTAGGATAAAACCATCAATAAATATTTTTCAAATTTTAATATGGAGCCAGTTCCTTTTGGTTCCATCACTTTCATTGATAACCCAAACTTTTGAAGCTGGGCCCTGGAATTCCATTAGGTCCAAACCAGGACCTAATGGTTTTTGTTGCTACCATTATACTCCAAACCAAACGTTCATTACAACTCATGGGAATGTTTAATAAGCAGTTCACATTGGTGACTTTTCTCACGTAATCTGTGAATTGTTATTCTTCTAAGCTCTTTGTGGTTTATGTGCTATTTCTTACCTACTTTGCTTTTTTTTTTTTAAGAGGAGAAAAAGCAACCCAAAAAGGTTGTACAGAGCAATCTAAAGTTACAAAAAGGAACCAGTGTTAAAAAAAAAATCAAACTATATTCATATAATTTATCATGCTGCTTTTACATTTTGATAAGCCTTTGGTCATACTTCTGTTTCATCTGTCTAGGGATTCACAATTACTCGCTTGTCATGAGTCAAAACAGCAGTATATGTGGTATGAAGATTGTTGCTACTACAGTCATTTTAGGCTGTGTCTGAATAGAAATTGTTAAGAACTGCCCATTTGTGATGAAGAACTCCAAAAATCTTCCATTTCCAAGTAGAAGGTTTTTCTACCCCTTTGTATTTTTCATCCTTGGCTTGGGATGTCTTAGTGATTTTCACACTTTTATTTAGCAGCAAAATCATTCCTTCAAAGAATGCTTTCTCAGGGGTCCCCTATAATAAAACAGACTAATCTGGATACCTTGATGTTTTAGGATGGGTTTCATATGGGACAGTAGGGGTTATTCAAGAATGGAGGGAATCTCCATAGAGCTCACAGTTGAAAACCACTGAAACGTCAGTGTGTTTTGTATTTTCTGAGTCCTTACTGCTGGTGCTCAGGTGCTGGGTTCACATGGTGGGCATGTTTCTTCCTCTTTTTATTTCTTAAATGTTGTGCTCACTATTGCTTCATTCTTGGTAGCAGTCTTCTATGCGTGGTAAAGGGGTTGCCCTCTCCATCTTTGTGTAAGTTTCCTTCCAGGTTGGTGAATTGGCTTTATAAAAGTCCTGATACTAATAGGATTATCTTAACACGAAAACAACAAACTTGAAGAAATCAGAGATGATGCAGGCTTTCATGTGTGGGATGCTTTTTCCTTTCTTGAATGAAGTTTCTTAAGAATGGTCTTAAGTTCTTCTGTTCTGTAACCAACAGGAGGACTCACAAACGGCAGTGGGAGATACATTTCTGCTGCTCCAGGCGCTGAAGCCAAGTACCGCAGTGCCAGCAGCGCCTCCAGCCTCTTCAGCCCCAGCAGCACCCTTTTTTCTTCTTCTCGGTTGCGATATGGAATGTCCGATGTCATGCCCTCTGGCAGGAGCAGGCTTTTGGAAGATTTTCGAAACAACCGGTACCCCAATTTACAACTGCGTGAGATTGCGGGACATATAATGGAGTTTTCCCAAGACCAGCATGGGTCCAGGTGAGGACTTGGCTTTGGCACTTAAGGTAACTGAAATCTTAATGCCTTCAATTCTTTGCTGCAGATAGGTATATACTAAAATAAATTGCCATAAAGTAATTTAAATAAAGCGTGCCTCTTGGTATACTTCCCATTATTTATTTCAGAGGGTAAGGGTGAGGGTCATCAGAAAAACAAGTGTTTGAAAAGAGCCATTAGTCTGGATCACATGCTTAACCGTTTACCTTTGTGAATGAGTTAGCCTATGGCCGGGTGCGGTGGCTCACGCCTGTAATTCTAGCACTCTGGGAGGCCGAGGTGGGCGGATTGCTTGAGGTCAGGAGTTCGAAACCAGCCTGAGCAAGAGCAAGACCCTATCTCTACTATAAATAGAAATTAATTGGCCAACTAATATATATATAGAAAAAATTAGCCGGGCATAGTGGCACATACTTATAGTCCCAGCTACTCAGGAGGCTGAGGCAGCAGGATTGCTTAAGCCCAGGAGTTTGAGGTTGTTGTGAGCTAGACTGACACCATGGCATTTACTCTAGCCTGGGCAACAAAGCGAGACTCTGTCTCAAAAAAAAAAAAAAAAAAAAAAAAAAACCCACCAAAAAGAGTTAGCCCAGTGTTTCTGGTTCATAAGCATCTCCAAAAATTTCTACAGTATAAGAAACAGAAAAACTAACACAAAGACATACACACACTTTTGCTACTGTAAGCATTTTGAAGAATCATTTGCTCTGAAAAAGACGTTTTTAAAATGTAAGTTTGGATCTTGGTTGCATAAGACAACTCTACCACTTTTCTTGGTCGTTCTACACTGTGGAAGTGACAGTCTGTGTAGATATGAGAAAAGCTATTATAGAAGACAGAACTCAGCTTGGGCTAACTTTCCTGTTTGGCTGTGCTAGTGCGCTCACAGAAGGGGAACCTGGTTCTGGGGATAAAGCAGCAGAATTATGTTGACATCACCCGTCCTTCTTTCCCATTTCTCTGTTTCCATTTCTGTTGCTTTCTCTGTGTCCAGTGAAGCAGCTTCTAAAGAACCTACCTCCTCTTTTAAGTTCTGCCAGGATTTCTCATATTTGGATCTTATAGGCCAGATTTCAGAGACAACATGATTTTCCTGAACTAAAAAAACCCAACTGAATAGCTGCTACTTCAGAAGAGAATGAATACTACTTTATATGAAAATGAGTTAAAGAATAGTAAGGACCATAATCTTTGAGTTAATTGGTGTGGGACTGGTTCCTAAAGGCAAATGTCGAGTAGCCTGTGCTATGCTTGGCTCCCCTCCCGCCTCCCCTGCTTGCCACTCCACACAGAAATACAGTTTAGTACATACACCCTGCTAGAATGCAATGTACTAAAATTTAAATATTCCTTTAAAAGTTCTGTTAAGTTTGAGAATACTTTCTCCTTTTTAGAAGTTTTCCTTTGAGTCCAAGTGATTATATAACATTTATTTTATTATATACATATGTATGCACACATGCAGCACTCATACTTAGTTTCAGAACTGCTACATTATATAAATTAAGTTACCCATATTTACTTTTAAGTCTTTCTTAAATGCTGTGATTGCCCTTTTTACTTTGTATTTCAGATTCATTCAGCTGAAACTAGAACGTGCCACACCAGCTGAGCGCCAGCTTGTCTTCAATGAAATCCTCCAGGCTGCTTACCAACTAATGGTGGATGTATTTGGAAATTACGTCATTCAGAAGTTCTTTGAAGTAAGCCTTTGTTCTTTCTATCCTTTGACTTCAGAGACTCTCCAGAGTATTTTGATCTTCATTAGCCCTTTTAAGAATAGCAATCTCATTCCAGTCCTCAAAATGAAGTGTGTATGGTCTTTTTGAAGCATATTTTAGTGTTTTTCCAGTTCATAAGCAGCAATATGTTTATTCTATATGGTTTAAATGCCCAAGGAGATGATGCCAGTCTATTTTTTAAATGTTTTTAGAACTGTTGTACCTGTTTAGGATGCAGCACATTATTTCTGATTGTTATTGTAGTTTCACTAAACATGTTACTTTTGAAGTATCCATGTAAGGCAATTTTAGCAGGATCACAATAAAATATTGAGAAAAATGAATTAAAAAAAATGTTTTCTAGGCCGGGCACAGTGGCTCATGCCTGTAATCCTAGCATTCTGGAAGGCCAAGGTGGGTGGATAGCTCTAGGTCAGGAGTTGGAAACCAGCCTGAGCAAGGGCGAGACCCCGTCTCTACTAAAAATAGAAAGAAATTAATTGGCCTACTAAAAATATATATAAAAAATTAGCTGAGCATGGTGGCACATGCCTGTAGTCCCAGCCACTCGGTAGGTTGAGGCAGAAGGATTGCTTGAGCCCAGGAGTTTGAGGTTGCTGTGAGCTAAGCTGATGCCATGGCATTCTAGCCTGGGCAACAGAGTGAGACTCTGTCTCAAAAAAAAAAGTTTTCTAGAGAATTATCTATGAACATCAACTCCAGTATTTTTTGTCATAAATTAGAGTCACAGAAATTGTTAGATGCTGCTGCTTAGATAATTGTTTGGCCTTGGTTCCTTATTTTACCTGTTAATTGAGTTATGTCCATGCTTGTTATCATTGTCTTGGAAAAGATTCATGAGATTGTTGGATTAATGTGTTTCCTCTGTTAAAGTAAAATTTCAGAGAGGCAGGGATTTTTTGCTTATAGTTGTAGTCCTGGTTCTCTGGTGTTGGCAACCCCAAGTTATAAATCTAGAATGGCATGAAACATTGTGTGAAAAATCTGGTTTGGGGAGGAAATTGCTGGAACCCTGTATATCACTTGCCACATAACAGATTTGTAAATGTCTTTTGTTTGATTTTTATGATAATTAAAAACAATGGCAACCTTTACCTTCTCAACTTTTTTCTTGAAGACTTAATATTCTTTGACCCTGAATTCTCCAGCTGTAGACTACAAAACCAATCTAAATGTGACTCCTGTATTTTTGATTTTAGAATGTCTTTATACTGCCATTTTTGTCACACATATAAAAATACAGAGCTCTCCAGCTCTGGAGCTAGATGCAGCTTGGGATGACAGAATGTGCACTGTGTTATAGCCATGTGATTTAGGGCAAGCTGGAGAACTTCCCTGGACCTTAGTGCCCTTATGTGAAAAAAGAGGTTTGGACCGGCTAATAATTCATAAAGTCTCCTCTGGTCTACTTCAAAAATAAAAAGCCAAGAATGGAAAATCATTTAAAGTAGAATTTTAACACTGATTATACTAATTTTTCCCCTCTAGTGTCCGTTGCCTTTATCAAGGACAGTATCAGTTCCTGAAGTGATGTAGAACACTAATTCAAAACAGAATGTTCATGTGTACTTTGACTTAAACTTCATGTAGGTGAAAGAACTTTTCAACCTGTGGGCCTCAGACACCTGAAGTGCAGTAGATAACAACTGTAAGAAGTCTTTATGTCTGCACCAGACATTGTCTAAAGCCCAAAAAAACCAATGTCTCCCATACATATAATTCATTTTAGAATAATTACAAGTGTTCTTGTAATAGATTCATTTAATTGTATTAATGAATTAAGACAGCTTTGAGGAATTATATATTTGCTTAGCAGATACTGGTAGTGAACCTACTACTGTTGGCTATCTGAAGACATTTTATAACATTCAAAAGTATTCCTCATTATTAGAGGCTGCAAACTGCTGGCTTACAACAAAGCCTCTTTAAATAAAAGGTTTAGTTAATCATAGGTAACAGGGCTAAAAGAGGTTATGTTAATGGTTGTTAGAGAATAATGAATGCTTTACTTTCTCTGGTTTCTTTCCTTTTACCTAAGTAATGGTGTTCACCCACACATTGTGTCTAGTTTGGCAGCCTTGAACAGAAGCTGGCTTTGGCAGAACGAATTCGAGGCCATGTCCTGTCATTGGCATTACAGATGTATGGCTGCCGTGTTATCCAGAAAGCTCTTGAATTTATTCCCTCAGACCAGCAGGTAATTGTAAGTTTCCCCTTTAACTTTTCTCTTGGTGTTTGGTGTTTCCCATGGTACATGTAGTGAATGCTATAAATCTGTCAGTCTTCAGTTTTCTTTTATAGTTTTACTTTGGTGCTTATGGCTGCCTTTCTATGCATGGCAAGCATGAACTTTGCAGTTAATTTTGTAATGCTATAGTTAAATCCAGTGTTTTTTTTGTGAAAACCAGTGGTTTTCAATGGTCTTCCCTTTGACTGGAACTTTGCCTTTAGTAGGTGCAATTTTATAGGTGGATCTTTTTGTTTGCCAAGAATTAAAGCAGATAAAATGTAAATAAGTTATTGTTTTCTTCTACCTGAACTGAGCATTCCAACAAACCAAACTTTCTTCCAATGCACTTTCAATTTTCTTTCACCCACACCCTCCCCACCCCATATTATTTCACTAACATTTACTGAACAAGGGCCTGCCCAGTGCAGAGCATGGCCTGGCACATGGACCTGAAGCCCACTCTGTGCTAGACACCGGCAGCACAGAGATGACTAAGACCTGATCCTGCCCACTGAGTGAAGTTTGCTGGGGAAGATCAGGGAGGGCAGCGGAGAGCACTGAGAGGGGACCCTCAACCTGCCCAGAGTCCCTGAGGGACAGACTTGCAGGAAAAGACAAGACAAAAACAGTAGTTAGATGGGGCAAAGGTGCCAGAAATTAGACCACTTAGGTGCTTTGTTTGGGGCAGCTGACACAGACATCACCAAAAGAGGCCCACGGCTTTGGGAATAGTTACAGAGTGAGTCCAGCCAACACTGCACAGACTGCAGAGCCTAGGGAACCGAACAAACCCACTGGCAGGGTGTGCTGCAGCCGTGTTTGTGCTAGGCAGTGCCTTGAGCCTCGAGGTACTTCTTTTTTTTTTTTTTTTTTTCTCAAACTTGTCTAAAGGACTATAGAGGTACTTCTTATCTGAACCTTAAGCTTTTGGGCCCTGAGCTCACTCAGCCCTTCTCCCTTGAGGGGTTGGTTGGCCATTGTCTGGCAATGATGACTCACTTGCCCTCACTGAGAACAAAGTTCAATAATGAGAATCTTTGTTATGGACTCAAGTTCTGAGCCAGACAAGAGACCTGCCACCTCTGATTCATACTAAACCAAACCAACTGCGCTGGTGTTAGTGATGGCAGTTGAAGGCTGGGGGAGTCCAAAGTCCTTAAAGTTGTGAGTTTCATAGATATATGGGTCAAGATGCTGGTGAGCACAGGGACTGTTGGAGACTCACAATAGGTTTCATGTTCATTCACTCATTGCTTAGTACTATTAGACATGCAGCATTAATAAGAAAGTGTCGTTTGTAAGTAAATATAAGCCGATGTGCAATATTTTAATTTTTCTTATAATGTTTAGATCATTTTCAATTTAAATTTTTCCTGAGATTGTCATATATAGTTAAATTTTGCCTCTGTAATTTTCTTTGTTCTTTTAAATATGGACATTTCTGCCTCTTTTCTCTACTGTGATGCCCACTTGCCTAAAGAAAGCAGAAGTATGACAGTTTCTTATACATTTTTTCCCATCCTTGCCTTCTCCCATGAAGGTGGCAATTGTTGAGTTTTGTCTTTGTCTTTTCAAATTGTACTGTTTTCTAATTTGTTGGTACATCATAATAGATTTTTTGTAAAAAAAAAAAAAAAAAAAAAAAAACTAACCTCTTTTCCCTCCCTCCACACTCTGTTTTTCTTTTCTATCTTATATTTCTGTGTATTTTTTGGGGGGGTTATGTGGTGTCTTGTTCTGGGGCTGAATTACTCTTCCTGCTATGGGTAATTTACTGTTTTCTAGGTGCAAATTTATTGATTAAGGGGCAGTTAACTTATTTTCAGTGGAATTTTTACTTCTTTTGCATTAAGAAAATATTTAGGGAAGCCATCTCCCCTTCATTTTCTTTATAGTGTTCCTTACCTTTACATAAGCATCATTCTGTAGTTATCATTCCCATAATTACATTTCCAGAGAAAACTATCCTTTTCTGACATCTGATTGATTGCTTTAGGAAACTTTACAGCGTCTCTTAGCTTTTTCTTTGTTCCTGGCATTATAATCTTTAATTTCTTTAATTAGGTGATATCTTAGTTACTTTGACATGCTCAGGGATTTAAGACATTACATTCATTAACATTACTATTTTAAAGTGACTTGTGGTCTTCTAACATAAATACAGAGTCAGCACAGTGGAGCTAACATACAGAGATTGGAGACAATAAGGAAATTGGGCAGCAAGTACTGGGGCACATCCTTGGTGCAGGCATTTAACTTTAGTATACCCAAGACCTGAGGCAGTGAGTTTTGGGGAAGAGCTCTGGTCAGAATCCCAGTGTTTCTTGTTATATATTCCCTTTCATCTTCACCCATTTCCTATGCACACACAAACCCTCAGTTTCTGGCTATTAGTCAAGGAAAATAGAATAGATGTTGAAGTCACAGCCTGGGCTAGAATTTTGATTCTGTCACTTTCTATCTGTAGTTGTAAATATGTGATTAACCCCTCTTAGTCTCAGTTTCTTCATATGTATGAGTAGAGGCAGTCTACAGGAAAATATATAGTTAACAGTTCTGTTTGCCAACACGCTGATTTACTGTACGGTGGGGACAGGTTGCTTAGATTTGAATCTACATCTGTGACTTTGAAAAAGTCTTAGTTTCCCTGTCTGTAATAGTTTTCCCAAAACTTAGGATTGTTAGGAGAATTCAGTGAATTAAAAACATGTTAAGCACTTTAGAGGTATGCCTTACTTAGGGTAAACCCTAGGTTTTTTGTATGTATGTATGTATTTATTTATTTATTTGTTTGTTGTTGTTGTTGTTGTTGTTTGAGACAGAGTCTCACTCTGTTGCCCGGGCAGGAGTGCTATGGTGTCAGCTTAGCTCACGCCAACCTCAAACTCCTGGGCTCAAGCAGTGCTACTGCCTCAGTCTCCCAAGTAGCTGGCCATGCGCCACCACGCCCAGCTAATTTTTTCTATATATTTTTAGTTGGCCAATTAATTGCTTTCTATTTTTAGTAGAGACGGGGTCTCGCTCTTGTTCAGGCTGGTTTTGAACTCCTGACCTCAAGCAATCCGCCCGCCTCTGCCTCCCAGAATGCTAGGATAACAGGCGTTAGCCACTGCTCCCAGCCTGTTTTTGTTATTTTGTTATTTTGGAGACAGAATCTCACTCAGTTGCCCTGGGGTAGGCATCATCATAGCTCACTGCAACCTCAAACTCCTGGGCTCAAGCAGTCCTCCTGCGCCAGCCCTTCTGAGTAGCTGGGACTACAGGTGTGCACCATGATGCCTAGCCAAGTTTTTTTTTTTTTTTTTTTTTTTGTAGAGATGGGGGTCTTGCTCTTGCTCAGGATGGCCATGAACTCCTGAGCTCAAACAAATCCTGCCTTAGCCTCCCAAGAGTGCTTGATTTCAGGCATGAATCACCATGCCCAGCCTAAACTCTCGATTAACTACTATCATTATTAGTAATACATACCTCACAGAGTTGTCAATAAAAACATGATGAATTGCATATGAAGTTCTTTAATACAGTGTACAGATAGTATCCAACACAATTTTTTTTACTTTATGATGGTTTGAAAGCAATGTACCTTCAGTAGAAACTGTACTTCGAATTTTGCATTTTGATCTTTTATAAATTTTTTTATTATAGAATAGGCCATGTGTTAGATGATTTTGTCCAACTGTAGGCTCATATACATGTTCTGAGCACATTAAGGTAGGCTAGGCTAAGCTATGATTTTTGATAGGTTAGGTGTATTAAATGCATTTTTGACTTACAATATTTTTAGCTTACAGTGGGTTTATTGGGATGTAATCCCATTGTAAATAAAGGAGCATCTGTATTTGATAATGGGCTCCTTTCTATCATATTTGAAGATGTCTATAATTTTTTAAAGCTCCAAGAAGTCATTTACAAGTTAGATCCTTTTGGATACCACTTACTGTTAGGGTAAATTTGTTGTAAATTTTATTGTATGGTATTAATAAATTGCTAACGCATGAAAAAACTCAAGTCCTCACATGTTGCCACATTGTCATTGTGCCACAGTCAAGTTGTTCCACTTTCATTATCACAGATTCCCTGTTTGGTGCTTTTGTGTTTGGTAAGGAAAACAGCAACTGTCCAGGTGTTTGCTTGCTGTGATTCTGGTGGTGCTTTCTTCCTTTGTTTCCCATAGAACGAGATGGTTCGGGAGCTAGATGGCCACGTCTTGAAGTGTGTGAAAGATCAAAATGGCAATCACGTGGTTCAGAAATGTATTGAATGTGTACAACCGCAGTCTTTGCAGTTTATCATCGATGCGTTTAAAGGGCAGGTAAGTGACTTAGGAAAGAAATAGTGGAAACAAATTGATGATTGTTTCCTTTGTGAGGAGAGAACTGAGTAAGATTTGTGGCATGTTCTCAACATGCTCGACATATTTTAGACTGCAGTAAAAAGCAATCCTCTATAATGGTGTCAAGTACTTAGCTCTGTTGCCAAGTCTCTTCCTTTAACCATCCATGGGCCTTCTCAGCATCATTAATGCAGATATCTTCTCATGGTGACATGAAACACTGTCAATCAGAGTTGTTAAGATGAAATCTCATATTTGAAGACTAAATTTTTTCCCATGGTTAAGTACTATTTATTCTGATAATTCAAGATTTTTATCACTTCTTAAAATTCAGGTCTTTGCAGGTCATGTGTGAATATACTTTTAAAATAACAAGGTACTTTTTGCTTAATTTTTTTGGAGGAGATGTGGGTTGGGTTAGTTTGAACTGTATTAAGTGGCCACATAACCAGAGATAGCTTCTAATTTATCCTATTTACCTGTATGTCCAAAGTCTTTTCTTAGCTGCAGCTTCCAAGCAGAGTTGTACTTTTATATGCCTTGGTTTTTCCAGAATTTCCTCTGAATTGGCTGTAGTTTTAAATTTCTTCTGTTAAAAAAAGTGTCCTCACACCTTCCTAAATTGGATGAGACAGGAGATTAAAACATACCCCCTTTTTGGGTGTCTGAAATTGGGTTTTTGTTTTTAGAAAGGGGGGAAAAATGGGAAAAAGCCATAGATTTTCAGGTGTTAGTTGTGTGTACTGCTAAGCCTAGATTAAAATGTGTGATTTAGAGTTCCTTAATTTCCTCATTTACCATAATTACCTCAATTACCAAAATGGTTACGTGGATTACAGACAGCATCCCGGTTGGTTATGGGGAGTTTCCGAGTTAATTTAAAAAGGGTAGGTCTGTTTACTTTAAAATTAAAGTATTACATTTATGGAAATGCATAACTAAAAATGGTAAAACAATTTGGCCACCAGGAGAGAATATTTTCAAGAATTGATAACTAGAATATATAAAGAACCTCTGTAATCAAAAAGAACAATACAACATGATGCAAAAATGGGACTGAAAACACGAATCGACATTTCAGAAGAGAAACACAAATTGCTAGTAGACATTTGAAAAAAATACTAAATTCCATTAGTATCAAGTATAATGCAAAACAAAGCCACAAACGATAGATCATTTTCTACCCATTGGTTGCTGTGTGCTGGCGGGAATGTGGGGTCTGATACACAGCCATTTTTGAAAATAATTTAGTATTGTCTTTCAAATTTCAACCTTTATATTTTTTGTGATCTAGCATTCCTATCCTAGGTTTATACCTGGTGAAACATCTGTACCTGTATACCATGAGACTTTAGACATGTTTAAAACAGCATTATTCCCCTGATAGGAAAAGACTAAGCAATCCAGATGACCGTAAGCAGGGGATTGGATTTTTAAAAAAAATCTTGTGTACTCAGGCAACAGCTTTCTAAACACCTACACAGAATAAACTACAGAAATCCACAGTATTTCATGTGAATATTGGAAACATAATGTTGGGTGAAATAAGTCAAGTTGCTCTAGACTATGATGAGTGTAGCATTTTTATAAAGCTAAACTCAAGTAGAATCATATAGCATACTGTTGTAAATGTAAGGCTACATATATAAAATCATATGTAAAGCATTCAGTGTAGTGACTGACACTTGGTAAGCATCCAGTAAGTGTCAGCTATTGTTATTGCTCTTATTCTTCTTTTTAAATACAGGTCTGAGGTACGTGTCATTCAGCTAGGAAGGGCAATGTCAAGATGGGATCTAAAGCTTATGTGCTTTTTCTGTTGCTCCAAACCCAACAAAAGAGGAAGCTTTTCTTATTGCTGAAAAACACCACAATTAAATTCAGAACATTTCATTGTTCTGTATTGTGTTATTGAGGCCATGTGAAAGCATTCAGGATTTCATCCCAATCTTTCCATTTTCTATTTTTAACCATATCCTTTGGAGAGACTGTCAGTTGACACTCTTAACTGTGTTTTTCATGACCTTGACTGATTCCCTCTTCCTTTTTAGGCTTTTTCAAAAAGTCCTTTTCAGCTCTAATGTATGCACATCTTTGAATTCCCAAAATAGTTAAGCAATGGGTTTATTTACACACATACACACATCCCTTTATTTTTGTAGAGAGAACTTAAATGCCATTAAGTTCACTTTTGAAGTTCAGTGGGATAATATATATAAACAATACTGAGGCATTTTGAAAGTGGCAACTGTCCTTTTTGCCTTTCTTTGTTGTATTTGTCTGCCCTAGGTATTTGCTTTGTCCACGCATCCTTATGGCTGCCGAGTGATTCAGAGAATCCTGGAGCACTGTCTTCCTGACCAGACACTCCCTATTTTAGAGGAGCTTCACCAGCACACAGAACAACTTGTACAGGTAGTGGACTTGCCAGTTGGTGAACAGCAAACATCTGTGGGCTCGTGCAGGCCCAGGGTTGGTGTATTTGTCAGCATAGATTCCAAAAGAGGTTAATATGTTTAAGATGCCCATTGAATCTTTTGGGCATGATTTCATTCATAGCAACCTTGTTTATGCTTGCCTTGTTTATGCTTAATGAATAATGACTAGATCCCTGGCATTGGAGTCAGAAGATCTGGCTTCCAGAACTGTCATGGACTAGCTATGTCATTTTAGGTAGGCCATTTAATCCCTTTGTGTCTCACTTGATGACATTGTTAGATGAACTAAATGGATTGGTTGATTTTTTTTTTTTTTTTTTTCCCCTTCCCCCTTTCTGGTTTTGATCCTTTCTCTGCTTCTACCATTGATTAAATAATTAGATATGGCGGTTTTGTTGGTCATAAATGTTTCCAGTTCTTCTCTGTTACAGATAGATGTAGTAAATTGTTTGTGCATATATTTGGAAAAAAATAACTTTATTCCCATAATGCCCCCCGCTTAAATAAAACATGCCTACTTTCTTTGTATTACTTTTTCTAGTAATTTATGAAGAACCCAACTAGGATTTTTGGGTATAAACATATATAGAAACATTCCATTGTTTAATAATAATAATGTGTTCCTGTTTTGTAATAAGAAGTTGTTACTACCTATCCATTTAGAAAATTGTTGTGTGTTCATTAGTATTCAGATAAGCTATCATGGTGCTAAAAGAAAGATAAGTGTTAATTAGATGTAAGTTCTTACATAACCCACAGAATTGGTTTTTACATAAATTTTATTTCTATTGTCGCTTCTCAAACAGGATCAATATGGAAATTATGTAATCCAACATGTATTGGAGCATGGTCGTCCTGAGGACAAAAGCAAAATTGTAGCAGAAATCCGAGGCAATGTACTTGTATTGAGTCAGCACAAATTTGCAAGGTATGTCCTTTGAGTTACATGGACTGCTTCCCAGAAGAGAGGATTAGTAGTATTTCAGCTATAGAGAGAAAGATTGAATTGTCATTCTTTTCTTTTTTTAAATGTTTACTATTTTCAAAGTATATGTAGCTTATAAAGTCAAATAGTTCTACAAGGTATCAATAATTAGAAGTCCTGTAGTGGGCTTCTTATTGCTCTAGAGTCAGTCATTTTGGAATCTGGGGAATATATTTCTAAATAATGTAAGTATTGAACTTTGGCAAACTGAATTTTTTATTATTAACTAACTTGTTTGAAATTGTGAGGTATTACTTATTCAGTTTCCTTTTTGGTGCCCAAAAGAGAGGCAGTTTATCGTATCTATAATAGGCCTTCGTATTCTTAGAATCTCTTTTCCAGTCTTCATATTGTGTTAAGCTCAAGAGTGAAACGCGCTAGTTATACTCACGTTGTGGTAGGTTTGTTGGATAACTTACAAGTAGCAGAGGTTGGAGAAGAAATTGATGGCCCTTCCAGGGGGTTAGTGGTATTATCCATTGTCCTCTAAGAGAAGATTCTGTATATCCTAATGCCCACACAACATACAGTACTTTCTATTTTTGGAATATTTTTCCCTGTCCTTTAGAATAAATTGCAAGGCAGGTAGGATTCATACAACCTTGATGTTTTTTAAAATTGTTCTTGATTGATTGATTGATTGATTGATTGAGTCAGAATCTAACTCTGTTGCCCGGGCTAGAGTGCCACGGTGTCAGCCTAGCTCACAGCAACCTCAGACTCCTGGGCTCAAGTGATCCTCCTGCCTCAGCCTCCCGAGTAGCTGGGACTACAGGCATGCACCACCATGCCTGGCTAATTTTTTCTATATATTTTTTAGTTGTCCAATTAATTTCTTTCTATTTTTAGTAGAGACAGGGTCTCACTCTTGGTCCAGGCTGGTTTCATACTCCTGACCTTGAGCGATCCACCCGCCTTGGCTTCCCGGAGTGCTAGGATTATAGACTTGAGACACCATGCCCAGCCTAAGTTGTTCATTTTTAATTTGTGAAATCTTATAACATTGCAGCATAGAAAACAAAAGAAATAAAAGTACCTGTAGATTCAGTATCTTAATAAGCTAACCACATCAGGGTCATCTCTTAAGACCTTGTATTGTTGGTTTTTGTTTTTTGTTTTGTGACCAGTTGCTAGGACCAGGGAAGCAGGGTCAGAATCTCTTGGATTTCTTCCTTGGGTCACTCTCCTGTTTACTTTTGTTCAGAGTAATTTCTCCCTTGGATACAGCATGAGTATTAATATTATGACAGATTTGTGATCTGGTAATGCCTATGGGTCCCACCTTTCCATTGATAACCTATAAACTGTGGACAAAAATCTAGGAACTACCTGAAGGCACTGGAGAGTGCCCCAAAAGCAGGTGGATACTATAGAGAGGCAGGGGGTTGATATTTAGAAAAGAGAATTGCACTAGGGAAATTATCTATTTTTAATGGCTTTTAGCTTGTGGGCACTTTCCAGTCTGCTCCATGCTGGGCAGCTAAAACTGGGATAGAAAGTAAGGTTGAGGGAGGAGGATCACTTGAGGTCAGGAGTTCAAGACCAGCTTGGGCAACAAAGTGAGACCCTGTCTCTACAAAAAAAAAAAAAAAAATTAGCTGGACATGGTGGTGTGCGCCTGTCCCGCCAACTACTTGGAAGACTGAGGCAGGAGGATCACTTGAGCCTGGGAGTTTGAGGTTACAGTGAGCTATGATCACGCCACTGCACCCCAGCCTGAGCAACACAGCAAGATCCTGTCTCTAAAAGAAAAGTAAAAAGTCCTCAGTGTTCCCAGAGGGCAGAGTTTAGGGCAATCATGACTGAGAGAAATCCTGAAAAAGAAGGGGGGAGGCCTCCTTTTAAACCTCCAAATATCGGCACCAACCCCTGAACTACATTTACATGGGGCAAACTCAGAGAACCTGACTAAAGCTCAAAGAATTGAACTGAGATTTCATCTGCTGCCCATTGCATGGAAGAAGTTTATAAAGTTTGACTACAGCCAAGTTAACCACAATGAAAAGGGATGGGAATACTTCTCTTTGGAGAGACATAACAGAAGTGTAAGTTTCTATAGCGTCTTCGTGATGTCTCAGTAACAGGAAAATGTGACCTGTACTCAGGAAATAAAGAAATAAAAATCAATGAGTAGTTCTGAGATGACCCAGATGTTGAAATTAATAGAGGATTGTAAAGCAGCTATTTTAATATACTCAAGGATATAAAGGAAAATATGCTTGTAGTGAGTGAAAAAATAGATGTTAGAGAATTATAAATTTTAGTATTAAAAAATGGAAATTTTAGGATAGAAAAATAAAACATCTGAAATAAAATTCACTTATATGGCCTTAATAGCAGATTAGCGATGACAAAAGAAAGAGCCAATGACCTTGAAACTAGAACAATAGAAATAAACCAATAAAATAGATCAGTGGCTTTCAGACATTTTTGCTGATGACCCAGAGTACAAAATAAATTTTTCATTATTGACTCTGTATGCATGCACACGCACACACACACACACACACACACACACACACCCTTAGCCCTGACACACAGAGACAGACATATGCGCACCCCTACCACTGAAACAGTATTGCCCACAATCAACTCTTTTTTTTTTTTTTTTTGGAGACAGAGTCTCACTTTGTTGCCCAGGCTAGAGTGAGTGCCGTGGCGTCAGCCTAGCTCACAGCAACCTCAATCTCCTGGGCTCAAGCGATCCTCCTGCCTCAGCCTCCCGAGTAGCTGGGACTACAGGCATGCGCCACCATGCGCGACTAATTTTTTCTATATATGTTAGTTGGCCAATTAATTTCTTTCTATTTATAGTAGAGACGAGGTCTCGCTCTTGCTCAGGTTGGTTTCGAACTCCTGAGCTCAAACGATCCGCCCACCTCGGCCTCCCAGAGAGCTAGTATTACAGGCGTGAGCCACTGCGCTCGGCCCACAATCAACTCTTGATACTTAGCTATTCTGTTTCATTTAAAATAAGAAAGCCGGTCACAAATCACTATATTGATTTCACCACTCACAGATGGGTTGAGAGCCAGTTTCAGAAACCCTAGAATGAAGACTGAAACTGTGTGAGTTGTGTATTAAGCTGTGGCCAGTTGGGACCCTATAGCTGATCAACCTGCTTGC
Organism: Microcebus murinus; assembly: GCF_040939455.1. NCBI lineage: Eukaryota > Metazoa > Chordata > Mammalia > Primates > Cheirogaleidae > Microcebus > Microcebus murinus. Next base: position 21,561,251 of record NC_134105.1, on the reverse strand, counting down.
TTGCTTGCTTTGGAGGCAAGTTAGTGCTGAGGTTCGAGTCCTCCACCCACAAGAATGAATGTCCTGTCCTACTCTTGGCAAACAGTCCTATCTAATCCTGACCACTTTGCAGGGGAGGCTGGGCTGAAGTAGATTAAGGTACAACTCAGCTGAGCAGTCCTGAAAAGTGATGCGTTCTCTGCCTGAGCATTTGGAGATGGTCATTAGCTTCATGCTCTCTGAACCAGCTCAGCAATACCTTAACTCCCGTTTCTGCTAAGGAAGAAGCCAGTGGCTCCTGGGAGGTTGGTTTCCACAGTGCCACACCTTTACCCTGTGCTTAAATTGTATAGTACTCTGGAAGGAAGGTGGGAAGAAACATTTTCTCATACTGCTGTATCAGAGGGAAAAAGCTATTGTCTCAATTAGACTTGATAAATTCACGTACTAGATTTTATATACAGCATGTATCTATCTATCTTAAGAAGGAATATTAAAGAAATGTCTGGTAGGTTGGTTGTTCTTAAATATTTTAGCTCTAGAATTTTGTGTTGTTTCCTAAATAAAAGCATAAGCCCACTGCGCAAAACCAAATAACCCTGAGAGAGTCCTTTCAGAGCTCCATTGAACAGTACCTTCTCTTGGTTTGAAAACCTCTGGAATAGGGAATTATTTTGGTGATGGCTATTTGTGATGACTATTCAAATTTCCAAAGGGCTGGCCTTTGGAAGAAAAAGTAAGATACTATCCCAGCCTTCAGGTGCTACCCAAGTAGGTATACACATCCTTTTTCAGCTCCAGAAGGCAAAATTAAGATACGTGAGTGGAATTTCAGGAAAGCATATTTTTGCTTCCGAATATAAGGAAGAATGTTTAATAGCCCTAGGTAGGTAGGTTGCCCTAGAAAGTAGTTACTTCAAATCATTGGAAATTTCTAAGCAGAGGTTTAATGGCCATTTTCCAGGATTGTCATAAAGGTTATTCTGCATTAGCTAGAGTTAGACTCTCAAGTTCCTTTTCTGCTTTTAGGTTCTGTGATTCAGAGCAGCCCTTTCCCCAGTCATGAACTCCGCAGAGTCTCAGCCACCCATCCACCCACCAGATGTTCTCTCTGTCAGATAGTAGGCTTGGCTCCAACAGCACGAATACAAATAACATACATTGTTCTTTGACACCACACAGCCGCACTCCCACAGTCACAGATGCAAGGTAGTACTGTCTCACAAAACCAAACATCAATGAGTAGCCACCCTTAGATGGCAAATAGCCGCTAGCATGGCGGTGCATAACTTAATCAAGCCTCTACAGTCCCCGCGGACTGCAGGAAAACTCCAGTTTAATGTAATCACATTCCTGTTTTCCTTTCCCAAGGTGATAATATTTGTGAAGTATGTAGAAATGCTGACAGACCTTAGGGTTCTTCCTATCCTTATATTCCTAAGAGGGAGCATGTAGTAGTTGACCAAAGCACTGTGGTCCGGGGCTTAATTAAGTCTGTAGAGCCTCTCATAGGCACCCAGCTGCATGCTTGGCCGCAGGGAAATAGGCATGGGTAAGATTTGTTCCTGGGCTCAGTAAGCTCTCAGAGGTGAGGAAGGAATTTATAGATTTTGTTGAAATAATACTCATTAACCAACTGGGCTGTTAACCAGTCCTATGAAGCTTGTGTTTAAGTCTCTTTACTTACCCAGGCTTGTTAACCCTCACCTGTTACAGGGTTGTGTCCCATATCCTTGAAAACCTGATCTCAGATATGATTTACAGCTGTATACCTCAGATAGCACAGGTGGAGAGTCTTACAGAGCCAAACAGTCGACAGATTAATTTTCCACAAATATTCCCTCTCTCTTGCTGCTGATCCTAAGGTCAGGGCAGAGGCTAGACAAGCACAGCTTACCAGGGGACCCTCTTCTGAGAGTTGGCTCAGATTTGTCTCATTACAGCAATGTTGTGGAGAAGTGTGTCACTCACGCCTCACGTACGGAGCGCGCTATGCTCATCGATGAGGTATGCACCATGAACGACGGTCCCCACAGTGCCTTATACACCATGATGAAGGACCAGTATGCCAACTATGTGGTCCAGAAGATGATTGACGTGGCAGAGCCAGGCCAGAGGAAGATTGTCATGCATAAGGTAGGCGGGGCTGGACAGGATCTCATTCAGAGAAAGTGTGCAAAACACAGAAGAGGGTGGTCAGTGGAGTCACCATTGTCCCCACATGTTTGCTTCCTCTCCCCTATCAATAACGCACTGGCATGAAAGTCTTAAGCTCAGTTTTTGTGACATATTTTCCTCACTGATCTCTAAGGGATCAGCATATCAGTCCAACAAATCAACCTATTTGCCTTGTTTACTTTTCTCCCTCCTTTCTCTTATTCTTTTCACCAACATTTAGTGAACAAGGGCCTGCCCAGTGCAGAGCATGGCCTGGCACACATGGACCTGAAGCCCACTCTGTGCCAGACACCGGCAGCACAGAGATGACTAAGACCTGATCCTGCCCACTGAGTGCAGGGACGATCAGGGAAGGCAGCGGAGGGGACCCTCAACCTGCCCAGAGTCCCCAAGGGACAGGTTTGCAGGAAAAGACAAGGTTAAGCAGGAGTTAGGGCAAAGGGGACGGAACCCACCTAAAGAGGCCCACGGTTTAAGGAATAGTCATGGAGTGAGTCCAGCCAACACTGCACAGACTGCAGAGCCCAGGGAGCCCAACAAGCCCACTGGCAGGGTGTGCTGCAGCCGTGTTTGTGCTAGGCAGTGCCGTGAGCCTCGAGGTACTTCTTATCTGAACCTTCAGCTTTTGGGCCCTGAGCCTCACTCAACCCTTCTCCCTTGAGGGGTTGGTTGGCCATTGTCTGGCAATGATGACTCACTTGCCCTCACTGAGAACAAAGTTCAATAATGAGAATCTTTGTTATGGACTCAAGTTCTGAGCCAGACAAGAGACCTGCCACCTCTGATTCATACTAAACCACTGCACTGGTGTTGGTGATGGTAGTTGAAGGCTGGGGGAGTCCAAAGTCCTTAAAGTTGTGAGTTTCATAGATATATGGGTCAAAATGCTGGCGAGTACAGGGAATGTTAGAGATATGCAGGAGTTAAAACTCATCCATCCATTCATACATTCATTCATCAGATACTAAACGTATATTCGTAGCACCTGCTCTCAGCAGGGTTGTGTTGGTGAATATGGCAGTATTGTGCACAGATGATTACATTGATGCTGGGGAATATGGGGAGGCATGCAAGAATGTGGCAGGGTACCTCTGCTAACATGGGGTACAGAGAATGCTCCCAAGGGAATGTCATTTGAATAAAGCATTGAGCCTTTCCAGAAGAGGGAACATGGTGTATAAAGACTTGGAAGCAGGAGACAAGACTCCATATTTGAAGAAGTAAAAGCAGGTTCAGTAGGGCAGGAGTGTGGTTACAAAAGCACACATCCATTTCACATGGCTGTCCTGGCTGTGGCACGGACAGTCATCAGGGGAGGAGGGGAGGCTGTTAAAATAGTGAAGCCGGCACAAGATGATGGATTAGAAGTGGGCAGAGCAGGCAGCTGGAGTCAGCAGGGTGTGGCAGTTCGCTGACTGAGGAAGTTGAAGGAGGAAGAGTTCTCAGAGTCCCTCTTGGTTTTTCAGGTCTTTTATCACTTGTTGGCCTTTTCAGCAACAGGGAACATTGGGAGAGGAGCAGGGTCACCTCTGGTTAAATCAGATAAAAATTGGAGCTCAGCAGTATTTTTCGTGCGTATGTGTGTAGCTTGTTTGGTGTTTTTGTTTTACATTGTTGACTCTGGAAGAGAATTAAGTGCCTGGATCATCAGCCAGCCAGTCCCAAAAGAATGAATTGGATTTCACTTTATTTTTTAGGAGAGCTACCAAAAGCGAGGGATCCTGAGCCTCAAGTTCTACTGATAAAAACATTTCACTAGGTGCATGGTCTTTACTGCAGCCCAAATGAGAACTGTAGGATTTTTGCATTCTGTTTTACAGATGAGTTTAAGGGAGATCAGGCAAGTTATCTGGTTCACACAGCTCAGAATTAGAACCAAGGACTATCTGTTATGTCAGTTTCTTGTGTGGGCTCTTAGGTGGGAATGTAATATCCGATACGGGTCTGTGTCCTGTGTGGGATGCGTAAATGGTTTTTAGATCTGTTGACCCTTACTTGCTTTAAGCTTATAGCTACACAGACAAAAATTCTTGCTTTCATGGAGCTCTCAGTCTAGAGGGTGTTTGTTCATCTGCCCTGGTACATTTGTCTAGTGTGTTTGAGTATGCAAGTGTCAGTTTGGATGGGGAAACAGGTTGATAAACCATGGTCCTTAACTGTCTGTGTGGAAAGATTGATAGTTGAGCAAAACATTGCAAACACAGTTGATGTCTGTAGAATGGTCCGTGAGCTTACAAAAGAGCAAAGGGGCTTCCAGAGAGGAAGCACTTCTTTGAGTTGTCTGGGATGCATACGGCTTCCTGACGTGGGTCAGCCCAGGTAGGGGAGAGTGGAAGAGAGTGCTTGTAGAGGTGAGCCGGAGCTTAGGCTGGTGACGGTGCGGGATGAGACAGGCATGGTAGGCGCGCCATGAGAGCACAGTAGAGGGAAATACAGTTTCTGGAGGAGCCAGACAGTTTGGGCTCACACACCTCTGCTATCCCTGTTGACCGTTTGACTTTGGCTGAGTGACGTAACTACTCTGCCTGCCTTTTTTCATTAATAAATGGGATAATCACACCCGGCTTGCGCATGTTCATCATTTTATTGTTCTTATTATTAGCTTTCTGTGATGCACTGTGACCTGGGGGAGGCAGGGTTAGACGACAGGCTTAGGATTCATGGTGCCCCGAAATAAGTGCCCCCTGCTCAGGAGAGCCTGGGTGTTGTGTGTGGGCCAGAGGGACCTGCACGTGTGCTGACAGGGAAGCGCTGGGCAACTGGCAGGTGGTGGGCAGTGTGCTTTGTCAGGATACACTTTTTCCATGTGCTGTCCAGGGAGTGTTGCTGTCCTGTTGCTGCCCAGCCTCCAGAGCCTCAGGTCCTGTGCAGCACTCGGAACAGGGGCTACTGTCCACACCTGATGGGTTGATAAAGTGCTAGAATCCTGGGGACTTGGCCAAACCAGTGGAAAGGGGTTGCTGTGGAGTGCTTTTTTGTGCCTGCGGCACAGTGTCCGGTAGCCTGCACAGGTCTCTTCTCAGGCCAGCGTAACACAGACTGTCCTTCTCCTCAGATCCGGCCCCACATCGCGACCCTGCGCAAGTACACCTACGGCAAGCACATTCTGGCCAAGCTGGAGAAATACTACATGAAGAATGGCGTTGACTTAGGGCCTATCTGCGGCCCCCCTAATGGTATTATCTGAGGCAGTGCCACCTGTTCCTTCATTCCCGCTGACCTCACTGGCCCACTGGCAGATCCAACCAGCAACCAGAAACGTTCTAGCGCAGAATCTGAAATGGGCAGATGGTTGCTCCAGGATTACTCCCTCCTCCAAAAAAGGAATCAAATCCATGAGTGGAAAAGCCTTTGTAAATTTAATTTTATTACACATAACATGTACTAATTATTTTTTTTAATTGACTAATTGCCCTGCTGTTTTACTGGTGTATAGGATACTTGTACATAGGTAACCAATGTACATGGGAGGCCACATATTTTGTTCATTGTTGTATCTATATTCCACGTGTGGAAACTTTCAGGGTGGTTGGTTTAACAAAAAAAATTAAAAAATTTTAAAAAAAGGTTTTTAACTCATTTGCCTGGCCGGCAAGTTTTGCAAATAGCTCTTCCCCACCTCCTCATTTTAGTAAAAAACAAAAACAAAAAAAAAAACCTGAGAAATTTGAATTTTAGTTAAATGACCCCAAACTGGCATTTAACGCTGTTTATATAAATATATATATATATAATGAAAAATGTTTCAGAGTTGCTAAAGCTTCAGTTTATGACATTAAGTTTATGAAACTTCTAAAAATTGCTTTTTTGGGAGACTGTATTCTGCTGAAGATAGTGCAGTGTTTCGTGAGGAGGAGATGTGAGCACCCAGACTGTGTTTCACGGCCGGGCGGGTGTGACTGTTTACTGCCTACTGGATTTTTTTCTATTAACATTGAAAGGCAAAATCTGATTATTTAGCATGAGAAAAAAAATCCAACTCTGCTTTTGGTCTTGCTTCTATAAATATATAGTGTATACTTGGTGTAGACTTTGCATATATACAAATTTGTAGTATTTTCTTGTTTTGATGTCTAATCTGTATCTATAATGTA